>NW_008239080.1:4202532-4243377 GCF_000691975.1 Corvus brachyrhynchos | reverse complement strand
CAGCAGGATGCACCTTAACTTTCAAAGGTTCTTTGACAATACTTTCTCACACATGCTGAAGGTGAACAGGAAAGTCACTTATTAATGTTTTCATAGCATGATGATGAACATTTTGTACCCAGGAACACACCATGAAGATATGTGAGGGTACAAGACAGAGTAAAACATGGAGTTAGGCAAAAGAATGACATCTTATGTGCCTTCTGTCCAAACAGTCTATACAAAGGTTCATATTTAGTCTTCTAGCAGAACTGATCTGGTTAGTTGCAGAGGAATTCTGGCATCAATACAGTATATATCCTGTGTGGACAATGTAATTATATTTTATACCACTTTTCATGCAAACAAACAAAATATAAAATCTCTCTGGCTGGCATGAAGATGTCACATTTTCTATTTGAAATTATCAGGACAAAAGATTGGTGATTATTTCATTACAGAGAAAATTATAGTAATTTTTCATTAAGAATGAATGATAAAATGGGTGAAGTAATAACTCTTACCTAGTGCAAGTCCCACCATTGTGACATGGATGATAATCACATATTGGAACATTGCAGTTCTCAACATTCCTTCCTTCAAGAGCCTCATCTATGATGAACAGCTCTTTGTGGTTAACTTGAAAATCCCTAATGCATCCTTTAAAGCCATATATCTGCCCAGCACATCGATGAACCTCCTCATGAACAGGAACCTTTCCAAGGAAGATTGATCCAAAGGTGATCTGCAGAAACAAAAAGAGAATTGTCAGAAAAAATGTGATTTGTGATGTTAATGTAAACAATGAAAGAATAATAAATACTGATAAAGGAAATAGTCATTACTTGAAAATGGCCAAAACCTCTGGCACTTCCTGAAGGGATTATTTTAAAAAATGTTATTCTCTTAAAAAAAAAATTCCTTACAAAGAGGATGATTTAATGTGTTTTTGTATTTTCAAATATGTAAGACAACATACATCCCATGAAACACAAATTGGAATTTCCAGCCTTAGCCACAGTGAACATGGTAAGTTTTTTACAGAGATGCCCTCATTCTATTTGATAAGTTGTATGATAGAGGTTTGGTGTAGGAACACAGGAGAAGCTGTAGACTTGAAGATATTTCCTTTAGAACCTGGGACCTACGACCTACGGGACCCCAAGATAAGGGGAATACAGAAAAAAGATTTTAGTTTTTTTTTATGAATGGCAGAAAACAGTCTGCTGTACTGAAGCCCAAGGAAGAAAAAAGGGAACTTTTCAAATTTTCAAAAACCTAGAACATCCTAATAAAGGTGCAAAGAAACAACCACAACTTTTTCGCAGTTGGACTGACCAAATCATATCAGTGCTCACTATGGTAATTCCTCTGTTGCCTGACCTAGGATTCAAGCCCTTAATCATCACATATAAAGGATCTGTGACTCATTTAGCACTCTGAATTCCACTCCTCAAGCTGAGGCCTGACTTTCTGGAATTCTGACATGGGGCTTCATCGTTCCTCAGCTCATTTGCTACATGCCTGCCAATTCTTAGGAACTGAAAAAAAAAAAAAAATTCATAGTTGTGCTATGTGCAGTGATGCTTTTATTTGTACAATACCATTAGTCCAGGAAGAGGGTGACGCCTAGCCCATTCAAGTCAAGCAGGAATAAACCAATGGAATCAGAAATATATCACAGCATGCATAAAACATGTGAGGGGGTTATTTTTAGTGAAGAGGCCCTTTACTACCATATTCAAACAACTGTAAAGAAGTAGAAAAAGGAGGAAAACATCCCATTGATTTATCTGGAATTCACACATCCATACGATATTTGCTTTGCTGTTTCCTGTATTGCTTTTGTCAGTCCTGGAGATATGCTGCTGACAATTTCAAGTGAAATTTGGCAATACAATGAATGTGAATACTGCCAGATTATCCTCTAGTTAGTGTCTTTTGTTTTGAAGGGAAAAAGAAAAACACCTACTTATTTTAGAGCATGGATAAAATTAAATCAGATTTTTCATATCAAAGTAATTCAAAGACATTGGCTCTGCACTTGTTGAATTCATTTCAGATCACTTGACTTTATCCCCTTTCAAACAAAGCCATGAAGCACTGCAATGATAGAAAAGATTTGTAAGTAGTGTTCTCAGACATTTTCTCTCTGCTTGTGAATCTCTTTCAAGAATTAAGCAAAGCATTGGACTGCATAATAAAGTATCTGTCATTAAGAACAGTGTTTTAAACACTGTTCTTGCAACACAGTCTCTTTTATTATTTGGCTTATTTTACAAAAGCACTAACCTTGGGGGCATATCCAGTGTATCACAGAACAACTTCAGTAGGCTTTGCTCAGTTTGTAGCATCACTGGATTTTATCATAAGGTATTAAATGTTCAAGCTCATGGTAGTACACCGTAACACACATTCTTTCTATAAAGCTCCTGTTCTGAATTTAACTGACTTAACCAGAATGTATTTTAAGGAGGCACAAAGAAAGAATTCCTGTAAGTCTTATTAATAACATAAAAGGCCTAATATAGCATTATATCAATAACTTATCTAACACTCATGTTTAACTTTTCAAATACTAATTTGAAAATATCCTTCTTCGTTTTGAGCCTGAGTGGTAAAAAGGACTATCTTGGGAAATAATGGGAAGATATTCATTAGTCCTCTTAGAGAAAAGAAATGTTTTATTTTCTTTCTTTGATTGTGTACTTTGTAAATAGAGGTTCTGGCAGATTAGGAGCAGATCTGTAAAATGTAATAGTTAATCATGAGGATTTGACATTCATATTACATACCACGCAAGGGAAGAAATTCTGTTACAAACCAGCACTGCGTACTGTGAGATGCACATCAAGATTAGCATCTCTAAAGATAACTGGCCTGTCTTCTAGTGAACAAACTTTTAAAGCAAGCTGTCAATCACAGTTCAAATTCTCATCTAATAACACTTTAAATGTTTCATGCAGAAATAATCCTGTGATGAGAGAACACATAACAAAGAGAGGCAATAAAATGGAGACAAAGAATAACTGAAAAATTCAAGATTTGGGAAAGCTGGTCTTTCGTCCATTCAGAATGAGTCTTCTGATACCAGTTTCAAAATGGAGACAGACATTTTTACAGTACTATTCAGAAGCCAAGTCCTAGCAACAATACTGACACCAGATTAAATCACTGATGATTCATAACTGTCCTCCACTAGACAGTGTGGCATGCAACTAAAAAGTAACCAGAATTACTGCTTAACAATATCTCAGTTCTTTCTAATAACCCCATGGCCTTAGGTAAATGACAGTGCTAATATATATTTTTTTAACTCTCAGAGCATCTGTGTCCTTTTCATGGACTTTGTGCAGCTGGAATAGAAGTTTCAGAGTCAAACTAAGAAATTAATGAATATAGAATGGATGCTGGATGTGAAAAGACCTACTAAAAAGAAACTAGGTACATATAATGATATCTGAAGAGGAATTACATTTCATCCTTTAGAAGAAGCTAGAGTACAAATATTCTCCTTCAAAAATAACTCTAGTGCATATGCTGATGAAATTTTCAAAGAAAATATCTATGTTTTGCAGACTCACCTGAGATGCTCGATGTGAGAAAGAAAGTCTGTGCTGTACAGGAGGGTTTCCATCTGCAGCCATTTCAATCATGCAGTAACCTTCAGGACTGCCCACAGGCAACACATAGCTGTAAGGAAACAGAATATCCCATTGCTGTTTATACTGTTGATCACAGAGTATTCAAACCTCACGTGGCAAAGATAGGGTAAAAGAGATGTTCATGCCTCCATAAAGGATGAAAATCTTTGGACGCTACTAATTTCAGTTTCATGCCTACTTGAACTACCCAGGAGACAAAAGATGTAAGTTTCTTCTGCTAATGTCCCTCCTCTATTTGCTTTCTTGCTATTCTTGACTAGTGTTTGAAATACATACAGAGAAAAGAAGAAAGCAATCTTTAAATACATAAGTGGGTATTGATAAATTTTAAGTGCTAACTGTGGTTAACATACAGTCTCCCTAGTGCAGAGGATTGTTGGACTTGTGACATGAATATTAAATGATGCTGAACAGCCTGGGTCGGAATTTCCTTTTCCTGACCTACAAGGGGAGCAGAAATGGAATAAGAAATGAAAGGCTGCATACCTCTGAGCAGAAAAAGTACACTGCGATGCAGTTATCACTACTTGGAAAATGTGTTAGTGCAAACTCTGGTATTGAGCCTCAGAGATAAAGAAGAATGTAAGGTTAAGGGAATTTGTGAAGTAAATACTAGGGGAAGTTCAATAAAGCACTGAGAATTCTTCAGTTTCTTTCTGTTATGAGATTTGATAAAATGCTATTAATATTATCAGCAATAAAAATCCAATCCAAAACCTGATGATTTTCAAAAACAGTGGTTTTATAATTAGAGAGAAAATTTACATAAACGTTATCGTAGCGAATGCAGATTAGGACAATAGTAGTTCACAGATTATTTAAAACTGACCTCTTCTATTTCTGTAGAACTTCTTTCCAATTCCATTTTCATGTGCTTTAAAAGAGAATGTGATGGCTCCCTTTTTGGGAAGCATGTTAAGGTTTACTGACTACATGTACTCTGCACAGGAAGCTCTGCTCAGCCAAATCACCATAATCAGGTTTCCGGAGGATGGCTTCTAACAACAATAATGTTACATTTTTATGGAATATTTCACAAATGTTACACAACAAACGTTAAAAAAGATTCTGAAAAAAATTTATATATTTATATGGGCTGCCAAATTTTCCATTTCTTTTAGCTGAATAAATGACAAAGGACAATGACAGGAATCTCATGAATTGTTTTGTGTTGGGATAGATGAATTTTTATGTTAGGCTATAGACATATGAAAGAGTTAAAATATTTTAAAGCCCATTATGATCTGTACACTGGAAGCATACACTGCTAATCATAGAAATTATTTCAACATTGACAAGGACAAATTTATTCCTGGAGAAAACACATCAAGACGTACCATAGTCTCAAATGGTACCTTTTTATATATCACCACCTGGTTGGTTGTGTGCAGCTGCCATGGCATGATTTATTCCAGGTTATGCCTTGAGCTTTGTGTTTCTGCTCTTGTGTCTAAAGTCTTACTATTTCATCCTCCTGTCTGTAGATTCATTATGAAATTTAGAGTCTCAGTTTTCACCTCTGAAGTTGCTGGGAACATGGTATTGACATAAATAGATATAGTTTTAGCCCCTAATGAATATTTATAAATTCACTGCAGTGCAGTGATTTCTAAGAGACCAGCGCAAAACCAATGCATTTACTAACTTGTCTCATAGCCAGTACATCCACATCAGCAGCTGATGCACACATATTAATAAATCCCACCTTTCCAATGGTTATATCACTGCTGGTTCACAGCTAAATCAGTCAATAGCAATTCATTGACTTTTCAATGTACTCTGCTGCATGAGGTTGAAATGTGCTAAATTATTTCTACTTTGTAAGTATAAAACACTTTTATTATTTTTGAATCTTTCTTTAAAAATCTGAGATATTTGAATGGCATTTTCTATTACCACCTTCTGAAATGTGATCTAGACTCCTAGACTATTCAAATGAGTTTGAAAAATGTTCATTTTTATTTCTAATTTTAGGTCAAAAAAAGTCATACTATTGAGGTATTTTCAACTGCATTCCTTCTTGACAACTCTAAAGTTAGCATAATGTTTTGATTTTGAATATAGGAAGCCAGAAGCAATGCCTGTGGTTTTGAAGATCATCTGATTTGTACAATTTCATTATAAATTATGAATTCAGTAAACTGAAGTTTTTCTGTAATGAACAATGGGTATATTGACAGATAGTCTGTCTCCTTTTTAGGTATTTGGAATAAGGAAAATTTTGGAAAAAATACTTCCACTACTGCGTCTTCCAACCAATTCTTGAAATGTAAAATATTCTTTGAATTTGATTTTTTATTCCTACTCATATTTCAGCTGCTGGGAATTATCTAGGTGAATCAGAGTATAAAGGCAACTTTCTCAAATAAAAGAAAATAAGCTCATTTAAGATTCTCTCTTGGGGAAAACAAACCCATAGCCTTTCCTTGATGCTTTCTACTCTGAGTGGATACTGTAGTAGAGACCTAACACACGCATGGCAAAGCCTACACTCGACCCCTGCCTTGTCCCTGCTTTTCAGGAAGATTTCTGAAGTCTGCTTCTGTTTCTTTTTCTAAATAACTCCTTATATCACATATTACAATGGTCCAGCCCACAAAGAACAAAAGTTTAAGTGAATTGGCAAAATTAATAAAGAAGAATATAATCTAATGAAAAATAAAATACCAGTGAGGTCTGTGTCAGTTTGACCATCTTCAAGTAATTAGCCATCCATTCAGCATTATAAACTTTCGTTGCAAATGCCTGGTGTACACACATTCTCACTGTTTTGCACACATAGTTTCTATTGTTTTGATCCTTTACTAGAGGAAAAAAAGTGGAAAATTAAATACAGGTGCAACTAAAATAAGCCTTGAAGACTGCTTAATACTGACATGGTCTTCACTTAGGTATTTTTATTTTGACAAGCCCAAGTATCATAAATTCATTTTGACAATAACACAGTCATCCCTACTCAGGCATATCTGGTAACCCCTTCTACCTTTAAAGAAATATGTGAGAAAAAAAGAAAAAAGAAAATCCCCCAGTATCTATAAACAACAGCTATTATACAGTGATTTGGATCATTAGATCTTAACTTCACAAAGGACATAGAGTTTGCTTTTTTTTAACATGCAGCAATGAAATCTCAAAGAACAGAACTGATTTTTTTGATGTCAGCCAATAGATTAGTGACCAAGTTGTGAGAATAAAACCACAGGCTACACGCAGGAACCTACTTCCCTGTATTCTGGAGTGCATGTTAGGAATGCTACCACTGTTTTCGTCAGCATTTGCTTCTTTCTCTGTAAGGATTTCCAAGGAACTAATACTTGAAATTTCTCTCTGTCTTGTCATAGAAAGGAAAAACTGTCATTTGAAATGTGAACAAAATGGATATTTTTCATGCTTATGTTACCACAAAATTGGGATGGTTTGAATTTGCTAGATACTTAAATATGCCTAGAATAGCTTTTAGAAAGAGACAGAGCATAGAAAATTACAGTCCAAAAGACAGTTTTCTTAGAAAATTATAAATGTATGAAAAAATGGCAATTAAACCATAAATGCTGTCTCTGTCTTTATTATAGCATTTAAACCAGAAAATGCTACAATATGGACACATGAAAAACTTAATCATATTAGTTTTTTAAAACAATGATGGAAAAAAGGCATTTGAAATATTCTGTGACAGAAATGACCTGAACTAAAATACCATTCATGTTGCTCTATAACCTGGTTATAGTTTTATTATAATCTATGTTTAAATCTGTCTTAATCTTGCAACTGAATAAATGCAGTTGTATTATTTCACGCACCTCATAGAAGACTGAAATCCATTATCCACATTGGAAAAGAGAAAATGAAACTGATGATTTATTCCCTTGACATTTTTTCTTTATTTTTCTAATTAACCTCATATTATGAGATACTGACCTCACATTAAGAACACCCGAGATGAAAGTGGCTAATCACTGACATCTTTAAATTTTGAAGTATTTTTAGTTCAGTGGTGCTTTTTCACTCGTTTAGATGCTGAAGGCATTTCAGTCCATCTGCCTCGCATCTCAGTGGCATATTCCGGCTGCATTTAAAGCCAGCATATTTTTCCCTCCAGAGACAGTGACAGAAGAGAATGCAATACGATCCCTATTGCAGGATAATTTTGTCAGGCACCAGAATTCTGATTCATGCACATGACATTCATAATGATATAAAAAGGATTCACAGGGGATTAAAGAATTGGGTGTGTGAGTAGTTATGGGAAATGTGTATACATGGAGGACATTTGGGCATGCTATGCACAGTAATCTAAAGAGGTCTGGAGCCATGTGAAGCCCAACCTGTTACTGGAGATGCTAAGATACAGGCCTGATGCATACAAATATTTATTTCCACAAATTTGAAACAAGAAGATGTTGAGCCTTCTTATTTGCTCTTGGCTTAGAATAATATGATTTTTTTTCATAGCTGCTGTGGACTTTATATAAAGTTAAGAACTGGAATTACAAAGGATTTACTATTTTTTTACAAAAGACTCATGGACCTCAACAGATGCAAAACAGAAGTTATGTACAGTGTCATTACTAGTTGCATCTTGATTAATTATGTGTATGAACACTGGATTTCTAACAAAGTGCAATGTGTACCTCACACACTCATAACACAATTGTGGATATTAGGTATTGGATTAATTTAGGTCTGGAATTGATAGTCAGAGAAATCCTCTTAAAATAGCTAAGATTGGGGCACCTCTAAATCAAGTGTTACCTGGTATGGTCTTGCTCAAGTAAATGTTTTATCTTAAATTGTCATAGACTACTTCTCCAGGTGGAAATAAAATCATACATTTTTTTTTTTTTCCTTTCAAGCTAGTCACCAGGTGGCACTAAAGGAGCACAGTAGAAAGCATGAATGCAAAGTCCTTACTAATGTCTCTTCTAATAATTGGAAAGACTGACTTAAGCTCTAATTGATAGCATGATTGCTTCAGCTTCCCGTTATATCAAGGGAAACATAGTAAAGTATCTTAAACTGATTACATATTTGACAATATGGATGAGAACAGGTCCAGAGACTGGAACTTCTGGGAGACTTTTAACTGCTTTCATGCATTATAACTACCTAATGTAATCATGTAAAAATGGTGCATTCATGGTTATGTAAACATACTTAAGAAAATTTAGTTTTTAGCAATTATATTTTTTATATAATGCTGAAGGTGCAGCCGTATTTCTAACAGATTAAGGAGAGGTATAGCAAAATTAAAATGTCATATCAGCAGGTATAAATATCCCCAGGCATTATAAAGAGAACCTTTGTTTTTATCCAAGCTAAATAATCATGGTAAGACTGTTTCTGAATAAAGACCTCACACTGCTAGCAGACCAGAGTTTCTGGTCTTCTGAAAAATTATTTTATAATTTTATAAATTTTATAATTCCACAATTGGAGGATTACATTTAGAACTACTTGCTATTTTTCTCCCTACAATCTGAAAAATGCTAGCCCAGATTAACATAGGAAAAAATCCCCACAAAAATCCCTTTGCTAAAAAAGTATTGATATTAAAGACACAAAAGAAAAGTGTCCTGCAAAACACTGAAATTGTGGCTTCATTTGCTCCCTTGATTAACCAGACAAGTTGTCAAGGAAACATCTAACCAACTGTCAAGTACTAGAGGATTTTTTTCAAGAATGGTGATTTTACTTTTGACTGAGCATATTCAATTCACAAGTGTGAAAATATGTATTGTTCCTTGCAGTTTTAATAGTCTCTTTGTACTTTTCCAAAATTCTTGCACTTACTACCTTTTTTCCCCTTAAAAATATATTTTTAAAAAATTAATTGTTATAAAAACTGTATCTTCACTTCCCAAAAATTACCTTTCAGCATACTTCTTCCATGGAAATGTTGGCATGTCTCTTTACCCTCTTCTATTTCAGTAAGGTCAAATTTTAGTGTTTCTTACCAACTTCTACTGCAACACTCCGAAGTGACAATTATAAAAATGAATGCTGCATTTTATGTCTGACATTTTATTTGAAATCAATGAAACATATTTCATAACCTGCAGAAATTCTACATCAATTCTCAGGTTTTCTAGGTGCTGTAAACTGGCCAAACAGTAAAAGTGTTGTGAGAAAGAGAAAAGGAGACCAAGGAGAGGAGTAGATAAAAACAAGGAAGATGAAAAATCCCAAATTACTTTGACTCCTAAACTCCTAAAGTGTCTTGCAGTAGTCCCTTGATGTCCCTTTCTTTAGGAAAAAAAAACCAAACCACACACAAAAAGAGGTATGTGAACTTTGGGAATGCATTAGGGGATGATAAACTCCCAGCTGACCCTGAACTTGTTTGAAACTTGCTGCTCCAGCTGTATGTACATAAATCTCTGGGCCCTGATGGGACTTATCCCAGAGTACTGAAAGATGCGGCCAGGGTCATCACAGGATCTCATTATTTGTCAGTGGTCTTGGGAGTCTGGAGAAGTCCCAGTTGACTGGAAGCTGGCAAATATTGTTCCAGTTTTCAAGAAGGGAAAGAAGGAAGACCCCATTAATTATAGGCCTGCCAGTCCCGCTTCAGTGCCTGGTAAAATTATGGAGGAGTTTATTCTGGGAATTATTGTAAAACATCTGAAAGACAGCACCATTATTGGCTGCAGATAGCATGGGTTAATGAGGGGAAATTCTTGCTTAACCAACTTAATCTCCTTTTAGGACTAGATCAGTTGACCATAAAAAGAGAGTAGATGTGGTGCATTTATATTTTAGCAAAGTTTTCTGTACTATTTCTCACAGTATCCCCCTGGATAAAATGTCCAGCACACAGAGAAGTCCATAATACATTGGCTGAGCAGTTGGCTCAGAGATGTAGTAAATTGGGTTGCATCAGGTTGGCAACCAGTGGCTAGTGGGTTCCTCACAGCTCAGTTTTAGGGCCAGTGCTCTTCAATGTTTTTATAAAAGATCTGGACACAGAAATTAAATGTACATTAAAGTAAATTTTCTGATGACACTAAACTAGGAGGAGCTGTGGACTCCTTCAGGGGCAGAGAGGCCTTACAGAGAGATCCGGATAGACTAGAGAGTTGGGCAACTACCTACCATATGAAATTTAGTAAGAGTGAGTGCCAGAGTCTGCACCTGGAATGGGTAATTGTGGTTATACATACGGACTGGGGGATGAGAGGCTGGAGAACCGCTCTGTACAAAAGAAATCTGAGGGTTTGAGTTCATGGCGAGTATGAGCCACCAGTGTACCTTGGCAGCCAAAGGGGACAACTTGGGTTGCATCAGGCACATCATCATGAGCCAGTTGAGGGAGGTAATTGTCCCACTCTACACTGTAGTGGAGCAGACCCATCTCAAGTACTGCATGCAGTTTTGGAGATCTCAGTAAAAGGATATCAACCTCTTACAGTGTGCCTGAAGGAGATTGACCAAGATGGTGAAAGGCCTCAACAGCATGACTTAAAAGGAGTGTCTAAGGTCACTTGGCTTGTTCATCTTGGAGAAAAGAAAGCTGAGGAGTGACCTCATTCTCAAGGGGAGCAGTGTAAGGGGAGATCCCGATCTCTCTCTGGTGACCAGTGATAGGACACAAGGAAATAGAATGAGCTGAGCTGCACCAAGGGAAGTTCAGATTGAACATTAGGAGAAAGTACTTTACTGAGAGGGTGGTCAGTCACTGGAACAACTTCCCCAGGAAAGTGGTCATAGCACCAAAGTGTCAGAGTTCGAGGAGCATCTAGATGATGCTCTTAAGTATGTGGTTTAATTTAAGTAGTTTTGCAAGGAGCAGGGAGCTGGAATCAATAATCCTTAGGGGGCCCTTCCAATTTGAGAAAGTCAAACAATATCTTTTTATCATAGAATCATAGATTAATTGATTGGCTTGGTTTACCTTGCCAAATACTATCTACTTTGCACAGAAAATGTAGTTTCTTTACTTAGTGTTGGTATACAGTTTTTTCATACATTATACAGAATCTAAAAAAAACCCCAAATCAATGTTTTTGTAGAAGCATATTAGTAGCTGAAAATGGTAATATCAACATTAGGTGAAACAGATACTGTTTATGTTATGTTCTACTTAGCTTGGTTTGTGCTTCATTTACTCCAGTTCTGCTAGTCCAACAGTCAAGTTTATGATCCTTTAGTAGACTGGCTAATGGGACTCTCTAGTGCATATATTGCCAAGAATACTACAGGCAGCATACACCCAAGGATCATTTATTTCAATGGAATGCTTTTCTTCAACATATATACTTTATGAATCATGACTTTAAAGATATGTGTTCCCAGGCTGGATCTTTAAAGAAAAGTGTGAATTCTGCTTTTAATCATATCTCTGCAATTCCATTGACTTCACAGGGACTTCATGGGTGTGAACAATACATCACTGTGCTGTGACAACCAACTGATAGACTGTGACACTTCCATTTCACACATGCAAGAATGGGAATAACACAAAAATACTGGAATAATTAGTACTAACACTTATGCAGAGTTTTGAAGTTGCAACAAAATTGAATTTTTATCATAATCATTACCATAGTCATTATTGGTTTTGTTCATGATCATGACAGTATTGGAAGAATATATTGTTACAAAATTGATCCTGGCAGTAAACGCCAAGTCCCACAAAAACCTTATGTCCTAATCTGATTTTCAGGACACCCACTTTGTACATAGAAGAACACAGAATACATAGTGTGCTTGCTTTTATGTCCTGACTATTCTCTTGGATCATAGCAGGCTTCATAGTATATTTTGTGGGTTTTTTTGTCTGTTAGATGAATTAATTGAGATTTCACTGCTGATAAAAACCCTGTGTTTCTAAACCCAGTAATCCACCTTCAAGACTGAATACAGTTGCTTTCTCCTGTTTCTGATTGCACTGTCTCAGGTTCAGGTACCAACTGGGTATCTGCTGCACCTGAACAAGGCTGTTTTAATTTTCATTATGGCTACCTTTAACTTCTCTTTGAGCCTACAATATAACAAAGAGAAAAACTTCTACTCTTCTATTCTTTGGCGCTCCAGAGATGAACACTCCTTAGGGAAGGTGCTAGTAGTCTTTTGCACTGCTCATTCTTGCCCTCTAATCTGGCTTCTCTAATTCACTGATTTTTAATACAGATGTAATTGCATTCTAGCAATTTTATTAAAAATTATATAATGTCAGAAAAGAAAGTTGGCCTTCCTCTTTCAGTAAAAAGCCTCCAGCTAAAGCTTATGCAACAACTAATACAAAATATGTAAGACATGAAAATTCAACTATGATCTTCACTGAAAGAATATTCTGGTGTGAAAAGAGTAAAACCCTTTTTATGAAGAGCCTTTAGATAATAAGTTCTGACCAGTTCTTCCCTTAAATGGAGATGAAATAATTTCAGTGAACAAAATGGCAGTGCTCACCTATTACCTTAAAAGTCATATGCGTTCCTGTCTGAGAAATGGGAAAAAATTGTCTAGGGATAATACGTGATACTAGGGTATTAATTTAGAAAAAGCCAAAATAGTCATCAAATGCAATGATGCAATATTATGCTGATGAAGTCTGGAAGAAGTTGGAAGATTTCTGTTAAATAAGAAATAAAATTTGATTTCATGGAACATATGAACACAAACTTTAAAAGAGTACCCAAAAAATATTAACTCAGAGATGTTTTACTCTCAAGAGAAACATGACTCTCTAACGACTATCAAGCATTTCCTCCTCTGCAAGTACAAGATCACTTGTAGGTAGAGTGATTTTGAACACAATGGAAAGGAGTCTTGTATCGTGTTTCTCTTTAAGAAA
This sequence comes from Corvus brachyrhynchos, assembly GCF_000691975.1. NCBI lineage: Eukaryota > Metazoa > Chordata > Aves > Passeriformes > Corvidae > Corvus > Corvus brachyrhynchos. The sequence goes on along the minus strand of NW_008239080.1, from coordinate 4,229,940 downwards.
AATTTAATATCAGTAGAAGCAGAGTATAACTCCATACAAGAAATATTCAGTATTACCTCCTGGTGAGCAAATTAACACTGTTGTAAGCCTGGCAAAATATGAAAAAAGCACTTGGTAAAACTTCAAACTTCAAAACCTGTCTACATTGTTGCTCAGGTATCACATCTTAAAACTATTTTTATGTCACTTATCTACCTACCAGGTAACTGAATCTCATGCATATGAATAGATTGGTGAAAATAAAGAGAAACAAGAGAACAGTTTATGTACATATAGAAGCAATAGTCTCGTGTGAAGTGGCTATGAGATACGAAGTTTGAAGAAAATATACATATACACTTATTTCTGACAACAACCAATGTTCAAAAATTTTTCTTATGCATACACAACTTATGTATGCATAAATGGTGCTTTATAGAATGGTTAAACCAGAACAAGTAAAAGAATAAAGGAAAATAATAACATATCCAAACCACCATATTTTGAGGGGGGTAAATTTCCCTGAAGATAATTAAAAAAAAGGTAAAATAAAAAAAATGCTGAGGGTTCAATTATCCTAACACCTCACCAAGAAAATGCCACAAAAAGCCATTGGAAATGTGCTTGAAGAGAGACATAGTAGGCAATGTCTTCAAATTATGTCTCCCTTTCCCTGAGGAGGGCTATCACTCCCAGCAGCAGAAGGACTCTTCTGGAGCCAGCAACAGCTTGGTATTGCACTGGAGCATAGGAATGAATTATCATGTTTAACCACCTTCAGATAAAATCTTCCATTTATTGTCTTACATAAGTCTGATCCTATGAATGAAAATTAGGAAGCCACTTGACATGTGAATAAAGCTGTATCAATGCAGTGCTGTACAGATAATTGCAATACTACAATGATCTCCAGTTGAGGATCTTTTCTTACCAATTACAGACAGAAGAAATACAATGATCAGTAACATATATTACTTCTACCAGACAGCACTAATTAATTTTCTTTTGCATACTCTGATGGTCTAAAATGAACTGTTACCTCCCCTCCACATGGGAAAACTAAGAGGAAAATAGGTTAAACAATGTGGTTAATGAGAAAGTGACTCTTCAATTTGAATGCCAAGAAAAGGAACAATTTATATACTAGTACAGAAAATCCTGGGTGGACTAGAGAATAAAGTCCTTCTATTGCCAACTAGTGCAAACCCTGAGGTTGAGGCTGGCATATTTGCTAATACTCAGGACCAAGAGAAATTCTGCTGTATTTCAGTTTTACACATATAAGTATCAATAAAAAAAAAGTGTTTTGCTTTCAGACTCTTTAAGGTTCATGTCCTCTAATCCTCTGTAACCTTAAGTCTTTGGACTTTGGAGCTACTCTCACATTTCTCTACTTACGACTTAGGCAAGCTTTATGCGCCAGCTTCTCATAGTGGTAGTCAAACAGCCTGTTCTTGGTCTCTTCTGGTGACATTCCCAGAAGCATCCCAGTAGGAAAACCAATATAGGCAGACACTTAATCTCTCTTATAATTCAGCAACTACTGCTGAAACAACTATATCCTCCACTTGACTCTTCAATAATTGTCTATGAACATCTAATTCAGTTGAATTACATTAAGATCAACTGAAAATATGGCAAAAGAATGTAAGACATAATGTAAGGGCATACAGAGCTAAAGGCAGCCTCCTAAAACAGGATATTTAGATCCCCACTGTATTGCTTAATTCAGAAAATTATTATCTTGTCTTATTGAAGGTGCAAACATTTGTTATTGCCAAAGAAATGTTCTCTATTTATGACAAGAATTATCAGTAACATATTATTTGTATTAAGCATTACTTATGCTGTCATAAAGAAAGGGCCAGGGACAACTGCAGGGAAGGGTTATGCACTATTTGAAACCCAGCTAAAACTGGGAATGAATAATTGATCTTAGTGTCTTGGGGTGACTTTATGATGTGTATTCCCTATCGCTGCTCTATGCCCAGAAATTAATTTTGTGCCTTTCTGTGCCTTTAAACTGAGCCTGAGAGGGGGAAGAGAAGAAAAACGGAGTGAACTTTTGAAAACATTTTCTCAAGGACACAGACACAGTCTCCTCTGCGTTCTCCTGCTGCAGCAGCAAGAGCGGAGGAAGCACCCTGCTTGCTCGTCATCCTGCTTTTGCCTCCTTTTCTCTGGAGGGAGACGGAAAGTTGAACTTTGTTTTTCCTGGGACTTTGGTTTTTCACTTCTCTTCTGGACTGTTTCAACATCAGAACACATCGGGAGAATTTTCCACCAAGGCTGTGGAGGTTGGCCCACATAGACCCAGCTCTGAGGAGGAGGAGAGAGACCACATCTAGAGAAGGACTCTGAAATCTTCCCAGGTTTCTCTCCACAGTGAGAGGTTTTATTATTTAGCATTATTATCCTTTTTCTGTGTGTTTGTTAAGTAAATAGTTTTTTTATCTCTTTTACTTTCCTCTGAGAAAAAATTTTTTTCCCAAAGCTGGTGGGGGAGGGGTGGTTGTAACCTGCCTTCTATCAGAGGATATTCTCCTCCAAATTTGTCCAAACCGGCATACTTAGTAAGCTGTAACACCAGTCAAGAGAGTTATCTCTGTGCCTCCAACCCTCACCAACATTGTGTCTCTCCTTTTGATGGCATCAGTAAGAAAGAAGGCAAGGCCTTGTCATCATAATCCCTTCAGGCCCTCTTCAGTACAGGTAAGAATAACTGATTTTTGGAGAAATGTGAGGCATCATTGCTAAAAGTGCTGGGCATGTTACAAATCTACTTTCACAAAGCATGAGCAACTCACCTGAAGTCAATAATACAAGGCAGAAATTACTCCCACTTACCAGATTTAAGATTTGTTGATTTGTGAAGTCTAATGGCCACACAATGTAACCAATTCATTGTACTTTTAAAAAAAATTGTTTCTTTATAGATACTTATTACTTTGAACACACAAAGGAACAGAACAGGGCAGATCTCTGATTTCAGAATACATGCATAAATACAGAATTGAACAGAACTTGAAGCTTACTGTTGTTATCTAAACTGATTAAAGTTCTCTACTCATCTTTATCTGGACAAGACTCATTAAATGTTTTGTTGCAGTCTGCTTTTGATAACACATATGCTGTGGTTTTCCCCATCAGAATGAAAGTATGAGCTTTAGAACTGCTCTGTCAAAGAAATTAAGATTCTCACAATAATTTCATATGAATTTTGTACTTGAACCTCTCTAAATCAAAGCATCCAACATGAACAGCTAAGAACATTTTATCAAGCTATAACCATCTATTTTTAAAGAAAAAAGAAACTGCTTTATGGTGGTATGTTTATACACATTTTAGCTGCAATCTTGAATATACATGAAAGTACAGGATTATGATGCCTATTACCTATTTGAATATCAAAAGGTAAAATATAGATTATAATGTCAGTTGTATGTGCTTCAAGAGAAACTACCTAAATAGCCAGATGTATGTCTCCTAGTGCATTACAAATGTGTCTCCTGTTTTTTTCAGTCACTTTGTTCAGTGATATTTTTGAGCTGAAATGTATTATTTGGAAAATAAATACTGCACAAGATTCAAGAATATTAACTGCAAAAAAGAAAAGCAAGGTAAATATAAGACATTTAGCTTGTATGTGTAAATGCGTGTTCACAGGCCACCTTTCAGGAATTTTTTGGTTTTTTTTAAACAAGATAGATTACATTCATCAGACTGTAGAAACAAAAAATATGAGGTTTTCATGGAAAAAGCCAATCTTGTATGATGTGAAATGTGCCACATTTCTTCATGGATAGTCAAAATCATACATAGGCCCTTTAACAAGATTAAATTTTATGAATGCAAGTCATTAAGGAAACTGTGGAAGTGTAAACAAGCACCACAATGCCTGTTACTGTGCATGTAAAATCTGGTTTTGCTCACAGATGAGGTTCTTTATTTCCTGATTTTGATGTCCAATTTTCCACTTATATATTATAAATGCAACTACACACATACTGAATTTGGAAATATTAGAAATCATTTCACTACAAAACCACCCTGTGATTAACTATTTCATTTCAGAGACATGCTTAGTGTTACTAACCATGTAGATAATTTAGATCAAGATTCAAGCACTGAAAAATGTATCAATTTATCAGAATTAATATTTCTAACTGACAAAAATTAACTTCAGATTAAGTTGTCTCTAATTAGCAACAAATTAGGTTTACCAATTACCAGTTATATTCTCTTCTTTATAGTGTTAGCCCTAATGAAAAGCATTTTAAATCAGAATTTGCAGAGTGGAAATCTCTGCAAACTGGGAGAGTTAGTGTTCATTATCCTGAAATGTAGGGAACTCTAAAGTGTGGGATCCAGGCCTGTCTCATACTCTGTCCTGCTCCCTACCAGCTTATTCTAAATGTTGCAACTCACCACCTGAGCATGTCTGGCAGCCTCTGCAGTCAACAGTAAAAATAAACAAATTGCTGAAGTGGCCGGAATGACCCTGAAGGACAGACAATTTTTAGGCACTCTAACACCCAAGTGTTCTAACAGAGTGTTAAGAACAGACAATCTTCTATTATGGCCCACTATAAAGCCAAAGCATACACTGATTTTTACATTTGACACAGAATCACTGAACGGGCCAGGTTGGAAGGGGCCACTGGAGGTCATCTGTTCCAACATCCCTGCTGAAGCAGGGTGCCCTAGAGCATATTTTTTGTGTTTGCATCTGGATAGCTTTTGAGTATCTCCATAGAAGGAGACAATGCCCACAGTCTCTCTGGGCACCCTGTTCCAGTGCTCAGCCATCCTCACAGTAAAGAAGCTCTTTCCCATGTCAGGTGGAACTTCCTGTGTTCCAGGTTCCGGCTGCTGTCTCTTGGGTGTCTTCTGTATGTTTGTATTCATGATTATAGCTGACCCCTTTACAGCATTGCCTTGCCAAAGGTTATTTTTTGTGGTTTGTTTGTTTGTTTGTTTGTTTTTTACTGCAATAGATAAAAGAATACTGCACTCTAGAAAAATGGATGGTAGCGTGATCTCATAGTGGATATCATTTGGCTCAGAGGATTCAGTACTGATCAGTAATTAGGTTTCATCAAATAGTCTGTAAAACAAGAAGTCTTGCTTTAGAATGAAATAAAATCAAAAGAGTTGTCTTTCATTTCAAGTCACTCTTTAAATCTTCAAACACCAAAAATACCAAGAACAAACCAAGCTTATTAAAAACTGATCAAACTAAATATATCAACATATCCCAGCCTATATATCAGATACTTGCAAGGTTTGGAAAAGAAAGTTGTCCTTCAAATTTAAATAGAAAAGGAAAAATGGAATAATTTCAAATAATTTTGTATAGCAAAAATACTTCTAATGTGGTCAGAAGAGCATCCATGAGAGTATACTTCAGACGTGCCTCTAAGGCAAACCCTAGGAGGTTGTGCTGGAAGATTCTTTTCCTCTGAAGGGCCCAATGAAATACTTATTTCCCTGGGTCACACTGAGAGCTAATGAAAGCCATGAGTACTGACTGCCAGATAGACAATGCAATGCTGACCAACAAATTTTCTACCCACTTAGCTGGTCTGGATATAAGGGTATTAGGAAAGCCTTGAAAGGAATGTTCTATCTGAATGGCACTGTATTTTAGGAAACAGCTTTACCTATCCAATATAAGTTATCTTTAGAAATTACTTTAGTCTTCATCTATGCACCTCAGAACTTTGTGACTAATAATGAATTTTACATAAAAAGGTCTCTGTAAGTCTTGTATCACAGGGAAAAAGCTGAAGCAGATGGAACAGACTTGTCCAAGATGTTGTCTGAAGAATGCCAAATATGTCAGGCAATGAGTGCAAGTTCTGTGATTGTCATGCTTTTATTGATCGTACATGAAGTTAGTAGAAATTAGAAAGAATTAATCTAAACAAAACTTGCTTTTAAAGGACATACCCATTGCACTTACTAAATTGCAGCAGTCAAATACTTGCCTGTTTTCAGTCAATATTAAGTGCTTTGGTTAATGATGAACCTGGAAAACTTTGCTTGCTGTCCATCTGCCTCTCATTTGTGTGCCAGAGGAAGAGAGTTGGCAAGTTGGAAGATAGGGTGAGCAGCTATTGCACTCGCCCCCCCCCCCCCCCCCCACCCCCCAAACCAACAAAACAAACAAGCAAGCAAACAAAAAAAAACCCAACCAATATAGGCTACTATTTGGTCAGGAAGGAAAAAAACCCCATACACCTGTGCCTGACATATGAAAGGCAGGACACCTGCTGATGATTCAACTATAATATGTGCTGCACATAATTAAATAAACAGAATAAATTGCGTGGGGAATCAGTTACGAGAAATCTACTTCATGACTACTTATGTTTTAATTTACCCTGCCTTCCTTTTGTCATCCTTTTTTATTCAGGAAAGGTTGAGGGAGCAAAGGAAGTTCTGTGTTTGTCCACTATTGTCACTGCTTACAGTTTGGGTAGGAAGGGAAGAAACAGACCTTATTTGGTTTGAATCAGATACAAACTCTACACTGACATAAAAAGAGAGTATGATTATTTCTAGAGGGAAAACTGCAAAGGAAAGAGCAAAAAGCTTATTAAGCAAAGTCTTTAATTCTCATTTTTGTTCAACTGAACATTTTGGAATCTACTATCCATGATAATGATTTAAGGCACAGTATTTTTTATAGGAGATGCTCTTTGTAGCTCATAGAAAACCATCCTCAGCTATATGGGATTAAAATGAGCAGGGATACTCTCAGCTACGGACATGTAAAATATTTCAAACAATTGAATATGCAGTTTGGAAGAATAAAATATGTGAATTTTTGTCTACTTTTTGTTTAAAGGTATGCAATGAGATTTTAAAAGTACAGAATATGTACATGAAGTTTTCCCAGTTACTAGGCAATTTAATTTATTTCATCCACTGAAGATGCAGCAGTACTATGCCATGAAAGTTGCAGGTCACAAAACGTTAGTTCATGTTTAGTTCAAGAACTTGTGTAAGGTGAGATGAAATACACTAGCTTCTTGAAGCTCATCTTGAATTTAAACAGAACAATTCTGTGCTGCTTCATTTCCTACTTAATGCAGCTGTAAATGTTTTTGGCCATTTGGTTTTCTGTATTCAGTACTCAACCTTTGGTGTACTTAACTGTCTTCCTGCTCATAACTGAGAAAAATGGCAACAGATTTTGAATAGTTTAAAAATAAAAAGTACGAAAGGAAAAAACACAAAATATCATAGCAAGAATTCTAAGTGAAAGCAAAAATACATGCTCAGAATTTAATCACTACTATAATACTACATGACAAAGGAGATAAAAGCTACCAAAAAAATCCCACAATCTTGCTGCCAACTTGTCAGAAAACATGATCAGCTATAATAAAATTTTTATGGAAAATTACTTAATTACTTTAAATCACAAAGCAATGATATGAAGTGAACTAATCTGACATTTTTGGATACATTGCATAATGTTTGTCTTCTACACATTAACTCTTCAGAATAAGAATTAAAGGACTTTCCAAGACCTAGGCCTCTTTTTGGATCCAACTGCCATATTTGCTTGAGTCGTAAAATATTTCATATTTTGTAACATCTATTGTTAATAAGGGACAGTTTTATTCAATACGAAAGTGTGCTGCTACCAAAAATAATGGTGCCCAATTGATGAAACTGTCCAGGGAGTGTGACTAGTGATCTGACCTGACTAAAAACAAAATTCCCAAATCCCCCAAAAGATAATTTTTCAGTCAGATCAGCAGAATTTCTACAGCAGTTTGCAACTAATAAAACCAAATTAATCACTCTTCTGTTCAATTGCTTGCTTAGTAAGACTGACATTATCTTTCTGAACAAAAAGGGCTTTAATAACAGATATTAATTCCAAAAGCTGTAAGATGCTGACTAGTGTAAAATGCACAAGAAAATAAAATATCACAGATATTATATTGTCTGAAAATACATTATGCTGAAATGTAACATATGCAATATTAGACAGCCATTTGCCATTCAATATGAATGAATATTCTTGTACTGGAAAGTGTGAATACCTAAATACCATATGATTACTTTTTAGATTCTGAGACTTTTTGCAATTTTTATTAGAGACAAAGCAAATGGTCATGCTGACTGAATTTGTCTATTATTAAATAGAGAATTTCACAATGATTAAAGATGGGGTTCTGGAAAAACAGAAAAGAAAGAAAGAAACAAAACCCCACAAAATAAACCCAAAAACTTTCTGGCTCAAATTTGAAGTTTCAAAGGAAACATGATGAATTTATATGGACTTTAGAAAGCATTCATAGCCCTTAGAGTGGAGACTGAGTACTTAGCAAGACCAACAATACAGCATTAACCTCAGTGCTTCACCAAACTGAGTTCTAAAATTGAAAAACATGGATATACATCTGGCATAGGCTGCTGCTGAGATTATTGTCTGCATCAAGCAAACAGAAACTCCACTTATATGTCACCTTGAGTCTTTTTTTTCTTACATATCCCCACCTTAAATTTTCAGTAAAACTGCTTGTGTGCCTGCTTCTCTCCATGGGAATTGAAGAAATGCCATTTACAAAGTGGTAAGATAAAAGTTCCACATTCACTACTTCCATGAAATACATTCAGAAATCTCGAAAGATTACAGGGTTAAGTATTTTGTTGAAAAAAATCCATTAAAACAAAGTGATGTGTTCTTCTCTTTCATTAAAAGTGAAGGAAAAACTCACAGTCTTAATAATAATCAGTGTCTTCCTCTTTGGCTGGTTGGGAAAGAATGCTCTTCGGCCAAGGAAAGAAATGGTCAGAACATGCCTTGGCTTATGTCAGGCACAGGCTGGTGTTTAGTTTTGTATTTTTCACAACATTTGCTGTTGAACAAAACTTATACCTGCCCCAGAAGGCAGGCAAGCATAATCCTGTTATTTTCCAGATGGATGAACAAAAGAGGTTGCAGAAGATTGTTTCTGACAGTGTTGGGAACAAAACCCAGGGGCCAAACCACATGTCAGATTTACATAAAATGTATTCAAATCAAGAGAAAATGTATTTTCTGAAGGTGTTTTGAATGGCTGCTGAGTAATTTAGTAGCGGCACAGCATGCTACGCTGTAGCTCTCACATTCACATCTTTCATTACTACTGGTCTGCTAGGTGCTGGCAGCTCTGACAAGACAATGTGAACCGTAGCAGGGATAAAACAATTTCTGTGACAATGTATAGATCCCTAGTCCTGGTGTTCTCACTAAAACCCTTCAGTGCAGCAGGAAGTCACATCCACCGTCACTGCAAGCAGCAGAGCACTACTGCAAATCACATATAAGCTGCAGAAGAAAAACCACAGGGACATGTATCCCAAGGCACAGATGTGAATTGGTGCCATATGAACGCCATTACCCCAAACAGGGAAATGTACAGCAAACATGTGATACTGCACTTGAGCAAAGCCTCCAGAAAAGGCAGTCAACAACCTGAAGAATAATTTTATTTTAATGTACTCCAAACATCTAACAGTTACATGTATATTTAATACAGTTCACTTGAAGTGTGAGCTCAAATGCAGATTTGGCATTATATAAAGTTTTGCTATTTTATAGCAAAGCATAGGGTTTCCACAGATCCAGAGAATCTGTCTGCAAACTGTTAAAACAGTTACTTTATCTGGAAGTACTCTCTAATGCAGCAATATTTTTCGCACCTCTGGAAAGACCATAGCACCAGCAGTGTGAGACAATAATTGCTTTTCTATGTTACTATATGCTAACACTTACCATGTGACTACAAGAATTCTACAATATACTCATATTTACATTCTGTTGAACAACAGAATACAGTCTTATCCAGCACAAGACAGCACTACTTATAATTTAAATAAACTGAAGAGGTCACGTATCTGTTACAAAATTTTGACTGCACAACTACACTTGGAACGAATGCAGGAAAATCATGTTCAGTATCACTTCCCTGTTCCTTCTGAGGTGGGTTGACCTCAGTCAGCTGCCAGCTGCTCACCCAGCTGCTCTCTTGCCCCTCCTTCTCAACATGACAGTGAGGGTGGGGAAACATGATGACAAAACTCCTGGGCCAAGATAAAGCAGGGGGATCAGTTACCAATTATCATCGCAAGACTGACATGGGGAAAATTTATTTAATTTATTGGCAATTAAATAGATTTGGATGGCAAAGAAACAAAGAGAAAAGTTAAACCTCTTCTCCCTAACCCCCTTTATTTCAGGCTCAACTTTTCTCCGTTCGCAACTTCTGTATCTCCCCAAAGCAAACAGTGCAGAAGGAGGATGGAGAATATGGGTCAGTACTTAAGAACCTCTCTCTGCTGCTCCTTGTCTCTCACACTTTCCTCCTTGTCCAGTGTGGGGTCTCCATGAGTCACAGTTCTTTCATGAAATTCCCATCTGCTGCAGCCCCCACTGCCAGTGCCTGGGCACCTGCACTCTACATCTTCCTTCTATAACCTTTGCAGGCACTTTGGTAAAATATTAAGTTATTAACATGTGGACACAAATCTATGAGCTGAAAAAACTGTTCTATTGCACAGCTTGGTCAGTGCCAGTTTGATAATAATGCCTTTGAAAACTTGTCCTAGATATTTAAAAATATCTATTTTTTTTTAACTGCATGATGTCATACTAGTACAAATCTGCCTGTTTCTGGTGAAGGTCTCTTCTCTCTACTTTCTGTTATATTTACCCACAGCTTAAATTACTGTCTGCAATCAGCCTCCAGTGAAGTGAATTTTGAATAAATTCTGTATATTTCCAGCCAAGGAAAGGACAAGATCAAGTAATGGTCATAAAATGACAAAGCATCTTTGGATGAAGGGGATCACAGATATAACAGCAGCATCGCTAATTCCATAGAAAATAGATCAACAAAGCTAAGGAGCATGGGATAGAAGGCAAGTGGTACACGATGGTGAGCAAGCAGAGAAGAAAGTTTCACGGGCACTTCATGGTCTAAGAAAAAGCCAGGTTAATGCGTGCTTCAAAGAATAAGTTAATGACAGTGACAATCTAAGAGGTGGAGTAACTTCTCCCACCTGAATTAATTATACCAAAATATAAATTCCTCACAGAATCGATGTACTACAGTTAAAGGAAGAGAAATACCTTCCTTCCTATGATGTGTTCCACAAATAAGTTTCTTGCAGACTCTCAGAAAGATGCAGTGGATATTTCTCTCTTTCTCTCAGAAAGATGAAGTTGACATCTCTTTCTTTTTTTTCCTCTCTCTCTCATGACTATCAAGGAGTAGTATTTAATACTTGTATGTGTGAATTTTACTCAATATTCTCTTTAATCAAGTGACTCAATTTGCAGCACCAAATTTTCTTACTGCTAGTATGAACCAGCTAGCCTGGAAAAAATTGGCTGCATGATGTCCTGTTTTGTTCTTTCTTCTCTGCATATGTGAAAACCATATATTAAACATTTGCCTGAAATTTCTTTAGAAAGCAAGAATTTAGAAAAAAATAAGGTTATAACAATTAAATAATAATCATTGCTCTTTCTTCTTTCCCTTAACCCCCATGAAAAAGGTTATCCAATGAACTGTATGAAACAAATATCCCCAATATACCTGAGGTCCTGTGAAAATTTTTGGTCACAGAGGTGGATTGAGTATAGCACAAAATACAGATCATGCACCAGAAGCTCAATGTCACATTTTTAAGACTTTTTGCCTCAGAACATTCAGTCTTTCGAATGTTTTTTGGAGATAGGTAAATGCTACTCCCACTTTAGAGTTGTGTGAACTAAGTAACAAGCTAAGACTAACCAAACTTTTTGAAACCATGGTGAAAGTTTGCTGATGAGCTCAGAGCTGGTTACCTAGACCAAGAAGAACTGCTCTCTTCTCAGCACACAGGAGAAAATTCATCTTAACCCCACAGCACTCTGGACTGCATGACTTCTCTGCCTGTTTTGTTGTTTGTGGAGCCCTGCCTTCTGACTCTTCTGCTGTTATTGCTGCTCATGAGAGTAATCAAAGAGAGCCAGACTGGCCTGTTGAGAGACACATACATTTTCTTGCCCTTCCCTCTACCACTGCTTTTTTGGACATTCATGCAAAGGCTGGCTGACTACTGCTTTTTATTTTCTACTGATTTTCAATACCTACAGAGCAAATAACACTTCCTATTGCTCTCAGCTAAAGCAAACCCATAGAGAATTGCCAACTGTTACAAGCACACTGAACCAATTTTGTTTCTGTATTGATCTTTCACATACAGAACAACAGGCTTGAGGAAGAGAATTAAAAAACTGCTTCTTCTTCACAGTTTTATTTTGTTGTTTAGCTCTTCAGAACTCTCAAATACAACAGTGTAAACTACCAACTCACTTCTCAGGAAGAAAGCAACATGGCACCTTCATAATATATTTGGCTCTATACTCCATGTGCTGTGCCGAATTAACAGAAAGGAAACTGTTGTCTGAAAAGTCCCCTGTGTAAATCGCTGGGTGACCAGACACAGATGATGAATTTTAGAGAATTTTATATACATTAGAAATAAATAAATAAATAAATATTGAAATTATAAAAATATTGAACACTATACCAGATTATCTTGAATTTTATTATTTTATTATTCCTTCTGTAATCCAGTGACTCCTTTTTTCCTTCGTGTCACTGATATCTGCACTGTTTCATGCATAATGCCTAGTGTCCCTTCAGCAGTACTGAAATCCCTTTGTACTAACATGTATGTGAAATAACTGCTCTTCCTTCCAAGCAGATCAAAAGGGCCACACATCCCACTTCTTCCCTGGAACAGCGGGAGTAGCCAAATATTTTGAAATCTTTGCTATGTGTTTCACACAGCCTGACCCAGACACAAGAAGATGGAAAAGTGAATCATAGGAGATCACTGTCTATGTAGAGAAACTGCAGTGAGTAAGCAATCACATCAACAGTACTTAGAATACAATGCTTTATGTAGCACACAGAAAAAACAAGACTATGCACAATTCTGCACCATTAAAGCAGTCTCCTTTAATACAGAAAAGGAGAATTCTAAAGAACGTAGCAAATTTTGGAAATTTAGGTTAAATGCAGTTTAGAATTTCCATGGTATAAAAAAAAACCACTTAAGTATGCTTTATCTGCAGCACTGCTGAAAGGCGAATAATATAATTTTCAAAGCAGATGTATCCAGAAAATGGAAATTGGGTTATACAGACTATTAGAACTTTATTCTTCCTATTTTTCTTGCAGAAAGCCAGAGATTTTTTGAATATTGGAATTTTAAAATTATAACACACGGCCAAATCTAAAAATCAAAGATAATGAAATGCAATTCATTATACTTTATAATGTATACCTTAATTCTGGTGAATTCACAACTTACTGTCTTTAGAAGACCTAATAAATTGTGGCATAGATATTCAGTAAAATCTCATAGAGAAATAACTGCTGTTAGCAGTATCACTCACTAAGAAAGTAATAAATAATTACTGCAATTTTCAACAGTGCACTGAGACTGTTTCTTTAATGTGATTATTAATCTCACACTTTCCTTTGGAAAATGAAATTTTCTGGTTATTCTGAAAATTACACTAGCTATTATTTTGTCACGTTTGATAAGAGGGTCTGCTAAACAGGAAGGTTTTAGAATGTTCTGAATTATACAATATTTTAGTCATGCTTTGTGAAGGTTATAGCATGAAAACCTAACAATCTATTCACATATCTAATTACCAACATATTTGTAATGCGCTTAACAATGAAATAAAAAACATATATTAGAGATTACCATGATCATTAAACGTCTTATCCTGTTTAAAGACATTAAAATTGACATGATGGTGTTTTTAAGCATTCCTCATTAGTCCTTTTCATTTTACCACTTCATTTCTAGTAGGAAAAAATGCAAAGAAAATATGCTGTCTTGAACCACTTGGGTCAAGCGGACTTCTTTAAACTTAATAACTGGAATCAATGAAATTCAGAGTATGAGTATGAGGGTATTACTGAAGTGTTTGACTTAGATAAAAATGGACATAATAAAAACATTGCTCCAAACTGATAATACCAGCCTTTATTATTTTCAAGTCTGGTCCTCTACATTAGAGAGGGAGAGTGGTGGAAGAACAACAAAATATTTTGGCAGGAAGGCACCTTAACCACAGGAAAGATTGATAAAACCCTTCCATTCTACCACTAGACTATACAGGAACTCTCACTGGGACAGTCAGTATATAAAACATAAAGCTGGACTCATGTCAAAATGACCACTGACATGACAGAATTTTCTTCAGAACTGTGAATTTTTTTTGCTCACCATCACAAAACATTTTTTGTATTTCTTGCAAATTAGTCGAAAGTTAAATCTTCAAGTCTTTGTGGTGAATGATTAATTATTCTGCATAGCTATGACACAGTTATGCCTTTTAGGATGAATTAATTAATCCTACAATAGTAAAAACAATCCAAAATACTGTGAAAGTTAGTGCCTTTTTTGTATGTTACTTGATTTTGCTTTATTATGCTAAATTGAACTTGCTTATAAATACAAATACCCTTTAGCAACACTGGTAATTCAAATGAAATATGTTACATTCTTAAAACAGAAAATATGGTTGAAAATAACAGCTATCCTTTTTCCTATAGGAAATACAGTCATCTGTAGCATCTCTTATTCTACCAATTAAAAATTTAAATTCTGGTGGATACCTTCAGGAATAGAGATTAAATGATGCAAATGATGCTCTCTTATTTTTTCAGGACATTGAAGGGCAAATGAGAATTTACTATGTCAATTTCAAGCTCATGATTGGAGCATCTCTTTAAGCTAAAATCAGCATTTACCCCCAGACAGAATTTGATTTAACAGAATGCCAAATTTGGCATAAAATTTAAATACATAAAATTACCAACAAAATTTAATTTTTCAAATTCCATGTTCAACAGGAGATTGGAAGGTGTGCCACGCTAACAGGACTTTCCAAATAATACTTTCCAGTATTATTTTCCGTGCCACTAGAGACATTTATAAAATATATTTCTTTTATCATTAAGACTTACAACAACAAAATCTTGAATTTTAAGTAGGTTTGAAGCTGCAGTAATTGCAACAGAAAAAAGGGGTTATCAATGGGATAAAAGATTGTGAGAAACAAATAAAGAGTATTTTGCAAACCAATTCTTCTATTTTTTCAGCATGGTCACCATTTAACACTGACCACTGAGGAAGGTAACCTAAAGACAGACTGTCAGCTTTTATCCTAGTGAGCAATAAGTGTCTGAGTACTGTACGAATTTTTAATTTTTGCCATAAATCCACGTACTTATACAGGCAAACTCCTTTAGATTAATACCTTACTTGAAAGTAGGTGAGATTAGATGGAGTAAATATGATTCATCAGCATTTTTCTTAAAAAATGTAAGTAATCAACAGCCTCATATTTTTTCAAATCTATATCTTTGAAATATGGTAAATATACATTGCTTTCTTATGTTGCTTCTATGGTTTCAGGTAGGTCTGAGTCACCTGTGACTCAGAGCCCAGTTCAGCATGGAGGTCTGGATGCCTGCTCCTTCAGGAAAGGCAGTTGACAGTGTTGTACTATTCTACTGCGTATTACTGAACTGTTAATACAGTTCGCATTTTAAAATTTATATAGCTATGAACATCTTCGAAAGAGGCTGAAGTAGACTCACACCCAGCCAGAGAACCCCAAACTTTCTTTGACGCATTGAATTCAGTCAGTAGTTTTAGTTTTTGGAATACACATCCTTGTAGGAGCTCAAATAGCATTTACTGCAACTCTGTAAATTGTGCATAAGAAAACACAGCAGGTATCACTTATTTTGTGAAAAAGCCTTTTCATCTAAGATAAATGTATAATGTTACCCTATGAATTGGAAGATGAAAATATTATGATGCCATATACTATGAACTGGTCTGTGGTGAGCCACTTTGCAATAAACCATCCAAAATTAGTTAATGATTTTTTTTGTGTACCTCCTTACAGACAGAGTATGAGACGCAAAATAACAAGCCCTTGACATAGGATAAACATGATTTAGCAACAACCAAAGCATTAATGTGTTATCAACCTTACCCTCATACTGAATGCAAAACAGCACTATACCAGTTACTGAGAAGAAAACTCTATCCCAGCTGGAACCAGGACACCCAGCTTGGGCAGGAATGTTGGAAGGACTTCAAGAGGTCCTTTCCAGACTAAAGAATTGTTTGATTCTGTCTTTCTGTGTTCTTGAACCGTTCCTGTAAAGTCAGTTAATGTAAGAAAATCTAGTGTAAAACCAGAGTGCAAAGGGTACAGGAATTCAAACATCTGCTCTTCAAGTCAGTAGTTAATGAGCTTGAACAGCCATAGCAGTTGGTTTGTTGGCTTTGGCAGATCACTGATGAAATATTGCATAGTGCTGATGAATGAAAGCAAAATAACTTCAGAAAGTGGCTTATGTTTCTAAACACACTGAATGTTCTGTTCGTGCACAAAAGCTGAAATTGAAACAAACACAAAAGGTAATCTTTTCTATATTCTTTATGAGAATCCATTTTCTTATTTGAGTTATTCCAGATAGCATGCCACATGGAATGATTTAACTAGCTGATTCCAATGTTCCAAATTTTTGTTTTAAATTTTAATTGTATATACAAGAATTTGTATTCACTAGCTTGATGCATCTCTTACGGGACTATTTTTAAGACTGAGTAACAGATGTAGTGATTTATCTGTGTAAAACTGTAACAGCTGGATTGATGAAACTAAGATTAAGGCTTTCAGAGTACAAACATTACATAAGCATACACTGTAAAAACATTCCTACCTTATAGTGGCAAATGTGATAATTTTATGAAATTTTCAATTGCTATAGAAAATGCAGTAAACATGAAAGTGTGTAGTTGTATATATGTCCTTCTAAAAGTAATCAGAAATTTTCTTCAAAATTTATAAAAATTAATATCCTTCAGTATTTCCAGTTCTATGAAACAAAACATCTACATGGGTATAATTCATATATGTGCTGACTTAAATTCAAAATTAACATATAGAGTATGTAAAATATTCCTTTTTAAAACCACATCTAAACGTGTTTTTTTAAACAATTTTATAAATTCATTTAATAAAATAAAAATCCTTAAATCTATCCCAGACTTCTTTCACTGTCAATCTTCAAACAATTTTGAAAAGATGAGGTGCAATAAGATGACGGCGATATTGCATGGAGCTGTCTCAAGTCATTTACCAAAACACCTTTCCATTTCTCATTCATCACATAATTGATTATGTTGGAACTCAGTATTGCACATATGAAAGTTAAGCTACACTATATACCTGATACCTGCTGAGATACAAAACCTGCTGCTCAGATGTTTCCAAATCATCAAACAAAAAAATCCTATATTCC
The DNA here is from genome assembly GCF_000691975.1 of Corvus brachyrhynchos. Taxonomy (NCBI): domain Eukaryota; kingdom Metazoa; phylum Chordata; class Aves; order Passeriformes; family Corvidae; genus Corvus; species Corvus brachyrhynchos. Next base: position 4,212,553 of record NW_008239080.1, on the reverse strand, counting down.
TAGGTAACTGGTAAGGTTGGAAATGATAGCAAATCATCAGAAAATTAGGGTTTGGTTCTTTTTTTTGTTTACTGATTTAATGTAATTTTAAGTAATACTTTCATACTATGCAGAATATCCAACACCTGTAAATAACAATAAAAATATGACTTAAAACGTAGGCACTGTTATGAAAACCTGTATATCTCTGAAATAATGAAATGAAATAGGTAAAGGCCATGACTCATTCTGAGTCAACATATTGTATGGATAGTGATTTACATATTCTTTTTAGAAACAAATTTTCAGAATGCACATGAAAAAAAAACTTTGTAGAATAGTTCAAGCAATGATTTTCCTCTTCTGTGTAAAGAAAGGAAGTAGAAGCATAGGTAAAATCATGGACACTGATAATGTAATCCTGTAGCTAGTACTTAATACATTGCATCTTGCCAAAGTTTCCATGTGAAGGTACAAAAACATGTTGAGGACTTTCTCAGTTCAGAATGTGCCATCTGCTTTTGAAGCTGAAAGACCCAATGATAAACTTCAGCAGCTTCTGTACCACTGCCTGGTCTAGGGGACAGTTGGCCAAATTAACTGGATAATGTATTTAACAAATAAATTCTTTTAAGGACAGCTAAAGGTGCCCTTCTCAGCCATGAGTAAATGCTCACATCCATACTACTAATTAAAGTGTGACAGGAAACTGGAAACAACTGCTTTCAATATGTTCACTTGGAAAATACATGAAATATAAATGTACATAATATGATGATATAGCTCAGTGGGGATGGGCACTATGTTCACTGAATTCCAGAGAAAAATTCTGAAAGTTCTGCAGGTAAATAACATGGAAAAGAGTGATGCTACACATACAGTGAAGATTTTAATTAATGCTTGCCTGGAATCTCCCGAACAGAAAAGGACCTACTGTATCACATCACTGTATAGAACAGATAGAAATATAATTCTGAGACAAAAAGCCTAAGATGCCAAAAAAATATCAGTACTCATATTCTAAAAGCTAAAATCCACCTTTTGATTTTCTAGAAAATCAAAATCCTGATGACCTGATTATCTCACTACCTTTCTTGTTAAATTTACCTTCCTTCAGCCAGTGAATTGAAGAAACATCCTTTGCCCCCATGACAGTCATATCACTTTAACCACAAAGTAGAGCAAATTTTACATCAGGCAAATGCATTTCAGAACCCAGTCATGGAATGAAATGTGTTCGAATTAATGTTCTTTGAATAACTTTAAAGAACAAATCCATAAAACCAATCCAAACTACATCTCAAGTATGTGCTCAAAGCTTTAACTGAAAAAAACCAATACAATCTCAATTATGAAATCACAAAAAAATTAAACTCGAATGCACATTTTCAAACCAGTAATCAAATCATCCTAAAATAAACAGAAAAGGAAACAACAAATGAAACTGCATTAAAACAGGTTTCTATTTTCTTTAGGCAAGGCAAAAAAAGTAAGCAATCAGAGCTTTACTGACTTTCTTCTATAAAGTTGCTGTTTCACGAGGACCATAAAGACAATGACTGAACATTTAAAGCACATTTAATCTTCATCAGGTTTGAGAAAATGGCCATATCTAAGGAAACTAATCATACAGTTAAAAGAAAGCAGTAGCTCTAAACTATGTGAATGTATTAGTTTCCTGCACATGTGGATTTAAAAAGAAAAAGTTTGAAAAGAGAAAATCTGCTTCTATAGGTGTTATTGGATGTGTTAATTGTGGTGTTTAACAACTGGAGTCATAGCTGCATCCAAAACTGGAATTACTGTCAAATATGATCTTCAAAATTTATTCAAAGTCAAATGTAACAAATCTATTGCTCCCCAGTTGGAGAGCTTTGAAACAGTAACAAAAAATGATCATTTATTCTACTCTTTGCCTCTTTTCCTGCATTATAGGGAAAAAACCAACACATTAATTTTGCAGGTAAAGCATACAGATAGAATTATCTATCTCCAACAGCCACTGAGAACAAAAATCAACAGTTTTGTCATGGATTCATATTTTATATCTTATGATACAAGATCTTGGGAGGCTACAAATGCCTTGTCAAGTTTCCTTTTTCCTTTGACAGAGGTTAAGGATGACTGCTGAAGGATTGCAATTTTATTGCTGCTTGGTGAAGGATATACTGCTCTCTCTACATTTTAGAAGGACTCACAAGAATAATCACAAGTCATTTTGAAGGCCAAGCCTATAAACTCAATTTCATGTAAATCCCTGCCAGTCACAGTCTACAATCACACCTTGCAAGTTATTTAGTATGCCACTGTTTCAAAGATAGCAGTATAAAATTCCAGTAAACAAAGGAAATGTGTAAATTTAACTGATATTTTTTAGTGTAGCAACAAGGAGAATGAGGCCATAAATACAGAGGAGTTAATTTTTAGGTAGAAAAAGAGGGAAATAAATTTTTCAGTGTAAACTTGAACTCTATAACTAGAGTCAGTTTTGTCATTGCCATTTAGCTGCATTTTTTGCTAAGATATTATTAGGGTTTGAAACCTGTACAGCGTTTTAATGGCTTAAGTGTATGAAGCAGAGACAATGCTACCACAGCTGATGCAATGGAGACAGTTATCTGACCAATGTCTCACACAAGAATAGTCTCTGGCATTAAAAAACAACATAGAATAGTTTATTAGTATTGAGCTGTATAACTCTATCAGTAAGTTTTCTGAGAAAAAAAAATCTCTTTACCTGCTAGATCAAAAGGAGAGGAAGGGATATAATTTTCTTTTTTAAACTTTATATACTTTTACAGTCTGTACAAAAATCCTAAAATAAATACACTGTCAGCTAATAAGATTTCAATATGTGGTTTGTATGCTATGCGACTTTGCTCCATTAATACTAGATGTTAATACTAAGCATAAAAGGAAAAAAAATCCCTGTTTTAAATGGAGAAAAAGAGTAATGCAGAGACTGGTGGCTGAGCAGGAATATAGGATGGAAATGAAACAGTTTCTTAAATGGCAGCTCCTGTTAGCCCTCCATATGTTGAAAAGAGAATTTATGTTCTAACAAGTTGGTTTCTAAAAGAAGTGGTAAAGCTTATGGGGTAAGCATACAATCTAACAAAAAAATGCTGAACAGTCTCTTCTCCCCATATCAATCTACTCTATATACTAAGATCATCAAACCACTGTCATTTTAGAATTTATCAACATTTACATCACAGAGAAACAGCTCAGAAGTAAAACAACAAAATTTTCAGAATATGCTTTGATTTTCCTTTTTTGATAGTAAAAGGCAATTTTGAGAAGTCTAATGTGCAAGTTTCATGGTGACTTTTGCAGCAGTCTCCTTCACATACCATCTTCTAACAGCAAAAATAGTCCTGGCTAAAACCTCCTTTATTTTAATGATTTGTGCACTACATTCCCTCACATCACAAATGTTTACAGTTCAGGTGCAGGAATTATCTCTAGCACTTAAGCTATGTGGAAAAAAAAAAAAATCTTCATTATAGTAATTTGATAATTTCTGTGGGTGTCAGAATTATTTCTAAAATGTTTCTGAAGTAATGACTGAATACTTACCATTATTTAACATTACTGATATAAATATAACAAAAAAAATCTGTATTATTTCTGTTTTACTTCTTACCTAGCTTGCACATATGAAATTCCATGACTGGAAAAGAGCTAATTTGTTACCAAAGCATGATACCAATACCCTTCTTAAAATGATAAATGAACCATTCTGAAAACTATTGTTTTTACAAGATGAAAAATGACAGTAGTGACCAGCCACTCTTGTATAATACTGATACTACAGTGGCAAATGTAGATATGACAACTTTTAAAATCATAGTTGTTTGGATAAGACTTTTAAAATCACCAAGTCCACCCTGCATTGTGAGATGTTGTTAGCATGCCCATTTTTAATTTTTTATCTTAAACAATAAGTTAGTTTTATATTTAGCACTAAAATTCTGATGACAAATCTAATTCATTCTATGTGTTAATTAATAAGCATAAAATATGAGTCCCCCATTTGTAACCTCCAAACTTATGTTTAAATGGTTTCTCTTCTCAAACTGACTTAATCTGTCTCTGTAAACGTATTTGGACTTTGAATGATTCATAAGTTCTCCAAAGGACTGAAGTAATCTGTGTGAACTAAAATGCTCTTTCAGTCAAGGAGACTACCTTATGAAAAAGGTTTCCAAGTTTGCTTTCCAATATGACTTGTCTTTTTATTGTCAAAAAAGAAAAGTGAAATCACATTTTATTGCTCAATATAGATGACTAAAACTCTTAGTGTAAGCCAGTGGTAAATTCTTACCTTATTGTGATAGGGACAAGTATACCCTTGGTAACAGATTGGTTGAGGGATACAGTCAGAATGTTCTGAGAGTTTCCACAGCCGAATCGAACTGTTGGTCTTCCCTCCACAAGATACAAGTGAAGAAACTGCTCTCCAAAATTTCTTTCACCAGCTTTGGAAACAAAAATGGAGACAGTCACACTTCTGAAAGTGTAGGACCTCACAGAGCTATTTCACACTACTGGAACATCATCACCAGACATGACACCTATGTGACATTGAGGACTCTTCTGTCCATATACAGGACTCTTTTTGAGTGACTGGGAGACAAAAAATCAGAGTCTTAAGTCTCTGTATTTAGCTGATAACAGTTAAGAGTAAAAGAAAATAACTAAAAGACAAAATTGACTTTATACCACTGCAGTTGCATCTATCTTACAGAGATTATTAACTGATCTTTTCTCTATATCCAGCAGTATCATTAAGGCAACAAAGGTGACAATAAAAAAGCCAAATCCCTTTCATTCAGCTTTTCAAATAAATTATAGAAAACAAAAATTATAGGAGAACATCTCTTATAATAGATTTAAAGATTGTGAAAAATTCAGCTTTCCCAATTATTGATATATTTCAGACTTGAAGAAAAATTATTTACAGAACATCAAACATACTGTTACTTCCACTCTTAAAAATATACTTAAGGTCACTTCCACTACATAGTATATTATAAACTGCAAAAATGACAGCAAAATATTTATATTTAAGTGGTGAATGATGCATGGCTCTTCTACAAAAAAAGGACTGACACCTACAGTTTCAAATTATATTGGGTGAATTTGCCCTTTGAATTTAACTGTATTTACTTTTCATAAAAGGTAAGAGTTCCTGTTTACAATTTTTGTTCCCCTTTAACACAAATTGTTAAAACATTAATCTGTTTCTTTCACTGTATTTTACTATATTTAATTGAAGTAAAAAAGACTCAGTAACTGGGTCACAAAATTGAATTTACTGCATGTATTGCTTGACGTACTATTGCCTCTGAGTAGGAGACCCTGGATGCTGGCATGGGTATCAGATAGGCAGAAATCTTATGCTTGCATTTGGGGGACCCTCATGTGTGGAGTGCCTGGCTTTGGGTGTGTGAGTCTTGAGTGAGTCTGTCCATGACCCATGAGTAGGAGTCCCCTGAAGTGGGTCAAAAGGGTTGGGATCTGGGCTGGGTTTCAGCTGATAGGTAGGAGCCTGGAGGGGCTGGGTAGGAGATCCCAGGCCCAGACCTTTTGGAGGGGGCCACAGGTCAGAACATCCTTTAATAAGAACGAGGGTATACTTGGGTCTTAGAAAACCTTTCATCTAAAGATGAAATTATCAACTTTATTTTGGAGGACAAAACAAAAGACAAACAATGATCTTTTAGGAGACACAGAGAAACAACAGTGCTTGCAACTGCCTGATCACTTCCTTTTGTATAGTTCCTAGCACAAACAGTTCACAACATAAACTCCCTCCTTGAGAGCAGCTTTCTAGTCAACATTGCATTTCTTCAGTCTGTTACAAATCTGGTGACCTACTGAAGTCTTTTATGCTTAGACATATTTTGTATTCTGAATACCTAATTAACTCCAAAGCCATTTTAATTTGACTGGATTTCATGCCTTTGGCTTTTACAATTTCCTTCTACAATAGTCTGATAATTCTCTTTCAAAAGATATTGCACTATTTCACTGTTTTTTAACCCTAGCATAGCTGATATATGCACATATTGCATTATTTGTTTCCTAATCTTCTCCCCTCCCTGTACATTCTGTTCTTGGCATTTCCAATTTCTACCAGTAAGTAGATCTGTAAGTCACATTGATTCAGAGAGAATGAAATGGGGGAGGGTTGTGAATGTGTATAACATATCTTGAAAGAGTGAAGTTACAGAGGAACAGTTTGTTTCTCTTCTCCCAGTGACTCTGTCTGTTCACATTGCCCACCAGTAAAAACTTGGAAGAAGGTCCTCATTATTACCAGTAAAGTAAAAAATCTGGGACAGCTCTCCCAAAGGCAGCATTACTTCTTGAAACCTCAGTGAGTGCTGCTGCTTGAACTTCAGTCTAGGGAGTGCTTTTGAGTCACACTTAGAGGTGACTAACAGCATTCTTCATATTATTTTCTAGGTGGTATGAAATCCTTTGAAAGGACAATCCTTTAAATCTTTCTACAGTGAACATGAGGAGGTGGGGAATTTTGTTCTGGCAATGTGAAAGAGCATATGCTACCTAGTATACATGGATGGAAGTTGCCTTCATAGGAAAAGCCAAGTCTTAAGCAAAACAGACAGGTTCTGGGAACAGACAGAGATCAGGAAATATCTAAGTAAAAAATCTTGTTGGATATTAGGGGTAAATTATCTGGACCTTATTAGAGATTATGTGAGGGGTTCAGGCTAAACAAACCAGATCTCAGCAATCATCCTTTCACAGAAAACTGCTAGCTGGAAGGTTATTTTTGTACATCAGTATGACAAAAAGCAAGTGGCCACGGGGCTTAAATGATTGCCTATCTAAAAGCCAGATTTGAACTCCCAATAAAATATGGGATAAACTTTATTAAGAAAGAAAATATATTCTCTCACAGAGGAGGAATACTGTGAAATGCTCTGCTTGAGAATGCCAGCTGAAATAAGAGACAGACTACAACTGAAATGCGTGAAATGCCCATATTTAGTTTCAGAAGGGTAAGTAGAATATGGGTAGATCTGGGGAAGAGAGCTTCTGAGAGAACAGGAGATAATTTATGAGCACAACTTATGAAAAGGGAGCTGTTGTCCTTAAGGAATGCTATAAACATGGGCTGTGGTATCTGAAATCCAATTGTCAGAAGTTATAGGATACCATATATAGTAGAAGCTAAACAATCTCCCCTTGAAGAGGTTGTGAACAGCATTATGCTGACTCTGTTAAAAGTGAAAATGATGAAGTAAAACTTTACAACTGTATCAGGTTTTTATGATCACTAACAATTTATTTTGCTTTGTGGCTAAATATCACAATTTGCTTTGACATGTTGATGAAATTTAATCATGCAAACAAATAAAATCATTAAGGAATAGAAAAGAAATTTCATGAAGGCATTCTGTATTCAACAAATAAATGTTCTCAAATGATGGCTAATCTTTATTGGCACAAATGTAATTGTCACATTCTATCAACAACTTAAACATAAGATAACTGCAAAAATTCCAGACATTCTTAGTCCATTTACTGTTACCGTTCAGATGTTTCTTAAATACATACTGAAATAATTAGGGAAAACATCATTATCAAGAATGTAAGTAAATTTTTCTTCGTATTAAAACAGATGAAAGTATAGTAATATATAAATCACACATAGAATTCTATGACATCCTATCTCTTTTCCCATGTTTTTAACAGACAATCTATTTCTGGCAGCCTCTACAAGTCCTTAGTACTTGTTAATTTCAACCAACCATTGATAAAATTCTTGCTAATAAAGGCATCAAATAGGAAAATTATTTTTAACAACAGTATGGTATGATTTAGTGAAGTGACATGCCTAGCACATGTAATGATTCTCATATTCTGCCTATTGGTTAGCCTATAGCAGGCTTATTTGTTGTATTTTTTATATGTATTTTATTTGCCTTATTTATATTTGCATATATATAATTGCACTAACTGCTAAAAGGTGTTAAAATAATGCAATGATACTTTAAGTGTTCCCTTCTCTTTATTTTAAGGCATGTGGACATGAAAGGGCGAAGAAGGCACAGATCTTTTTTGTTCTTCACTGGCTAATGTACCAGGTAAAGACAGATGCAAGTTTTCATCCTTTTATGTTATCTTTATGATTTTGACTTTACTATTCTTCTTATGCATGCTTTCTCATTCAAATTCATTTGTATATCAGTAGCATCTTGTCTGAGATTTCTCCCTGTAATTAAATGTTTACTAATTATCTGCCAGAGAAACAGATGTAACCTCACCACCACCTGGTAAAAACAGGTGTGTTTGTAAAATGTGTGATCTGAAGGTGGATTAATTTAAAAAAAAACCTAATCAAAATGTGTAACTATTTTCCAGTAAAGTTCATCTGAAAGAAGCAAATCACTGTGATATTCTTCCTATTTAAAAAATTATTTTGGCAAATAGAGAGGTTTTTGCTTTATGAATATGTGAATTTTATTGTAACCATAATTATGAAACCATTGCTAACGCGCATATATTGACAGAATCTGAAAATGTTGGGATTATTAACCCTTAGAAGTGTGTGGTTCTTGTACCTAGTGAGTGCACTAGCCTCAAGTTGACTTTCTGCTGACAGGTCATTCCTCAGATGTTTGATGGTAACACAGCTTCAAAAAAGCAGCAGTAGAAGCAGGAGTCGTAGTACTATTAAAAAGGGAAGAGCTGACAACAGCAGCTTCTCTTTTGTAGTCATTAGAAGCGTGAATGAAAGAGCAGGGAGAAAAAAGTGGAGGTGAAGGAAATACAGAGGGAGCATATGAGGGAACTCACAAAGGATATTTATCTGACAGAAGAGCTTTGTGTCTGCATACAGAAATAATTTAAAAATCCTGAATATTCTGTATAGGCACATGGTGTTCATTCATAAAACACTGGAGAGATTTTTATTTACAAATTGATATAATATTTTATTTTAAATTAATGTAAAACTAAATAAGGATATTGATCTGAACAATCATAGCCAACATTTGTAATGTTAGGAAGGAATCTAATTACCAGGGAGATACAGAACAAAAAAAGAAAGAATAAAAATGAGGAAAAGAAATTGGTGCTGTAGCAAGAGGGGCAGAGATTGATAAAGCAGAAATGTAATGCAAAGATGTATCTAAACTTAACACAGTATCAGAGTTCTACAAGATATAGACTCATCCATTACTTTCTGTGTCTGTGTTCCACAGCCAGGCAGAGATCCAAGTTTCATTTATTTATTTATGTATTTATTTAGCTTAACAGAAATCTAACCTTAATAGAAAACCTACTGGTCACTAAAAGAGTGGAATATTGTAAATCAGTTAAAATTCCATTGTAGGGGTAACAAAGGGAATGAGAATGCAAGTATGGCATGGTACTGAGAACCTAGGAAGAAAAGGTGAGTTTTCACTGTGTGAAAACATGCAAAAATTATCCCAAGTTCCTGGTGTTACCCCAGCTCATGTTAGGGTGAGAATTGAACTCATACCACTCATCCTGACCCACCCTTCCTTCTTTTTGGGTGCATGAAGGGGCAAGAAGTGAGTTGTGACACATTCCATGGAAAGCTCAGATATGGGTAACTGGAAAGAAAAAGCTTCATGGTCTCCACTAATGCCATTCTATCTTTCCAGAAAGCAGAAAGGCATATTCTAAAGAATGTGAAGTCCTCAAATACTTCTGTAACAAAATCTCTGCAAACACCTGAAAAACACCATATTAACAATTTTCCATAGACAGCATGAGCAAATCGCTCAACAGGTTATTAGTTTTTAATATCTAATTAGATTAGATGCAGGATGAGTATATTATCTAGAAAAGAAAATACATAGAGTCAAAGAATCATAGAAAAGTTCAGGTTGGTCATCTAGTTAACCCCTTTCAATGAGCACGGACATCTTCAACTAGATCAGGTTGCTCAGAGTCTTTTCAATCCTGACCTTGGATGATTCCAGGGATGAGGAATCTACCATCTCTCCAGGCAACCTATTCCAGTATTTTGATCCCC
>NW_008239080.1:4199029-4202461 GCF_000691975.1 Corvus brachyrhynchos | reverse complement strand
GTCCTATTGCAACAGACCCTACTAAAAAGTTTAGCCCCGTATTTCTTATAAGCCCCCTTTAAATACTTAAAAACTGGGCTGTGGTCTCTCCAGAGCCTTCTCTTCTCCAGGCTAAACAACCTGAACTTCATTAGCTTCAGAAAACACCACTTCCTCCTGGGTATAGCAGAGAATCTTCAATTTTTTTTTTTTTTTTTGAGGGTTTTTGAGGGTTTTTGTTTCACAGAGACACTTACTCAGGGCTTATGTGTAGACAGCGAGATTAACTTTGGCTGGAGCCAAATTACTTTGTAGTGATGAAGCAAACAAAATCACTAAGTGCCAAATATATTCAATGTACTTCCAATAACCTTCCTTGAATTCTTCTTCAAGGGCAAATAACTCCTCTCTTGAAATTGAAATAACTAACAAGTATAAAACATTTCAATATAAAGAACTGCCACATCACCACTTATCCATGATCCTTAGCAAATTTTGCAGCACTGTAGCTTAGGCAGCTGCAGCAACAGCCCAGATATAACATACAAGGATGTGAGATACTATTTTGAAAAGCAGTAAACATTAATTTTCAATTTGGGGCTTGGGCGTTTCCCATCTAAATAAAGAGTAGTACAGATAATAATGAAGGGCGTAACTAAATATTGCCACAAAGCTTATATTACTTTTAACCCTGGCTTATAAGTAAGTACATAGTTCAGGTGAATTCACATACGCTATTATCAGATTAATATAAATGCAACAAAATTTAAACAAAATTATTTATGGTGTATCAACAAGATTTCTTTGTGTAGAGAAACCCTAGGAAGCTGAATTGAACAGAAAATGCTCCTAATGATTTTATATTTTTGGAATAAATCTATCAAATAATCATATTTTTCTAGCTCTTCTTGGGTTGGGGAAGAAATCACCTCACTTTCCATGTTTTCCATTTGCAAGAAATGGCAAGATAAAATATGTAATGAAATACTCAAATGGCAGAGAAGTCTATTTTTTCTTGCTGACTAGTGAAAAGTGTACTTCTGTCTCAGAAGTTTATGCCATATATTGAAGAATGAAATATGCAGGCAAGAAGCAACTTTTTAATGTAGTATTAACAGGCATACATCCAAGTCTGCAAGTATAATCTCTGGGGATCACAAAAGAATTCTCTGAAGTGTGAAATCACAGTACGTACTTCAAAATATGGCAAAATTGCAGAATTTAAGATAGTTCTATAAATCAAGAATTTGGAACCAAGATCACAATTATAAAAAGCAAGACTCAATCCAACTATGGAGAAGCTGTTTCTCTATAATAAATTGTTCAATACTTCTTCAACATTTGTATTTTAGAGCTGTAACACTTACAACTAAAGTCATATGCTTGTATGTTCTTTCTTGTCAGGAAGCAGCATTTTCTGTTGTAAGTTATGTTTTCCTCAGTGAGTCATAAATTAAAGAACTTTCCAGAGGAACACCAGGAACAATGGTTCGAATTTTATAATGCAGCATGCATTAGAATACCAAAAGGCTTCTACTGCACTTTAATGACTCATTTTGCTGTTGAAGAGGAAATGCCAGCTGATGTACATTAAAGTTAATAAGGACCCGAAGGAGCTAAAACTGATACTTAGCTTCAAGTATCTTTGGTACTCACTGTAAAGAATTGTGCCATTTAGAGCAGTTGTTTTCACTGTCAAGTACAGAGTTGTCAGATTGCTTGTTTCCTGCCCAGATGCAGTCCTGGTCTCAGATACAGATGTCAGAGAAGGTAGTTTCAAATAAGAATTTCCAGTGAAGGATGGAAAAAACAGTGCCGTGTCTGAAATGAACAACAAAAAGCTAATTTTATTAATTTATTACAAAGTAAAGTAATAAAATGCAAGCACATTTAAAAATATCCTTTTTTTCCCCATACCTGTCAATAGCATCATCAACCATATTATTTGCTGAGCATGCATATAAATTTATTTAATTTCAAATATTCAAATAAAATATGCAGAAAATGAAAAAGTTCTAGCATCTGCCTATTACCAGAAGTGAAAAGACCATTATAGGAATGACTACTGCCAGAAGATGCAAGTTCAAAAGGCTGTCACAGATTTTCATCTTTACAGATGTGCCAGTGCAGAACTTTTGTCCTATGATATGCCTGTGAAGTACTTTTCATTTTTATTTCTAGACAAGAAACGCAGTTTTTCTCAATTTTCAGGATACTCACATTTTCTGGGTTTGAAATTATAAAGAGGATGTCACTGGGCAGCATATGCATTTTTCCATTACACTACTCTGGAAATGAATAATTGTTAAGAGAAAATTTTTAAGTGTGAAGGCGTAACATTTACAATGTTGATTGTATTCATTACTCTAGTCGTTACGGTTTTGTTTTTTTTTTACCCTGTAGACAAGATAATAGTATCATTAATGCAAGAAAAAATAGACTAAAACTAATTGAGGTTAGGCAGCAGGTCTTCCTGATGCCTTAAGCATCCTATTTAAACAAAACACCTTAAAGATTGCTCAGACTGATCACCAGGGATATGAGTAAGAAAGAAGAAACAAAAAAAATACTTTGAGTTCAGGTAATATTTTTGCAAAGAAGTTTTTAGTTTAATGAACTATAGCTATACAATGGATCTGTGAGTGATGATTACACATAGGCATGACTAGTACATGTTTTTGTTTTTTTTTTTTTAAATTTGTATTCATGTTATTAATGTTTTGTTTGTTTGGGAATTTGACCACTGTTTATCCTCTGCTGGTTTTATTGGGCTTAAGAAGAAAGGACAAAAGGAAAGGCCTAGCTAAACAAGCACATGTTGAAGGACAGTTGTTAAAAAGACCCCACACCTTGACAGCAAAAGAAGGGCAGGATGGAAAGCAATTACTAGTTATGTTTATAAATGACAGGTCTGGAAAAGTTAGAATTGTTGGAGAAAGTGGAAAAAACTATGGAGTGAAAAAAAGGTCAGTGGCATTGCAAATCAGAAGCAGACCTACATGATTATGAGAGTGTTGTTTGCCTAATTAAATTCATACTTTCAAGAGAAACAGTACTAGGAGATCTAGCACTGTAGTGCAGGGCCACAAACATGAGTGAGGGGCTGGGTCCTCTTTCACATGAGGAAAGGCTGAGGGAGCCAGGACTCCTAAGGCTGCAGAAGAAAAAGCTTGGATGGATCTTATCAATGTCTATAAAGACATTGGGATGCAAAAGAGGGAGCCAAACTTCTCTCAGCGGTGCACTTAATGGGCAATGTGTTGGGGTCTCCTCCCCTGCCATGAAGCCCTGGGAGAGGGGCCCTGGGGGGGAGACACGGGGTCTCCCTGCCCCTGGTCAGCCTCATTCCCCATTGGTTGGTTTGGGTTCCCCGGGGTGGCCAAGGACCCTCGGGTCCCGTGACTGCGGAGTTCCTGAGCTGAGCCCCGGCCACGTGGCTGGGGGAATAAACAT
>NW_008239080.1:4173859-4198981 GCF_000691975.1 Corvus brachyrhynchos | reverse complement strand
GCGCGGGACTGCGGAGTTCCTGAGCGGAGCCCCGGCCACGTGGCTGGAGAAATAAACATCTCTGAAACATCTACCACGAATCTGTCCATATATACTTCCTTTCCCAGGACTCCTGGTTTGAAATATAGGTGTGTTACAGTAATCCCTGCTGTAACAGCAATGGATACAAATCAAAACCCAAGAAATTACACCTGAACACATGAAAACTCTTTTTGACTGTGAGGATGGTCAAACATCAGCATAGGTTACCCAGAGAAGTTTGTCAGGTCTCAATCCTTGGAGATTTTTCAAAGCCTGACTGGGCATGGTTGTGAGATACCTGTTCTAGGTGATCCTGCTCTGCTTGAGCGGGTGGTTGGACTTGAGGGTCTCAAGATGATGGTCCCTTCCAACCTCAACAAATTGGTGATTCTGTTATCCTTCGCAGAGAGGTGCTGTGCAGTCAACCTTAATTATTATTCAAGTGCAGTGCCTTTAGAAACCTCAGTGTAGTTCAGTATTCACAATATAGTGGTACACTGAGCAACTGAAGCTATTAAAAAGTCTTTTATTAGGTACTTTAAAAAAACCCCAAACAGTCAACTTGGAGAGTAACTGTCCACAATTTATATTCTAAGTTAAAATTAATCTGTGAAGTTTCTTTCAGCTAGGTGAAGGGAAAGGGGAGATGAATGAGGAGGGGAAGGGAGCATGGTATATCTGGGCAATCTTGAAAGGAAGGACAATCTCATCAGTCCTTTAGGAAGGATAGATCCCTTCAAAGGAGAGACCTCCCTTAAAGACTTAAAACTTTCTGGGGAGTCCAGCACCTTGCATCCAGAAGTCTATGCATTAATGTATAGGCAAAATTACTGAGAAAAGATGGTTTTTTGAGTGTTGTGTTTGCACCTGAAGTGCTGCGCCCAAAGCATCCTAGGCCTCCATCACCACTGCTGTGAAGTCCTCTCAGAAATCAGCAGAAGAGACACAGAAAATACAGGAACTGCATCAGAAACAAATGCATACCTGGCCAAAAAAGCCACCCAGAAATGCCAAGATACAGAGAACATCCTCTTCCCTATGGTGTGCAGGCTATTAGCCTGCTGATTCTTAGCAGCCATTTTCTGCCCGAAAGCTGTACAACAGCTGCAAGCTGTTGCAAGCCTACAACACCAGTAAAGAGGTCACTGAGAGCACAGGGATTAGTTTTCTGTTTGGATGAAGGGCCGAAGTGGGAGAAAACAGATTGAGTCTGTGTATTAAGAACCTAAAACCTATGGCTGTGATAAAGTACACAGATAGAAATCTATGGGCAAAGCTGCTAGTCTGGACTAAATTTTTCCACATCCCTCATTCTACTAAACTCTTAATTGGCAGAAATTAGAGTCCCATGCAGCACTGACCAAGACTGCACACTGGTAGGATCCATGAATCAGATGCAAAGAAGGGCATATGTTGAACCACAATGAGCTAATTCTCTACCGCAGTATGAGAGTATTTTAGTACTGCTTTCTAGCAATACTTACAGATCTTCATATTTTAAGATGGTTGCTGGCAATAAATAATTTTGTCTTTAATTCATTACACAGGACAGGCTAACAAGAAGAAATAGTTACTTTATTCTACCCTGGGTCCACTATCTGATGCTGTCACCTCTGTCCATGATCACAAGGGACTGCTCTCCACTGGGGCAGTGGTCTCCAAAGTGAGTGGAGTGCATGTATCCTAAAGGGTTCTCAAACTAATTAATTAGGACCCAGAAACAAATAAAAAAATACTCACATTTTAAGAGTAAAAAAGATTACAAATAATTCAAGAGAAAAAATTTGCAACAGAGACTGCAGGCTTGAATTATCTGACAAACACATATTGCTAAGAATTATACTTTAACAATTTAACTGAAGACTCAGATTTTCTACTGAATTAAAAAGGTTTTCTGGGATATTATTTATGACAACTTTCACAGTAACACATATTACAATGAGAAAATATTGAGAAACATTGACAAGTTTCTATTATATCCCTACTTGACTTTGTCTTAGTCAGGAAATAAAGAGGAGTAAGGGGAAGAAAAATGCAATGCAAATGCAAAATTTGGAATCAATCTGTTACCAATCCTGCCTCTAATTTTCCCTTTGCATTCTTTGTTTTTATGACAAGTTTGGCTTAGCACTGAATTCTATTAAATTCAGTGGAATTCCATTTAAAATATTTTTCAGTCCTGAAGATGTTGACTCATCAGCTGCACCAGCCATCACTAAATAAATTCAAATGAGAACTAAAAAGACTTTTAACATCACAAAATCCTAGAAAGAGAAGAAATGTATTCATCTTCTGGTAGGAAAATCAGACCAAACATCTGACTAAACTTGTCTACAATCTACAGGGTAGATAACTTCATTGAATGTCCTTGCTCCTCTTCAATAATGAAAATAAATGGGTAACACTAGGATGTGATTATCCTCACCCAATCATGACCTAAACCTGCCTATTTCTCTCTATTTGCTATAAAAGAACTTGAGGGTCAATAGTTTAGCTGTAAACATGTACACCAGCAATATCTGAAGACAGGAACAATTCTCATTCTTGTTGCTTGTACATCAGAGCTAGATGGCCTGCAGAAGCATTTTCTTTAGGCAAAAACAAATTAGTACAGTAGGTCTGAGTTGAAATGTTAGAGATGTGAACTGAAAAGGATGTCAGAATATTTAATCAGGGGTTTAAACTCTGAATTTGCTGCTTATATCTTTCAATTAAAGTGGTAAACATCCTCTGAAACTTATGGACAGATTCTGTGCTTGTTCTTTTCCATCACTCAGAGATATAATAGAAGCACAGGTGATAAAAACTTTGTCGAGCAGTGCAGCAAACCTTTTCCATATTATCAAGAATGGAGGGGTTCCCAGCAGGCAGAAAGTCAGTTAAGCAGCAATATCAAGGGTCTGATGAATACATGATCTGCTCTATCCATCTCATGCTCACAGAATATCCCAGGGAACCAAATTTAACCACCTTAGAGTAATGCATTCTTTTATCTCATGTTCATGGTGTGAAGAAAATCAAAGTGAAATAAATATTATTCAGAAAATTCCTAGGGATTATGTCTGGTACATATGAAATCTGACTTGAGTGCTTCATAAAGCATCACATGCACCTCCAACAGTACAGAAATACAGTAACTATTTCCTATGAAATAATTGATTAGCTGAGTTCAGCTGTTTCAAGACAATAAAATATGAAACCAAATAAATCTTACCCCTGCTGCTGTCACTCATTTGTCTCAATGCACAAAAGCCTCCTGCCTGCTGTAACTGAACTCCTACATCACAAAGCAAAAAATCCTCAAAAAATAAAATGCATGGCTTCCTTTATCAGGCCAGCCCGGTGCCTTGTTGCTAATGCTCTCTGCTGTCAGCTGGGAGGTCTGAAATCAGATCACTGACTTAATCTCTCACTTTGTAGACTGCTAGGGCCTTTAAATGGCAGAAAGACAGCACATTTAATTTGTAGTTTATTAAGACTCAAGAGGAAGCACTGAGAGGCAATGGGTCACACAAGCAATTTAAGAGCAGGACATCAATTCATTTTCATTGAAGTAAACTGCCATACAAGTGGAGCAGTAAGAGAAGAAAAGATTTAAAAAAATTTAGGAAAATAAAGCAGATGATATTCAGCAAGCATGCATCTGCAAAGGTACAATGAAACAAAGAACAGAAACAGGGGTGATCAAAGGGTTGGCGTTGCTTCCAAATGGAGAAAGAGAACAGGCCTATTCACCATGCAGAGGAAAACGGGAGTAAGAAATGGCAGCTCCATGTCTTGGAGCACAGTAGGTAGGGGTACTCAGTTACTCAATTATTGTTACTATCAGGTCACAGGCTTGAAAAACAAAAGGAGATTCTTATTAACGTTTTTCAGAATGTTTGGTGTAATTTATTGCCAAAAGATATTATGTGGGTCAAAAGTAAACTAAAAAATAATGAAAAATTAAGAACAATACAAGAACAAGGGAAACTAATCCACCAGACTAGCAAAAATAATGGAACCACAGGTCAGGAAATCCTAGTCTCGTTGATTGGTGGAAGCTGAAGTAATGCACTTGGGGGAAAATCTCAGTTGTCCTGTTTGATATCTCCTTTTCAAAGAGCAATGGTTTTTCCTCTGAGACAGGATATTGAGCTCAATGTCCTCCTGGCCTGACCTGACTCATGATTTTTGTGTGACTTGTTCTGCTCTGCGTATCAAGACTAAGAGTGCGTGACAGAAACTAAGAGATGCAGACCATTGAACATAAAGGAAATTAATGATTTTGTAGATATCTGAAGCATATAGCAATTGTCATCACCTAGTGCCTAGAGTTACCCTCCTCTTTTGACAACTGTATTGCAATAAGCAGATCAACCCAATGTAAATATGTTATTAGATTTATTTCAAGAAAAAAAATAGTTTATAGCTCTAGCATTCCTTAAATACAAAGAAGTTGAAGAGTTAACTGCATGTCTGACAAAACAAGATCATAGTAAAACAGTCTGATGTTAATGTGCTTTGTGAAAAAGAGAGCCACAAAAAGAAGAAAAAAATATTTTCATATTCCTATTTTGTAGGTCTCAAAATTCCTCTTCCAATCTCAAATTTTAGGAAGGCAGAATCACTTTTAAAATTTTTTTGCCTACACTCTCAGTTTTTGTACATCAGCAAAGGTATAACTGCATTCATTTATAGAAGATGAGAATTTAGTCAATTCTCGTGTCTGTGTGAAAGGATGAAAATGACCTGTGTCAAAATAAGAAGAAGCTTATTCAGTTAATGGGCAAGAAACATTCTAAACTGTCCAGATGAGATGTGCTGTGTAATTATTAAGTTCTGTAACTTTTTCTGGATGTTGCATAGACACGTAAAGTCCAGATGTGTCAGCAAGTACAACAGTCTGACATGAAAAAGAAAAAGGAAAAATTTTTCATTCATATTCACCTCAAGATTTTGTGAAAATAGAAATGACACCTCAACAGAAAAACAAAAAATAGCGAAGATGCTGTGTGTTGAAAAAATCCCAAACAATCTACTTATTTTTAGCCCAAATCCACAAACAGAATTAGCCTCTTACTGCCTGTTTTTTGATAGTTTTGAAAACAACACAGTGATTTGTCTTTTTCTGTTTGATTAGTTTCATCTCCAAAATTTATTACTTTTCTCCTAAGTGCATTGGATTTTGAAGCGGAAAGAATGTTCTTAATTGATACTTGTACCTCATCAGATGTATTTTACCACCTGCATTCAAAATGATGCATAAGTGCTTCTCTTTTCCTGAATTTGACATAGAGGAAATTGGGAAGCTATTATCTAATATTTTTTCAAGCTCAACATATTTGACAGGAAATATGATCTTCCTGCAAAAACACCAGAGTTTTATCTATTTTTAAAAAGTACCCCATCTAGGAGGGAAATGAATGTCCTTTATATCTTAATTTATATATTTCTATCTTTCCCAATTACAGGAGAAAATCTAAGGCAGACTTTTAATATGAAACCAGAATTTAAACTGGAGTTGTCATATTGCACTACCATATTTGATGCTGAAATGCTGGTTGCTTTGAAGGTCGCTATGATACATATTATGGCAAAATTTAATGAAGCAAGGCTTGTAAAAATCTTTTGAAGTTCCCTCATTAATATATTTGTTCTATAAAATATCACAGAAGATCTACTTGAACATGAGCTTTCACAGTTTTGATTCACATCTACTGAACTAATAAAAGAAGCAAATGAAATAAAGTATTGGTTTTCAGTGGGAAAAGAGGCAGCTGTCATAATATGTTTGAAAAACTGATATTTTTCACAGAAACTTGATGTACTAGAGATCATATATTACTCATTGCAATGAGAACTGTTTGATTCCACAACTGAATGGGTCAAATAACTTAACTCTCTATTGGTTTGCAGTGAGCCTCAGGTAAATGTGTACATATTTCATTTGTACGTTATAATTCTTATGTTTATCAAAATTCCAAGGCTTTTTTTTTTTTTTTTGCTTTGTTTTATGGGATATCAATGTGTTTTCAGTCACTTTAATTTTATCTCTGCCATCTAAGTTTAATTTTATTCTCTGCAATGGTGCTTGAACACATAAACAAACATTCCTATCCCAAAGGATCTTAGAAATACTTGAAGAGTAATTGGCTATAAAAGTTTAATTTGGAAAAATATTCAGATTTTTTTCAGTGTGTGTCATATTTAGTCAGTTGAAGAAGAATCTTCTATCTGGATAACATTGCAGACTAATTTGTCATATGGTTGACACCAGATATTAAATGATCAATATTAAAAGTGAAATGCAAGCTGCAGTTTTAAGAACACTACATTTAATGTGCTCATATAACTAACACATTTATGTATTGCTACATTGTGTATGCAACAGATTTTTATTACTTTTCTGGGAGATTTTGATGAAATTTTGATTAGAATTTCCTGTTATTATTTAGCTCTATAGGTACATAATTTACAGAATTGTGTAAATCTAATCTAATCTGAACTTGTTTTCACAGGTTCAGGATGCAAGCAAAATAGGAATATGAAAGCAATTTCTTCTCCATCTCGTAATTATATTAACATCCTGTTATGGCTTCTTTTGGGAACCATGTAGCTAACTCAAGGGCTTGATGGAAAAAAAATCAACAAATAACAAGCAAAGAAGAATATTTAAAGGACAAAATTATTAACAAATTAAGTTAGTATAAGAGCACGAATTAGAATACCAGATATTTCACTCTGTTTGCCCTTTCCTTTGAGGATTCAAAAGACAGAAGTTTTTTGCCTTCTGTTTTGCTAATGTAATTTATTTATTTTTAGCCTAAATTGCAAAACTATAAAATGGAGAAGTATTTATGTAGACATGTAACCTATTCCTTTTATTTATTTCCTAACATTTAGCACTGTAATATTAGTTAGGAATTATAAAGCTAGAAATACCACTTACATATAATGATCACTTTAGACATTTACACTAGACCATATGTAATGCTGGTCTTAGAAAAGTATTTTGATTCAAAATATTACAATTGATTTTTAATATAATCACTCTGTTAATATTTAACAATAACAAAACAACAATAACAAATCTGAATTGTAGTAACTTTGATTGTTTTCTTGGCAGTTACACGACAGCAACAATTGGGGGAAGCGTGTAAATTTGCAAATATTCATGTTTGCTTAATCCCAACATCAATAATTTCAAAGTATTTTAATTGGGCTCAGCATTGTAGGTGCACAAACTAGTTCAGCCACATGAAATTGCAAAAGAATATTACAACCAAGTAAGGAAACTTATCTGAATTAATGTAATGAGATGGCCAATTGAAAAGGCATAAACTTGAACAATTCTTAATCTTTTAGCAGCCTTATTCAGCCAAGTTGCAATACTCTCTTGCATCTTAGGTTTTATTTTGGCTACAGTCTTTAACCGTAGTGCCCTCACTCTCCCACTTCCAAACATAACTGGTAGAAGTGGCAGATGAGATGGGTGTTCAGTATTAGAACTTTCAGTTCATCTGCTTGCTTTTCTTCCACTGATTTGGTGTGACAGTGTTAGCAAACCCTGTGGGTGTAGGAGGAACAAAAAAGCAATTGTTCAATATACCTGTACACTGCCTTGTTTGTGCAAACTCTGGCGTGGATTTTTGGGCAGGGCTTTGAGCAACTTGTTTTATTTAAAGATGTCGCTCCTTTTTTTAGGGAGAGTTCAACCAGATGACTTTTAAAGGACTCTTCAACCCAAACCACTCGATGATTCTATGATTTTATTAAAGCAGAAGTGACTGAGCAGTAGACAAGACACTAACTTCCTTTCCATAGCTGCTGCCTCTTGGGTCAGTGTAAATCCCTTCTGAGAAGAAAGGAAGAAAGAGGGGGAAGACTGTTTTCCCAAGGAACAGTAGAGCAAGCTCCATTTGAAGACAAAAGAAGCCTACAGTATGGCTGCGAACACAGCATCCCCAAGCCCATTTTTTCTCCCTTTCTATGCTACTTGACCAAAAATGCCTGCCTAAATTGAGTCCCAAAGGTAATAAAAGGCCTATGAAGAAAGCCACTCCTCTTGAACAGGTCTTTTTGCAGCCCTTTTTTTCTTACTTTGCATTGCGGGTCTGACTTTTGTCTATACAGGGAGTTAGTAATTTATGTTCCATGAAGGATAATTTTAGACAAAGATTTCTTTCATATTTTGAGGTTCTGTCTGAAAGAGCAGGAAAACAGCTCTTCGACTCTAGCTTTACTTGGGAACCTGAAAAGTGGTTACTACCGACTAAAACATCTTGTTTCAAAATCACTTCTGGTACTCTTTTCCTACTTACTGCAAAATATCACATGCCTATTTATTTCACCACGTGCTAAAATCTTCCTTTTGTTTAACTGTACAGAATTAGATTTTAGCACTACTATTACCCTCTTTGCATTGGTGTAAACTCCAGCAGGTTGTTGAAATTAAATTAATAGCAAGGTGGTCAGTGAAAGGACAGAAATAATTTTATCCTACAGAAATGTATGTGCACACAAAATATTTCCTTTTCTCTGTGGCTTACTGCAGATTTGAAACACATGAGTTTCAAGATAAGCAAAACTTCAGCTTGATAGCAGTTCAAGTCCAGGTGTCCAAGTTACAGCACCAGGATATAGTTTGGAAAATGCACTAATTGAAATGACAAAAATGATGGAA
The DNA here is from genome assembly GCF_000691975.1 of Corvus brachyrhynchos. Classification (NCBI taxonomy): domain Eukaryota; kingdom Metazoa; phylum Chordata; class Aves; order Passeriformes; family Corvidae; genus Corvus; species Corvus brachyrhynchos. The sequence goes on along the minus strand of NW_008239080.1, from coordinate 4,190,295 downwards.
ATCAAATGACAAGTTATTTTCCAGCATCTGCCAATAATTAAGAAACAGTTTCTTGTGTACCTGGATATTTCTGCAAAGGATCCCAGGAGGTAAATAATCATCTCTTCCCGGCAACAATATGAATACAGAAACATTTGTCATGGACTAAAGTAATCCTTGTTCCTCAACACAATGTAAAAGAGAATTTCTTAATCACGGTATGAAACAGAAATAGAGCTCAAGTGAACCTAGCTTCATTATGAAAGACAGACAGGTACTATTAAAAAATTGCTTGATTTTTTCTATTGTTTTAGTAATTGTTGAGCTAAGGAATTCATCTTGTGGTATCTTATTTTCAATTAAATATCTATTTTTAAATAATGTGTTGCGTTCTCTCATAAATCTTTAAACTATTTGTTTCATCAATGTCAATGATTTTCTCATGTGGTGGGATGACTTCCACTTTACTTTTAGGGGGAAAAAGTGATAATTCTAGGAATTTTCCATTATGAGACCTGTTTAACATTTGAGTAGCAATTACAAAAAAAGCCTCAGCACTGCGAAGCTGATATTGAACTCTTTCTGGAACAGAGAGTAAACTTAAAATTTAAGATTTTAATGTAATATAAAATCAGGACAGTCTTCCCTGCAACTTGGTAATAAAAAGGATGGGAGGTAAGTAATCATTCTCTTACAGAATTTAGGAAATTATACGTATTTTGGAAGTGAGGACAAAGTAAACAATATGCATTTGAAATATGGATGACCCTTTCTGCTGCATTGTCAAAACACTCTTCCTCACATTAGTACAAATGCCTGTGGATGGTCTGAGAAAAAAGTCCATCATAATATGCACACTTTGCTACTGGTAAGTATCACATCTGAACTCATAGGACAGCAGTATGTTTTAGGTAAGAGATGCTTAAGTACTGATTTACACCACGTGAAGGAATTGTGCTCCCAGCTAGAAGGACAACTGAACTACCAAAAGAAAAGGAGAAATAATAATTACATTTAAAACATGACTTTTAAAAAGCCTTCAGACAGGCTTCTTAGGTTTTCATCCCTCACACCTGTCCTAAAAAGTTACCTACACGGGGCTGTCCCCCTGTATCCTGGGTTGCAGTGTATTCTATTACCATCCTCATGAGCTGTTGAAACCAGGTGGGGCAGTGTTTCTTTGCCTCCTCCCCCCGGACTATCTTGCTGTTAATGGCCCATCAATGCCATGCATGACTCAGAGATAACTCCCTCCAGACTATCTTCTGTTAATGAGCCTAATCAACACCTGCCTCATGACTCATCATCCCCATTGTGAGATGCTCCACCCAGAGGGAGAACCAAGCATTCCATGCTCTTCCCACTGGATTTCCGGAGGACAGGAGCTACACAGCCACCATTGGACTTTCTGAGGAAGAGCAGACTCTTTTACTACAGGATCACTGCTTCGACAGAACCACATCCACCACTTCAGGAGGACTGCAGCCACCATTTTATTGGACTGCTACTGCCACCCTGACTAACAGGGTGTCAGGTTGCATCCTGACTCTGTCAGTTTGAACCACTGTTTTCGGGGTTTTTTTGTTTTGTTTTTTTCCTTTTAATTTTCCCATTAAATTGTTATTCTGACTTGGTGCCTCCCACTGGTTTGTTTTCAGAGTAGTACAACCTGTTTCCCCAATAACCCAACAGAGAACAGGAACTATTTGGAGTCTGTGCTGTCCACTAGGTCAGAGCTCCAAACTCCTTACTTGGGATCCAGAAATCTTCAGATGCCATGGTGTCCAGGTCTGAGGAAGGAAATCCTACACTTCTGGACACCCATCACATCATCCAGGGGTTTACAGATTATGGTCTACTTGTTCCAGAGACTGATGAATTTCTGCAAGACTGGAGAACCACCTGTGTCAAGTTTGGAAAAGCCTTGACGAGTTTCTGATGGTAATAATCTCAAAGTACTAGGTCTCAGTAATCATCTAATTTTGTTTTTATTGCTCCAAATTGAATTTAGAAAAAAAACCTCGAAACTCCTATTTTTTTTTCCCCCACAGTTGAAGAACATATTTCTCCAGCAAAGCTTAAAAACTATCCATGGAACACATTTTGAAAGCACCAACTTTTTTTACTTGTAGTTTTTTATGTTATTCTCCTTTATTTATTACTTAGTCACACTGCACATTTCTATATATGCTGCTTCCAACAACCAGGAGAAGATAAAATAGTCTACTTTTTTTTTCATTCTTGTCTTAAAAAGGAAACTTTTGGCCAAAAGTTTATATAGGAAATACAGGCATAAATCTACCTGGTACATTCCAGTGTTAAAGAGAGAATGGAATTGACCATAAGAATTTATACAAAATACATCAATTTACTTTCCATATTTAGACAGAAATGTTTTAGAAGCTCATAATTATAAATGATTTCATTATCACATCTTTCTGAATAGAACCTTCTCAAGGATATCCAGTGAGCTTTTTTCAATCGAATACATTTGTTTTTATGGGACATTTTAAAATTCAAGCTTAAAATCTGGTATCAAATAGCATAAGAAAAATGGCATTATAATCAGAGCCAGGAATTTTGAGTCTGGATCCATTTTGTAGATGTGATCCAGAAAAAGAAAAGTAATGAAGATAGGGAGAAAAAGCCCATAAAAAAAGTATTTTTTACTCATGGGTAAAAAAGGCACCTGGAATCATCTCTCAAGCCTGAGTAGGTAAAAAAAAGAAAAAAAAAAAAAAAAAAGAAAAAAGGAAATGGTTTCACTTGAGTGAACTGTGTAGATCACAACCAAATGGATATTTTAAAAGTATGAATCATGTGAAAATCTACTCTTCACTTCATATGACCCTATGGAACTGCAGTTCAAAAGGGATCTGTATCAGGATATTGTATCAAGAATCCACATCACATCAAGGACTCAAAGAATTTATTTCTGGTTACAGGTGAGTGGAGCAATTGTCTGACTGAAGATGTTGAAAACTACAGAGTCCACTTGTTCTGAGACTTCGTGGTCTGCTGTTCTCTCATGTGTGCCTGCAGTATTCAGCGTTTTTCTTCTTTACTGGTTTGGATCAATACTTTGTACAATAAAACACTGTGGCACACCAGAATCCAGAGTCTCAGAACAAGTAACTTTATATTGTGCTTGACATTTGCATACCTACCAATTCCTGCATCCTTCCTGACAGTCCAAAAATAATAATTTTATGCAATTTTGTCACATCCAAATTAGAGGTTTAATGTTTGTATGTCAGACATTCTCCCAACAAATTCTGAAAGATCATTTCAAAATGAAGACGCTGATTTTGTTGCAACACTTAGGCTGCCCCATTTTAATAAAAATCAGAGACAAGTCAGAAGAAAAACTCCATTGTAAAGTTAGGTATTTATTTATTTAAAGTCAAAATAAATCCACCTATATATTTCACTGGAATATTACTTCATTGTTACACATGAAGCTGGGAAATCAGTAATATTTCGTAAAGTAAACTGAGATGCAAACAGTTTCTCAGACTGAAGAGGCAAGCATACTTGCTGGACAAATACTAACTTTTCATTATATTTTGTGAAACTATTCAGGCTTCAATTTGATGTATTAGAATAAAGAAACAAAGGAATGAAGTAATGCCTTCCCTTTCAAAGTAAGCACTTCTGATTGTCTTATCTTCCTTCTATTCGTCATGGTTCCAGAACATATATTCTCACCCATTTCAAGACTGAGAGATTAATACTTTGCCTCATGTTTGGTGTCAGTTTTAGATTTAGCTTTGACAGTCTTACAGTCAGCTGCCTACTAAGGCAGACAGAAATACATGAGGCAAGATGTTCATCAGGATTACGTGATACCAGAAATCCCAAAGTACTGGAGCTAGAAAGTCTGCTACCCTCACTAATGGAAAGCTAAAACCACCTCCAGCTTCTCAGCTGGAGTGTTTCTATTTCTGACCCTAGAGTTGCTGACAAAACACGTTCTATGCAAGAGGGCTGGTCACATTTTTTTTTACTCAAAAGCACTGATGTCCACACTGCAGCAGCAGTTTATCAGCAGAGAAGGTTTGAAACCCAAATACTTCTAACTATGTAATATGGTATAACTGACATATAGCAAAATAAACCTACACTCTGATGTACCAATGGTAAAATAACAATCTTATACAGATTGCTATTTTCTACTTTGTTCCATTTATCACTGACCTATGGCTGATACACGTTAAATAACAGTTTATCTACCATTTTACACTAACTTATTTCTATTACCTAAGATATTGGAGCATGCTATCAAAATATAAAAAGATTAAATTTGCTTTTGTGTAGCTAAATTAACCAATAATCTAGAATATAATTAATTGTTCAGTGGGCCAGTCTTCTGCCATGTTAATTAGAATGTGTACAAGTTTGAAAACAAACCAGTGGGAGGCACCAAGCCAGAATAACAATTTAATGGAAATTAAAGAAAAGGAAAAAAAAAGTAAAAGAAAACACTGATTCAAAATGTCTGAGTCAAGGTACAACCTGACACCCTGTTAGGCAGGATGGTGGTAGCAGTCTGATAGAATGGTGGCTGCAGTCCTCTGAAGCCTGAAGTGGTGATCCTGTAGAAAAAGGGTCTGCTCTTCCTCAGAAGGTCCAGTGGTGGCTGTGTAGCTCCTGTCCTCTGGAAATCCGGTGGGAAGGTTCTCTCTGGTGTTCAGAATCTCAGTTTATATCCAGGATGGAATGCTTGGTTCCTCCCTCTGGGTGGAGCATCTCACAATGGGGTAATGAGTCATGAGGCCAAGTGTTGATTAGGCTCATTAACAGAAGATAGTCCGGAGGGAGTTATCTCTGAGTCATGTGGCAGGACAATGATGGGCCATTAACAGCAAGATAGTCTGGGGGGAGGAGGCAAGGAAACACTGCCCCAGCTGATTTCAACAGCTCATGAGGATGGTAATAGAATACACTGCAACCCAGGACAAACGTCAAGAGCTACTTCATGAAGTTCAGTACTTTTCTCGTTGTTGCTACTTATAAAGTTATTCTTTCAGTTTTAGACATCGGATGTTCCACAGTAAATTTCAATGGCATGTCTGTACTGGTTTTAGCTGGGATAGAGGCATAGCTGTGTGGTGCTATATCTTGGTCTTGTGATGAAAACAGTGTTCCTCACTTCTACTTTCCAGTTCTCTTCCCCACCCCACTGGGAAGGAGGGAGGGAACAGCTGTACTAGATTGAGCTGCTTCCTGGGCTCCTTAAACCACAACAGTGTTCTAGGAAAAATACTTTCAGACTCTCTAGAAAGCATTGCAATGCAGATTGCTGTCATTTCACAGAAACCAACTACTAATAACTCTGAAAAGAAGGTGAAGCTCCTTGCTCACCCTTGGATACTGGAAATAATAGCTGAGAAGTATACATCTGCCTAGAATCCCAAGACTGAACAGCAAACTTTCAAAATAAACAGTAAAATCTTCGTTGACTGGTAACTGCAAACATTTCTAAAAATGTCTGAAATGTCTGAGGTAACAGAGTTCAGAACAAGAGTTTCTAGATTAGAGTTAAATGATGTATCACTCCCTTGATAGTCCTCTTTGTACACCAACTGTTCTTTTCCTCCGGCAAAATCTAAAACGTCATTTTAGAATGACAGGCTTGGCAAAATGCAATGCAAGGGATTGAAAAGGAGAAATAGAGGAGGCAGATAATATTTCTGAGAGCCATTGCAAAAACAAAGTAAATCACACCGTTTTAACTGCATCACTGGTGCAACCCAAGAAGAATAGCTAGAGGCTGCACCAAGAATTTACTATATTCACTTTTTGGTTCACAAGCATAGTTCAAGTAACAGTTTTAATTCTTTACCTCCAGAACTATGGTCTGGGGATCTGTTAATCCATTGCTTTTCCTATTTCACATGTTCCCCCTGTTCCCTGCCCTGGCCTTGGCCACTCCCTTGGTTTCTCCCTTTTTGCTCCTGTACCCCAACCCCACCCAGGGACCGCCCCATGGCCCCTGACAAAACCACCCCACACCCAGACCACATGGTCTCTCTACCTCTGAATAGTGTGGGGACAAGATGTGATTAAAGCCATCTCAAACCCTCATGGGAGACCCTTTTTGCCTTCTTTACCACCACTGTGTTGTAACGCTGCTGGCTGCCAGAGCCAGATCAAGGGGCTGTCTGAAATGGACTCCGGGATGCGACTGATCACACGGCCCTAGGAAACCCTTGCTGAGCTCTCAGGGAGCAGCAGCCTGCTAGGCAGAGTCCAGTGGTTACAACACTATGGACCTGAACTGGGCAGAGAGGAGCCCAAGCTCTGCTCTTATGTAACAAAGCACAGTTACTAACAATTCCTTTCTAATAGGACATGGTACTTTAGGATGGGAAATTTTATTTAAAGTAATTGGCAGGGCTAGAATTAAGTTTCATTTTGAGAACTACCTGCACTACTGTAATATCAATTTTCTCTAATTTTTCCCAATCTAATGTGTAATCATAAAACAACCTTACAATGTCACAGCTCTGCCACTAATGGCACACAATATCACGGTTCTCTGGTACATGAAAAAGTAAACACGAAAGCCGTGAATAAAACAATACTGAAATCATATTTACTGCTACTTTTAAATACACATTCCCCATCTGCCTTACTAATATCTGCTAGGCTATAAATAGTCAGGTAGGAAATTACTTGTTTTTCTAATCATAGAAGAAAATTTGGTGTGAGAGGAAAAAAAGGTTTAAGTGAACTATCATTCAGCATAGCTCAGATGCAGCTTAGAGCAGTGGCAGTGCTGATTTTTTCTTTTGAAAGAAACACAGTCTCAAGACACACTGAAAGGGTGATGAAATCAAAATATCTTCAGAAGGACATGTCCCAGAATAAGGAACACCTGCCCTTTTAACTTGTGATATCTAATTATTAACAAAAGTACATTCTGCATTTTAGTGCTGTTTTTTTGCTCTTTGAACAATACTTTACGTGAAGTCACACCTCAGACATTTTTTCCCTAACAGTCTCAGTGCTGATGGATTTCATATTGGAAAATGTAATTGCTTTTCTGGGTGTTACATTCATTTGGTTACAAACCTACTAAAAAGTACTGCAATGGGTGAACTGCAGGTAAATTATCCCACACATCTTTAATCTAATTTATCTGCTAAATCACTTTCATTAGTTTTGGACTGTCAGCTATTACTTCCAGATTTTTAAAACAAAAAGATGAATGAAAACACTTATTTAAAAAAAAAAAAAATACTCCTATTCACTTTCCTCAAGTCAAATAACCTCCTACAAATTAAAAAAACAAGTAGAGAAAAAACCTCATGTCATTAGTATAGCACTTCCATTTTATAACTTGGATGTAAGGCACAAAATAACTAACATCTGTCATTTTGCAAAATGCTCTTTACCTTTATTGTCTAATGTCTAGTAGAGTCAGACCGTGAGCAGTCTTATTTAGACTGATTTAAATTCACATTTATTTTAATTCATGCCTATAAAATTTGAAATTTCCATTTGGCTTGTTTTTCTGCTGTGCTTATTTATGTCAGACACAGTAGTATAAATCCAAAATAGAGTCTGTAAAGCAATGTATGATAGTGACTACTAGCACTAAGTGTGGGCAACCGTTATTAAAAATACAAATTATCACAAAAATAAGCTTAATCTCTTTTCATATCTTGGACCAGAAGAATGAAAACTTTCTTTTATGGTTTTTCTTTTATGCTCAGCATGTAAATAAAAAATAAATGTTTAAAACCTCATTATATCATGCATGCTGCTTTGTTTCTGAGCAGCAAATGTTTTGAAAGTAGTTCCATTATGATTATAAAGAACAAATTGTGTGAAATAAGTAGAACATTTTCAAAATTATATCCAAATATAAAATGAATTTGTAAATCATGCTGGCATTGCTAAGAGCACACAGTGGTGGTCGTGCTGAGAGACCATGTTGGCTTCGTTAGGCTTGTTTAAAACTGTAGAAGAGGAACAAGAGAGAAAATTGTTACATGAACATAGACTAGTACCTTCCTCACCCACCTAAGTCTTGCAGGCTGACATAATTGCTTTTTAATCTATGGGAAGTTTTCATATATATTAAGAACTGTGTGGCCTCATTCTTTGGCAATAAATGAATTTAACTGCTGCTATGAGTGCAACTCTGCCATGGAACAGAAAGTGTGGTGACTAAACTGAAACTACTGCTGTAGAAATGTATTGCCTGGTCTTCGATTAGATTCTCATATTTACATAAGGAGTTTTCTGGAGCCAAAACATGTTGATCCTTCTTTGCTTGTGTTTACGTATCAAGGAGACAAAAAATCAAAGTCCTGATGGATCAACAAAATAAATTAATCATTTTTTCTCTTCACTTGGATAAGAAATCCTTCTGTTTTCCCAGGAGGAGTGGGAACCAGCATCTACAGGTCATAGATTAAAGCTCTGCTAAGAGAAACATCAGAAATGGGATTTCCAAATGGAGAAATATGAAGGCGGGATCTGAGATATCGAAACTCCAGATACGAGGGATCTGAGGTCAGAAATATCAAGCTGCTGAGTCTGTTCTCAAGTGCTGAACCCTCCAACTGGGATTTACATATGGGGCAGGTAAACACATGAAGAGACTGTTATAACCATCCCATTAATTTTTGTGGCTAGAAATAGCCAAGCTGTAACATAGATGGAACTTGCACACGAGTTGAGCTGAAACCTTGGTGTCAAAAGAACAAGTTGTGCAGCCACAACCTAACCCAGGATTCTTTTTATGACAGGGCCTGAGTGGATGCTACAGAAGAAGACAGAAACATGGCAAATACACAGTGATGCTTCTGAAAAGTTTTCTGCCAGCCTTCAATGATTTGCAACTCGTGGACTTTGCGAAACAAAGGTTTTGTCTTTGCATTTAATATCTTTTAAGGAACCTTTATCTCATGAATTTATATGTGATGCTCTTTGAACCCATGTGTAGTGAGTTGACCCTGGCTGGATGCCAGACACTCACCAAAGCCTCTCTATCACTCCCTTCTGCAGCTGGACAGGGGAGAGAAAATGTAACAGAGGGTTCATGAGTGGAGATAAGGACACAGAGAGATCACTCACCAAATACTGTCATGGGCAAAACAGGCTCTAATTAGAGATATTAATTGAATATTACAAAAAAAAAAAATCAGTGCAGGATAATGAGAAGTAAACTAAGACCTTAAAAATACCTTCCCAGCTCTAACTCCCCCCCCAGTAGCACAGAGAGACAGGGAATGGGGATTATCATCAGTTCATCACAAGATGTTCCTGCCACTGTTCAGGGAGAGGAATCCTTCCCCTGCTCCGAGGTAGGGGGTCCATCCCACAGGCAACAGTCTTCTACAAACTATTGCAGAGTGGGTCACTCTTCCATGGTGTGCAGTCCTTCAAGGACAGGCTGCTCCAGCGTGGGTCCCACATGGGGTCACATGTCCCACCAGGAAACCTGCTCCAGCATGGACTTCTCTCTCCATGGATCTGCAGGTCCCTGCCAGGAGCCTGCTCCAGCACGGGTCTCCCACTGGGTCACAGCCTCCTCTCAGGCATCCACCTGCTCCAGCACGGGGCTCCTCCATGGGCTGCAGGTGGATCTCTGCATCCCCTGGTCCTCCTTGGGCTGCAGGGGCACAGCTGCCTCACCATGGGCTGCACCATGGGCTGCAGGGGAATCTCAGCTCCGACACCTGGAGCACCTCCTGCCCCTCCTTCTGCACTGACCTTGGTGTCTGCAGAGCTGTTCCTCTCACATGTTCTCACTCAGCTCTTCTCTGGCTGCAATTACATCTGAGCAATAACTTTTTTTCTTCTTAAATATGTTATTACAGAGGTGTTACCATCATTTCTAATTGGCTCAGACTTGGCCAACAGCAGGTCTGTCTTGGAGCCAGCTGACATTGGCTCTGCTGGACATGGAGGAAGCTTCTGGCAGCTTCTCACAGAAGCCACTCCTGTAGCCCCCCTGCTACTGAAACCCAGCCATGCAAACCCAGTACATTCCACCTGTCACCGCTGTGAATCACATGTATAAGAATTATCAGCAAAACTCCACATTCATCACAGAACATGCACTCACATCAACAAAACTAACCAAACAAAGCAAGACAAAAATTCTGCATACAAAAGCAAAAGAACATCATCTTAACACTGAATGAAAATGGACAATTTACACAAAATCCACCCCTTGTCCCTTTGGTGCTGTTACTCAGATGTCATGTCACTCACACCATGATGTAACTTCTAGTATCTACAGTCTCCTACAAATAAAAAGTCCCACTGCTTAGTTGCACTACATGAAGAATACAAGCAGAAGAATCCCAAATGATTTCAGTTAGGCTGAAGGTTTCTTTCTTCTCAGAACACAGAGTCTTTAAAAAGTCAAAACAGTTCAAACCTGTGGGAAAATATGAATTCCATGAAATAGTTCTTTGGACATTCTTCTGGCAGTTTGGCATTGCACTTCAAAACATTAATTCCGGAACTGATTTTTTTTTTCCTGAAAAACTTCATATTTATCTTCAGAATCTGAAAACTCAAAAAATCTATTATAACTTTCAGCACATTTCCTGAGGATAATGATAGAAAACAACCAATTCTACTGTTGCCAATTGCAAATTAAAAAGTCTTGATGACTAAAAAGTATATAGGCATAGCAAAAGATAACAAACTAACATTTCTAATGTCAAAAGAAATAAAAGACAATATCATCTGTTATGAAAATGGTTTCTACCAGCATAAATTTACAGTCAGAACTCAAGAAGCCCTGAAGCCTCAATTATTTCTTCACAGAGTGTGCATTCTGGTGTCATGGGAGACATTCCTGGTCAAAACTCTCATGTTCATCCAGACTCATCTGTTCTTCATCTCTCTATCTGTAAATGTAATTTATTTAATGCCCCAATTTATTGCATTTTTATTATTCTCAAAAAATACTACCATCTAATGAAAGAATTGAAGTTTAACTAACTCATCTGAAAAAGAATATCAAAGGACATACACAGAGAGAACAAGAAGAACTTGTTAATTTTAAAATGACAGAAGGAAAATCTTTTTCCAAATGAGCTACAATTTTAGAAATAGTGCAAAATGCTGACACTATAGTCATGTTCATTTATGAATTAGATATAGTAGCTTAAAATGTTACTATTCAACTGCTCATTAGTGTGCCCTCAAATAAGATCTAATCATATCAATGGTGATTCCTTTCAGTACATTTCAGTGCACAGTAAAACATTTTCATTTAAATCATCTTACAAATGAGAGTATTGCAGAATCAACTTTTATCACCACGGATTACAGTAATATCCTAAATTAGGAGAAAAATTAGACAGTAGACTTACAGTTTACAAACTCTTTGAAAAATATCTAAAAATATGCCCCTTGCTTCATGCACTCAATTTTGTGCTTCCAAAAGCTAAATAAGCATTCAGTCTTTTAGAAAACAGAAAACTTTGGAGATTTAAAATTTTACACAAACCATTAAATAAATATTGCCTCAGGGAAGGCATGTGGAAACCATGGGCTTCTAAAGAACCAGAACACCCGTCACAGCTTCATTAGCCCCAACTAAGAATAATGATAATAACCCCTAACACACACTCAGCAGAAGCTTCTATGGTCTTTGTTTCCCGTTCTTCCTTAATTAATGCTTTCTGCATTGGATTATATTTTATATTATTATAGTACAATGGCTATCATCGCTAAACTCAGTTTTTTAAGAGTTCTTACTTTCTCATGCATAAGGTATTTTGGCATGATCCTGATCAGAATTTTTCATACAAAAATAAATAACTCTCAAATATGATGAGGTTTGCAGTGGTTTTATTTCAGATAATCAAAGTAGTACTATATTTATGTGAGTGTACTGTCACATAAAATAACAGGAATAAATTGCAACACTTTTTTTTCAGGATTCTGTGTTTTACAAAGAAATTTTAGTAGCATCACCTTGTGTGAGAAAGTTTCTGTCATAGTTACGGGACAGTAGACGTGGCACTCCAGCCTCTACAGATATGACATTGAATATTGATGCAGACTGACCACTGAAATTTGATGTAATAAATTTTGTAACAGACTGATTCTATTTCCTTACCTCTACCTTATACATAGAGGTGGGCTAGATATTGTATCATGGTATCAGTGGGGTATTATTTCACATTTACTAAAAATAGAGTTTCAGTTGCTCAGCACTTGGTTAAATAAAAAATACCTGAAAATTTTGACCATGTAAAATCTGACTCATGTCCAAAAGATGTTACTAGAATGCTAGAATTTAACTGTAGAGATTTACAGGAAAACAAGAAAATTAACATTCACAGATTAAGTCTGGCTAGACTCAATTGGCTTTTATTCCTCAGAAGTAATAACCATCATCCACACTTAGAATCATAGAATGGCTGGGGTTGGAAGGGGCCTTTAAAGATCATCTAGTTCAATATTCATCACTTGAGTGAGAATTGTTGAGGGATGTGCAGACAGTTAACATTTCCATGTTGTACATGAGGCAGCTGGGAAGTAGACTGGGCAAGACCATACCTTCATGCTTCAGGGAGGTAGAGCTCTGGTTACCACACACTCACAGCACCAGGAGCTGCCCAGTCTCAAGCTGCTTATGCACACCAATTAACCACGTAAAATGTGGCACTGGGGACATCACTGTGAGATTGTGAGCTTTCAATGATCCACATAAAAATAAAACGATTTGGTGGTGCTAATTTCTGATTCAGTGTCAGTACCACACCATAACAACTTGTATTACGAATAATTTTAAACCCATCAGTTATCTTGGAGGCAGATTTGCCATGTGCTAGAGATAAATGCTTTAAATATTACTGTCAGTAATTGACTAGGATGCTAGTATTGATGGAGCACCTGTTAAAAGTGCTCTGCTCATTCAGAGAGAAGAAGCGGGGAACTTACAGTTTTGCATGAGACTTCAATCCTGAAAATCAGCCTGCCATTGCAAAGGATAAACAAATCTTAAGAATGATCTGTTTCTTAAATATCATCACAATTTCTTTTCTCCATTTTTTAAAGAAATCCGCTAAGTGCACCAATTTTATAATTAACAGTGAAGCCCAGATTTCTGTCACATAAGTATATGGCTGTGCCAGAGAAGTAGTAGTTAGGACTGGAATTAACTGTTCAGCTTGCAGACAGACACTGCCAAAAGCTAGTGAAGGTGCACTTAAAACTTCTAATAGATTTTCTTTTCAATTTTCCTTCTTTTTTTGACCAAGATGTTTAGTCAACTCTCGTGGCAGTTGTATTAGGCTGCAAAGTTAACTGGTTACAAACAGATTGCTTCCATTCCCATCAACAGAACAAAACCTGCATTTGTTCCTGAAGAAGAGCATATATTTTTGCATCAGTACTCTTTTCAAATTATTGACAGATCCCCTGAAATGGAACCTAAAACCTAAGTACGCAGTCAGTAGAATCTGTGCTGACAAATTCTGCTTTTTTGAAGCGTTCATCACTGTAATAAATAAAATACACTTTACCCCACCAAATAAATAAAAATTGCATTATAAGGCAGAACTGATGATGCAGAACTGATGACACAGAGCACTGAAGACAAGTGGAAATAGAATAATATGGAAAAGCAAAAGACAGAAACTGGCTCTGTCATTTTGTCATTCTGTTAAAGGACATATTTAATGGATATTTTAAACATAGTTACTTTTATCATAGTTACCTTTATCATAGTTACCTTTATCACTTTATAAGTGTTCATTGTTAAATCATAGGCAAAATATATAAATAATTAAAAAAATATGGCAATTTATATAAGAAATATATGCAAGTTACCACAAACACTGAGGTGCCTTATTACAGCCAGTGAGTTTTGAGATGCACTCTGCATGACAGTAGTTTTCTCTTTTTCAAGTGAGAGACTTTTCTACATATTAACAGCAGTTGGGGATTCTGCAAAGTTTTTATGATTAAGTAATGGTAACAGAAGGCACACCATAAAATCAGTTACAACATATTTCATGGTACATCATTTACTGGGAGATAAGAGGCAGTTTCCTCCTTGAGTGGAAATCATCTATGGCTGGTGTTCTACTGCAATAAGTTCTTTTATTAAAAACTCCGTCAAAAAAATTACCCAAAAAGTGACCAAAGCAAAAGTGCACCAAGTTTTACATCATAAAAATGGGGCATTTAGTAAGAGGACATTTAAAAAGATGACTGTATCACATTCCCCAAAGGATTCGAGCAAAAAATTGCCTATGTCCAAGGTTCATTTGATCGGCCTGGGTCCTAAGTCAGCTACAATTTTTTCAGAATCAGCAAATCCTTCATCTGCATGATGGTATAACCTGATATATCCACATCTTAAACTAGAGATCCCTTCATTAGTGATGGATCTGTATTTTACCCTTCAACCATATATTTCCAGCTGTTCAGAACATTCTCTAAAATGTACTTGTCTAGCCAGAGTGAAAGTTTTCTGCAAACATGCAATATTATAGTCTGTGTTCTTCTTATCTGAAAGCAATTTGGAAATGCTGGTGAAAGGATGGATTCCTTTATGAAGTCACACACAGCTAGATAACTTTGGCATATTTATAAGGTGAAATGTCACAGAAACTTTATGAAAAATAGCAGAAGATTCAATTATCAATGTCTGTTATTCACTTCCTTAGTGGAGGGGTTGCCAGTAGTAATGAGATATAAAATAGGTGTAAGTTTATGTGGGATCATGAAGTTTTATATAATCAAACACAGTATTATACTACAGTATACTACATCCACTTAATGAACATTTTTATTTAAATCCTTTGGAAAGGCTGTCATTTGCTGACAATATGTTGAAAAGGCCCTGCAATAGAGGATACATGACTGAAATAGCAGCTAAATGTATTGTTATCAAATCCAGTGACAGGCACAGCTCCTTAGGCAAATAGTTTAGGATAACTAGAATCTGAGATATGCTAGTAATTGATGCTTTTGTGGAGAAAATGACTTTGCAGGTATTGAGGTCTGCCAAAATTGCCTCTGTTATATTCAGACCTCTCTGGTACTTCTGAAGCATGCACCTTGTCTTGAAGAAATCATGTATTGAGGTTTCAATAAAGTAGGCTGCAATAAGACTTGAAAGAAGGCTTAGGTATACTAAGTTACCATTACCTTAAAAAGACTGTGTTCTGAAGTTTTATGAAGTATGGGTGGCCTCAATAAGCAGCTGCTCACGAACTAATTAATCTTTATTATTATTTTTCAGAACAAACACAAGATGATTGCACTGCAACTAGTGCTGACATATAATAGCAGCATACTTTGAATATGAAAATGAAAGAAAACTAGAAAAAAACCTCTACTGTCTATGAAAAAACAAGTGGAGATGTAAGAGTCTCCTGTATCCATGGAGGGAAAAATGGTACAACCACTGAACAGAGACCAGTGATCCACAGGGTTTGAAAGACTTCAGTTTTGTTTGGGCTTTACTATAAATGGAAGATTGGCACTGACTGTAAGTCAAAATTTCCCAGCAGCAGTTGCATCACCGTGGGATAATCTAAGCCTGCTGTGTTTGGCAGCCTGGGCTAGAGTGACAACAAAAGGAAAGGGCAGGGCAACTGGAAGAAGTGCTTTTAGAAGTAAGGTGAGACTTAAGAATCATGTTATATAAAGTGGTTATAAAGCACTTGTAAATTATCTATCTCTTTTTATTCTTTTGTATAAATTAAAAGCTTAAATTTTTATCAGAAATTTATGAGTTGTCCTTTACATGACCCTCAAGCATGTTCACAACTTTCTTTATCTTTTAATCCTTCTGTACATCTCAAGTCTTTAAAGTGCATCTGAGGAAAAAAAAATTCTTGTTTTCCTGCATCTTTGCTTCTATTCAGTGTTAGATTAAAGTAATAATGAAAAAAATTCTGTTGTTTTTGCCTTAGGCTGATGCTGCAGCCTCAGTGAAATGAGGGCTCATTATAAAATTTCCTGGTTTATTATTGTTAGTGTTAAAGAAATACAAATAATGTTGATGTGAAATATATGCAAATACTAGCTAAAAAAAATCCAGTGAAATATAACAACATTCACATGTGAGTTTACCATTTCAGCATCATGAAACAATAGAAAATTGCCAAATAATCCTCTTAAATAAGAATAACCTTCATTATATAGTGGAAATGCAGTGTTCCTGCTCAAGTGTTTGCACTCATGAAGAGCAATCAGGGAACCTGCACCTTCAGCAATGGCCCAACACACTACTGTCTGGATACAACACACTGCTGTCTGGATAAACAATCAGAACTCAGATTTTGATTTTAGCTTTGACTTTGACTCTCCAAAGGATGGGTTAAACCCTGTTGACTCTCAGACAACCCATTCTGTCCCTCAGTGCTAAAGGTGGTTTCATTTTTATCTGGCTGTGGAGAATCCTCCAGAGGGAGAGGTGGGGAGTGGCCACACAGCGGCCACCCGTAGGCGCCTGC
>NW_008239080.1:4128564-4173791 GCF_000691975.1 Corvus brachyrhynchos | reverse complement strand
CACCTGTAGCCGTCTGCTGTAGCAACTTGGCTCAGTCAGAGCCAGGTACTCCCTCTCTGCTCCTGTGACTGACAGGAGCTCTGGTCACTGAGGGACAGAGAGCTTTGGGACTCTGTCTGGCTGGGAATGCCGTCCTGACCTGTCCCACCTCCCTCCTAAACATTATTGCCTGGACACCTCCACCACCACTGCTATTGCTGCCAAGGGGCCAGGGTTTTCTGTGAGGAACCTTTACCCTGATCTGCCAGCCTCCTCTCCCAGGCTGTCCCATCTCCCCCACCATGGGCAGGGATACTGGTCCCTCATTAGTGGTAAAGGCAGGTCTGCACTAGCAGTGTCTCTGTGTCTGAGTCCATTTGGTCTCCATGTGTCAGTTCAGACTCAGACACTTTTATATCCCAATATACTGGCTGTTTATAGTGCACCCAAGGAAAGGCTACTAGAAAAGGACTTACTGACAATTATAAAGCGATTGCTTATACTGCACTGATCATATTAAGTTCTAACAAAATGAAGTTCATTGTAAAGTGTGTTTTACAGCAAAGTCCATGGCCAGCGTGGAATCACTACAGACGTTCTTCTTTGGTTCAAAACCAGATTCACACTCAGCCGTCTCCATGGTACAAGCCTGAGTGTAGCTGTAATGGACTGCATAGACACATGCTGTATGTAATACTGTCAAATGAATTATTTTTCTTTAAGGAATAATAATTTAGAATCATATAAATATTTTCAGTGTTTGAGCCTGGTTTTTAAATCTTGATTTGAACTTGTCTCCCATTCTATTTCTATAGTTTTCTGTGCAGATGTCTCACAATTGTCTTCCCTCAGGCTGTTCAGCAGAAGAGTGGTATCAATCACTGAAGACTCTGGTCTAAGCCTTAATGATCAAAGTCTAACATCTTCTGGAGTAGTGTTCAGTGTCCTGCACTGTTAAAGCTAAATTACATTTACAGTTTCTGTGTTTTCAGATTTGAAAAGAGTATATATAGACAGACATGTAAATGAACATCTTTACTCCCACTTTTTTAGTCACGATGTCCATGAAAAATAACCCTGTGGTGATTTAAGACTGAGCACCTTCATATTTCCTAAATTCCTTTAGCATCTTAATGCTCTTGTAAAAAATATTTCCTCTTCTTTTGTACACCTCTAGGGTACAAATATAGTGATGAATCCTTTCTGCCAGTGGCAAACAATGACAAAGGTATCCAATCAGGCAAGCAAGCAAACATGCAAGAGGGTGTTAGGGCAGTTACTTCAAAAAACTCCTCAGTTTTAAGGATTTTAAAATTGTATTACTTCCCAGAGTAGCAATGCCTGCACACCAGAGAATGAGGAAGAGACGGAAAGAAGTGTCCTATCTGCTGTCCCATTTTGGATGGGCACTGAGCCACTCAGAAAAACTGGCTCTGCCCAGTGATGTGTGAAGTCAGAACCATTAAGTTTACAGAGGCTCCAGAACAACTGAGACTGCAGTTTTGGTGATGCAGTGAAATAGGAAGGGCATAATCTAGGAGATCAATTACTGAATATTCCTACTAGAAGGTAAGACAGAGGCCTTACAGGCATATAACTGACTACAGCAGGCTTGGAGTGCAGTATGGTGAATAAAGTACCTAAGTAGCTATGCAGAGATATGGTGGATACAGAAAAACACAATGTACATTCTTAATTAATTGAAACCTGTCTTTTAGAACTGCATGAGCAGTGGGAGTAAAGTAAGAAAGTATTGCCTGCAACTTAACACTAGTGTTTTACTAAATGTTTGTTACCAATCCAGCAGGTCAGGCTACCTACTTTTATGACAAATTACACATTTGATCCAAAAGAAGAAAGCACTTGATTTTTGAACTGTTTGAACTAAGAAGTACGTAAAGTTGTCAGAGATTTGATCACAGGATGCTCATAAGGAGACTGTATAGGAATGTATGCCTAAAGGTTCATCAGTAATTTGTCACATGCTTAAAAATGTCATCACATGGTTTCTGTTACTGTTTGCTACATCAATACAGGTATTTACATCTTGTGTCCAACAAAGATGCAACTGATATAATTGTTATGTTAAAAAAATGAAATTTTATGCATACTAGGGAAAAGTGATCCAATAATTTTTTAAATACGCTTTTTCAACTGTTGTTAATTATTAGTTTCCTGAATCCTTCATACCTTGAAATACAAAGACTTGAAATATTTTTCTTGCTAAATGAGTCTTATTAGGAATATGATTAATATAGGAAAGAAGTTGCAGTACATTGCAAGGTTAGTTTGATCAATTGGTAGAGCAAGCACAGCCTTCTAGCCAATTTTATAGGCTGGAGATAAAAGAGAGAGACATTTTTCTTTTAAACTTACAGACTATAGCCTCACTGGATATCAGCCACAAGAGATAAGTCATGTGGGCACTCGCAAAACACCAAATCTTAATTAGTAGAAGAGACACCAACACACATCACATATTTCACTCTATGTTCCCTTCAGTCTACTATAAAAGCAGTGCAACCCCAAAGCCTGTAAAGACCTCTTGTTTCATATGTAAACAATCTGTAAGATAAATACTTGCTCCTAAAATGCTAGGAAAATGTGCTGTCTGGTTAAAAGCTAGTCTTCTCCCATTTTGGTTTTTTTTTTAGAAGACAAATTTTCCTTCCTGTCAGGATACATAGCACTGCACATCAAATAAAAGCATAATTAAAAGGACCGTGGCAGTAGTGACAACTTAGCTGCTTACTCTGCTGTCAAGTTTTGCTTTACTATCTTCAAACTGCTGTACTTACAAAATTGCTGGAAAAACTGCATTACTTTATCTGCTAGTGAGTAATGTTTGCACTGTTTTAGTTGTCCCATGCTCATGCATCTTTTTTTGCCTAGCACTCTGGTTAAAATAAAGCACTCCTATATGGTTTTCCAATGCAACTTTCCATTTTTACTAGTTTTTTAAAGGGCATGCTCTCTCAGGTAATGGATTTAAGTGATTTACTTAGTGTTAGACCAGGGGGAAGAAATCCCTATGTCCCCCAGAGCAGCCACACTTTTAATCAAATATAACTCATAAATCACATTTACAATTTTCAAAGCTCAATCAATACGATACTTTATAGTCTGTAAAAAATTATCTGGAAAGTAGTTGAAGTACAAGAGGAATGTTACTGAGGAACCACACACATCTAGGCTCTGCACACTGTCTGTCTTTAGGGACTACGCTGCCAATTTTAACAATGACTGATTTGTCCCAAAACTCTAATGCATTTATAAGCAATGCATAGTTGGCTGATAATGAAGCAATCTAGGAGGCCATAATCAATAGTACCAAAGCACAGTAAGTTTCCTGTTCCACTTTACCCTAGTTTGGTGACTATTATAAATACTTTTCTCATCAAACTTTACCTAAAGACTTTTGGGCAGAAGTTTTCACGGCTTTTCTCTGAAGCAATCTCCAAGTAAGTTACAGAATACCAAGGACTTCTCAGTGCTAATTCAGTTACATGTCTTCCTGAAGTTTAATTTACATATTTAATACAGCAAATTTTTCATCAAGTGTTTAATTTGTATACATAATACTGAACAGTCTCCTGTAGCAAAAATTACCCTATTACACAGTACTTCATCTAGGACTGATACATAAGTCAAAAGCAAGATCTGCAAATTACTGCTCAGATATCTGCATAACTTCAATTATATAGTAGATAACTTTCTCATGATTTCTGGACCATGCATTAGAAAATAAGAAATTAATCACCTCATTTTAGATACTTCAAAATGTGTTTTGAATGTTGCCTATTTATATATTCCATTAATGACTCAAACATACTGTGTATATTTTGTATGAAGATTTATTTCAACTTTTTTTCATGCAAAAGGCACCACAGAGTTCTTGCACTCTATGCTAAGAGAAAAAATAACAGAGAAATATTATCTCAACCTCTTGAAGATCTAATGACAGCAGCTTTCATGAAATATAAACAGATGCCTGCAGCTGTTGTATCAATATTCAAATTGAACACATACTCCAGTGATACCAGGGAGTGCTGGAAAAGTGACTTCTGAGTGATAGACTACTCAATAGCAAGTTTTAATTCAGATGAAAATGATCTTATCAGACTGAGTTCAGACAGCTTTGCCTTTCATTCCTTTTTGAGACATCTGCAGAAAGTACATGCAAATATCTGGATGATTTCAGGTTTTAAAGCCAGAAGACTAGAACACAACACAGTATTTAAGAGCTGTTACCAGCTCTTACAACACAGAAAGCAAAAAAGTAGGAAATAGTACTTATACATTAAGACTTTGCATCAGAATGTATTTCTGTTATTACTTTCAACAACTTAGATGTAAATTTCTTGTAAAGATAAGTTATAAGAATAGTGCAATCACAGCTCAGAAATCTATTTTCTTGCCAAATTGCAAGTGACTTTTAGGGTTAGGTCTATGAGGGATCATGCTGTCACTCATTTAAGACAGTTCCATAGGCTAAAAATGTTAATTAAGTTCCTAGCTGTGACCGGGTCTTTAATAGCTTTAAATACTTATCCTTTTAAATAAAAACTGCCAATAATTTTACTTTAACAGAGGAGGGGAGAAATTTTTTTGACATAAATAGTGAAATTGGTAACAGCCAAACAATCTTTTACCAAATTTAACGCCAAATTGCTCTATATCAGTTTTAATAAACTCTCTATGATGGAAGGTACCAAAGTCTCACTGAAATCAGAAACCTACTTGAGGTATCTCCATAAAAAATGTGAAAAGTATCCCTTACACTGCAGGTCCTATGGCTTTCTGATGGAGACAAGTGAACCTGTTTGTGATGTTTGTAAAAGGTTGTCTATTTATAGAGCTTCTTTGTTTTGTGATCAGAGATTCAAGTGGAATAGCAGAATGCTGAGGAGGGGAGCTGAATGGATTTGAACTCCAGAAAACAACTGTTTGAATCCTGCATGACATCCATGTTTTAGGAACTAATCAGAGCCTAAATATATACACACCTAAGGCTATGTCCAAGTATTCAAAATATATATTGTCATATGGAGCCTTTGATTTTCCACTGATGGTATGAAGAGAGTATGTCTGCTAAAGTTTTCTACTATGGTTTTCTGCAGACCCGATGGGTGAGTCAAGGAAAACATGATCTGGTTTGGGGTGGTCAACTTCCAGACAAATCCTCTACTCATCCTCATGGAGAATACGGCATATAACAAAATTACTGTATTTATTTATATATTATCATACTCAGAGTCCTCTGGTATGTAGTCATATATGAAAATGTTGACAATAATATATTTCTGGTATTCAACAATTGGTACCAGCAATTGGATGGATGTACAGAGGCCTGTCTGCATGATCTTGTGCAGAAAAATACTGAGTAATTCAATTTCTTTTCAAACTTGGCAGGGCATGAATCAGATCTGATCTACAAGGCATGATGCTGCACTGATGCACACAGATGGTAGTAATTTCCCCAAATGTGTGAATTCCTATGCTAATAAAATCACATTATTTATGATTTCTTCACACACTGCTTCAAGACAACTGATTTTTCAGACAAAGTCAGAGCATGACCATCTGTCACTGATCATAAGGACATGCATAGAATGGAGCAATCGTGCAGCATCTGGTCAAAGTATGAATCAAAAGGCTAATAAGGAAACATAATCTGGAATATGATATGATAAAAGTTATCTTGTCATGAAATAGACATATATGATAGCAAGCTAATTAACACTTATAGTATGGGACTTGGATTTTATTTCACTGTAAGAGTCTGAAATCTGTACCAAATGAGATAAACTCGGAATTTAGATTTTTCTCCAGAGAAATGACATATCAGAGCTTCTACAGATCTCTTAACATGTTGAAGAAACTGTGTAACTGTGTATCCAACTTGAAAGATGATGTTTCGTCTTGTGTCAGCCAATCACCAAGGAAGTGTGCACCAAGATAAAGACTTTTAAAAATTATTTGTGAGACTGATTCCATTGAAACTGAAAGAAAGTGTGTTTATGTAATTACTAGACTGACAGGCATATTTTCATTAATAACAAATAGGATTTGTTGCCAAGAATAATATGGATCCTTGATGTATATGGAGAGTGCTGATATGGGAAAATATGTATTTAAAACTGTTCAGTGCAAATGAATCCTAAAGTTACATTTTCACATTAATGTATTAAATTTTAAAATCCTTGAGGAAAGAAATTTTCTTCTGGGAAAAGAAAGAAGGGAAAAAAGTCACTGATGACCTACACATGCCTGTTCCAAAGAAACAAAATTAAAAGCTTGTGTTCTGTGAAAATATATAATGAATCAGATTCTCTGCAGCTGGTCTTAGATACTGGGCAGTGGATTTAAAACTGGTGATCAGAAGTATCTGTATCCATAATCTAATGTTTCTATTGACAAGCATTCTCATGAGAATGAGTTTGTCTGTGCTGACTGTTAAGGAAAATGGGTTCTGACTACAAAAAAACTGACTCCCTCTGGGTGATCTGCTAATCCTTTGCAGAAAAAAGGGTTTGGAAATAACCTTTGTGGAATTTGATTGCTGTCAAATATGTTTCATTTAATGTATGAGACCTGACAGATTACAGCACCTGCCAATTCACTGAGCTTCCTGCTCTTTAGGGTATTGTATTAACTTTCAAATGCAGCTGATCTAAATTATTAGACATCCCATGATTAGGAAAGGATGTAAATAAGGACCTCCTTGAGACAACCCTAGAAATTTTAAAAGCCATCTAGATAAAAATGGACAAGGGAATTACCAATTAAGAAGTAGAATCACATCATCATGCTCCCCCCCAAAAAAACCCCAACAACAACAACAACAACAAAAACTACAGAAGAAAGTGCAGCAAGAATTGCAGTGAGGGAACAGAATTCCAAGGTCACACAGTGAGTCTAAAGCTAATTCAAGAATATAGGTGAACTTGATTTTTAGTCTCCTATGCTATTAAAAAGTACAGTTTCTGTGTCACACACTGAATTTTTCAGACTACAATAGAAAAAAAAATCCATAACTGGAAAATCAGTTTCTTGCAGAGCATGCATTGAACTGCTTCTAGTGTCCTGACATATTCTGCCTAAACTGTTCCTAGGGATAGGTTTGTGTCCTATGAAATGGCTGTAGGTTTACTTGGAGGTAGAGGCAAGGATGGTCTTTTCACTTCTTTATCTGGTTGCTCTTTCTTTCCTCAAATACACTCTGTGTTGACTGAGAAACAATTGCATTCTTTGATTTGTGACAGTTCATTTTACCTTTCTTTCAGTATATTTGGCTTTGTTATTTCTTTCCTTACACTGAACGTTGTCAGTGCAAGTACCTCTTCCACTGTTAATATCAAACAATTGAATAGTTTGCTTCAGGAAACTAATTCTGCAATGCTACAGAACATCATCTATCTCCAAAACTTATCTCTTTCAAGTCAGACTCTTTCTCTGTATAATCCAATTTAGTGAGGGTATTTTTCTTTACTACCTTTGATTCAGCTCTGTAATCCACTACGTATAGCCAAAGAAAACTATTTTTGTGGTCTCTGAGTGATCCAGTTCATCTCAGAATATATGTACTCTTCCTCCTTAAATCCTTTCCCTGTTGTAGCTCTGTTCTGAAATGTGTGGAGCATCAAGTTACCTAGGGTGGTGGATTTTATTCTCTGCTGTATCATGTGTGTAATGGTCCAGTGGTCACAAAAACAAGGAAAATAAGCAACAAACTCCTGCAGATTTCCAGAGGAGGGCTTATGGAACCATCAGAACAACAAAAAGTATGGGCCATAGGTTTTATGGTCAAAGACAGAATAAATAAACACAGTGACTCCTAGTGTCAAATTGTAACCCAAGTATTTGGATATACTTTCTGAAATAATCTGTCTGATAGCAGTGACAGTATTCAGCTTTTTATTCAAATTCTCCAATTATTTCCTAGCGTTGTCTCTTTAGGTGGTGCATGTGCTAACAAAATTTCAACCCCAAATTTTCATGGAATTTTCCATTTCACCTTTACCATGTTATATTAATTTTGATGATTGCAATGGCTGCTAATTAAATAAAGCCCCTTGCTTGCTATGATATGATATTGGCTTTTGTGAGCCAGTGCTCTGAATGATCAGACATCCCAGGGTTAGAAAAGGAGGTAAATAGGACCTCACTATACTACATAGTGAAGAATTGATTGGAAATCTCACTGGTTTTTTTCTACATATGTTGTCCAAACCCATTTTTTTTCCCCAAATAAAGAAAGAAACTCCATAGTTCAGTCTTCATTCAGTGATGATTATAGGGAAACATTCAAGTACTTTTAAGAAAAAAGTCTAAGTAGGACTTGGACTAAATATTACTGGTTCTGAAATTGCACCCAGATTTGTACCAAAAAATACTACCAATATATAACTGAATTCAGGTTTTGTTTAGTAAGTATTATCTCATTTTCAAAGTTATTTTCATTATCAATTATAAATAACCACAGATAAAACAAATTATGTGTAGATAGGACATAAAAGGAAGGAGAATATTGAGGGAGTATTTAAAGTAAAAGCATTTTATCTGCTAAGCATTCAGTAACACATTGTTAGTAAAGAATCTCATTTTCACTTCTTGTCTCACCTGCATTCCCTATTAAATGGGGTACACAACCATTCTACTGACCTGACCTCCCCACCACAGGGGCCACTACAAACACCTATAGCCACAACCACTGTGAACACCTTTACCACAGAATGCATCTTCTGCTGACTCATGCAAAATGAGCAGGTTAGTTCAGACAAATGCTTGTCTAGGTGGGTGCTGCATGGCTCAGACTGCCTCTGAAAGCAGTGTGCCAGCAGGTACATAACATACTCACATATGCTTTGCTGCATCTGTAAAATTAACTTGATCAACTTTTAACTATTTAATTAAACTGGTCTGGACTGGAAATCAGAAATGTTTACCACATAGCTGGATTGGAAGAAGAGTGATGCAAGTTTGTAACAGTGGCCAGGTACCAGGAAGAAGACTTCCACCTAAGTGGGAGAGTGTACACATGTAAGAGTGACTCAGCCCTCGTACCTGGAGTAGTGTGTCTGGTTCTGGGCTCGTCAGTACAAGAAAGACAAGGAGCTACTGGAAAGGATCCAGCAGAGATTAATTGGGGTCTGGACCATCTCTCTCATGAGGAGGGACTGCAAGAGCTGGGCCTGTTTAGTCCAGAGAAGAAAAGACATAGAGGGGATCCCACTAACGCATGTAAATATCTTGAATGCAGGTGTCAGGAGGATGGTGCCAGGCTCTTTTCAGTGGTGCCCAGGGAGAGGATGAGAAGCAGTGGCCATAAACTAAAACACAGGAAGTTTCATCTCGACATGAGGAAGAAGTTCTTTACACTGCCCTCAGATGTACTGGAACAGGCTGCCCATGGAGCTCATGGAGTCTCCTTCTCCGGAGATATTCAAAACCCACCTGAGTATGTTCCTGTGTTACCTGCTCTAGGTGACCACGCCTTGGAAAGGAGGTTGGACTGGATGATCTCCAGAGGTTCCTTCAAACCCTAAGAGTTCTGTAATTCTGTGACACAGAAATTGCCAAATACAAGATGATAAAAATGTCCCTTTATTTGTACTGGGGTTCAAAAAAAAAAGGATGCTGAGTCAGCCTCTTTTATTTCTGTTCACACTGCCCTGGGGGGGTTGGCAAGTCCAAAAGGACTGTAACAGCTACAACAAGAAAAAGGGAGAATAAACAAACAACAAATGGTGGCAGGAAAAGATACAAAACTATTATGAAGTTGAAATATAGAGATTTTTTGTGTTTTATACACATATTTACAATAGCATATAAATAGTTTATTGCTATTTGGGAGAACAAAGCCACAAAATAAATAAGGATATAATACAGTATTATGTGGCCTGCAACATAACATTAAGGAAGAAAAGGAGAAACAGCATTGTTCAGGGTCAGTGAGAACTGACATTTCTGGTTTTAACAGTCTACCTTTAATGACATTTCACAGTATTGTCATAGATGCTTTCGACATTTTTCTCCCTCAGTTTTTGTTTTTTAATAGGCAGACATTAATAATAGGTTATTTTAGAGGCTCATGAATCAAATGTTTAGAGGAAAGACACTTTTTTTTAGGGAAGCACCTCTTAAAGCAGAAAATGAAAATAGCCATGCTCTGAGCAAAAAATTGTGGCATAGATAAATGAAGATCTTGCCAGAACTTATAAAAACCCTAATGTCATGCAGAGTGACTAAGCCTTATTGATTATTACAAGTTAGCATCATCACTACTCATAGAGTCCTGTATGTTTTTGGCAAGTTGTTCATGTGAAAAATAAGACACAGCAATATAATAGCATAGCATTAATCTACTGCTTCTGAAACTGTAACAATGCAGCAGGATTTCAAAGTGCTACTACTGGAGCCAGGAGAAAGAATGAAGAATGTTGCAGTTCTGGAAATGCAGCAAACGTGATGTACTTTCACAGGTACCAGAAAATGCAAACAGATGCAGGGGTTGGTGGTAAAGTTCCATTTGAAACCTCATTTTAGCAACAACAAAGTAGCATTCCCTGCACTGATATAGGATGATTAACACTGCAAGCTGAAAGAGTTTGTGCAAATGGAAAATATAAAACATTAATTTCCTTCCTTAGAGAGTTCTGAATTTTTACTAGCTTTCCTTTGTCCAAGAATATTTTCTTTATCCTTTTAAGAGAACTTCAGCTGGATTAAGTATAATGCTGCTATTTCTCTTTATAACTGCTCATTTTATTTAGCTTTTCTAGATTCGTATTTAAAAAATATTTTCATTGTTCAGCTGCCCTATCACACGACCTCACAAATCTGTCCTGCCTGCTGTTAAGTAACACAGTAGTAATTCCTTTATCTTGTTCCCTCCTCCTTTTCTTAACTGTTATCAACATTGTAGCATATCTAACTGGGACCAAAGGCTTAATAACCTTTTTAATGGACCTAAAATCCTAAACAAAGCAAAACAAACAAACAAATCGGGGTGACCCTTGAAACAGACACATTTTGAGCCAATATTTTGGATCCAAATGTTCAGTTCTGACAGAATTTATTGTTACTGTTCCTTTTAAATCTTTTGCCTCCCCAGCATCTCTGGATAAATTTTAGACCCTCAAGCATCAGCAGCTGGATTATTCATGGGAATGTTCAGGCTTTAAATCTGGGCTGACATTCTTTCCTTTATTCTCAATTGCACTCAGGTTCATCTCCAGAAATGTCAAAAAATGGGAGATTGATTCTGATCGTCTAGAAATGAATTTCATATTCTCAATTCCTCTCTTGAGTCTCTCTGAATTCAACTTTAAAGAAGAAATTTATGCAGCCTGCTGGATTTCAAAGAACAATGAATGAAAGATCCCTTCATACTCGATTTTTTTAATGTGTGGAAGTTCTTGATTTTCTGCACCTTTTTTCTGCATTAATATTTTTATGAGTGATTTAAAATGCTTTTATACCAAGAGCACAATTAATGTAATAGGTTTTCTGTAAAACTCCTACATGAGAACCTCTGAACAGAGAGGGTTGTGTAGTGATTCTACAATGCTCTTAGCTAGACGCTCAAGGAAGCACACATGTATTTAGTAAGATACTTCCATCTTATGGGGTTTTTTTCTATTAAAACAAAACCTCTGTAATTTAAACCCCAGACAAACCTGCAGTGATAAGCCTTTTTAGTTTTGCAACTGTGTTGCATAAAACCCAAAACCCAGTAGCACACTCCCTTTTATATGAGAAAATGCATGGGAAGACACAGGTGTACAACAGGAACTGGGCTTCTGCTGTCAAACTCTAAAAGAAACTTAAAAAGCTTGTGGCTGTACTTTATCACATTGTATATATTTTACTCATATAAATCTTTGATTGATTTATGCTCTTTAATTTGCTGACATTCACCAGTTGCTGAAACCAATTGTACACAAGAATAAAAACAAACAGCCATTCATTTATAATTATTTCCATAAGATAGTGTTAAGAATAATGCCATGTGATGGAAAACAGCTTTGGAAGTCACATGAATCTATAGTTTTCCATTTTGGTTGGTAGAAGCTAAGCCTTGCCTTTTTTTCCCTTGGGTTTATCTTTTATATTTGCATATTTTCTATAGTATTCAATATGCAAATGTCTTTTATTATTTAATTATAATACAGTAGTTTTATTTTTGCCTTGTTTAGGGCTAAAGAATCCATTAAAGAAAATTCTTGATACAGGGAAATACAATTCACGCAGGAAAATTGTTTTCATTTATGGAAGCCATTTTCTGAAGTACGAATCTAACAGTGTCTGGACAATGTTGTTGTAACTGCTGGACTCTGCCTAGCAGGCTGCTGCTCCCTGAGAGCTCAGTGAGGGTTTCCTAGGGCCGTGTGATCAGTCACATCCCGGAGTCCATTTCAAACAGCCCCTCGATCTCGCTCCAGCAGCCAGCAGCGTTACAATGCAGTGGTGGTAAAGGAGGCGAGAAGGGTCTCCCATGAGGGTTTGACATGGCTTTAATCACATCTTGTCGCCACACTATTCAGAGGTAGAGAGACAACATGATCTGGGTGTGGGGTGGTTTTGTCAGGGGCCCAAGGGCGGTCCCTGGGTGGGGTTGGGGTACAGGAGCAAAAAGGGAGAAACCAAGGAAGTGGCCAAGGCCAGGGCAGGGAACAGGGGGAACATGTGAAATAGGAAAAGCAATGGATTAACAGATCCCCAAATCAATTCTTTGCTCTGTTTCATGATGTATTCGGTATTTTCAGTAGTTCAACTAAAACACAGGGAGACTACATGCTCACAAGCTTTTGAACCTCTCCATGTTCTTCACAGAACTGATTTACATCCATTTTGAATTTAAGTAGATGAGTATATTGTGCTACTAGGAAATTCACCTTCTGAATACTAGATTTCCTGGGTAACTAAAATGCTAAACAGCTAAAATGTTTTTGTTGTATAATTTTTGCCTATTTTATCACCACAAACTGTTATTACAAAAATATAAAGAAACTACAATGGTGGAAAGAAAAACTGGCTTTTTATATTACATAAAAGGAGTGACTTCCTCAGAGGGAGGCTGGAGGCTTGAGGACACTTGCAAGAGTAACTTCCTAACACCTATATAATAAATTTTCCTCCTCTTTAAACACCAGCAGTTTAAGATTTTGTATAAATGCAGGCACCAGTGTTCCATGAAGATGCATGGAAAGGAATGTGTTAGGCACTCTTAATTAGAAATAATATGGGGTTTCATGCTTAAGTCAGAAATGTATGCTTAGGCCAGGAAACAGCAAAGCCATTTTCTATGTAACCACGTTATGTAAGTACCCACTATCCTTCCAAAATGGCCACTGGCCTTGGGAGGTGACATGAAAGGATGGGCCAGGTGACATGGTCCTGAGCAGGACATTTTACTGAGGTCTCTAGAGAATCCTGATGTTCACTCCCTCAGCTAGCTGAAAGCTCCTGAGTGTGGTCTGGGAGCAGATGCAGAGCTGCCCACCTTGTATGCAGAAACGAACAAAACCCCTCTGTTTTTAATCACAGCATTCTTGAAATCAAAATGTCAAGGCAGTAGAACATACTGTTATCTTAACTCAGTAACACAGATGATTTCTAGCTAAGGACTAAATTGACTGTGCTGTAAAAGCACACACAGTCTTCTATGTCTCTTTCTCACAGGTTACACAATAAAGCTCAAAAACATTATTTAATACCTCACCTGCTTTATTACACGGTATCTCCTGGGGAAGAACTCAAGTGAGTCAAGCTCAGAAAACAAGCATTGCCATACTGCCAGGGGAGACACATTTTTGCGGATGACTTGATTATCAGCAAGCTAGCACAACAGAACAAATGGCTGCAATTCAGGAGATACTGAAAGAAGATTTTTCCAGAAAATGCCATAAATACAGAAGTAAAGGAAGAAAAAAGTAAGTATTTGTCACTTATGCAACAATGATTACCTTCAAATGAAAAAGGACTCAAAGGACTGGGACATTAGCAGCTTAATATGTTGCAAGCTTTAGAAAGGATAAACTTTATACTGACATTTTCAAGTGGAAAATGAAGGGAAGAAAGCTTGTTCCCTGCAAATTGTAAACTCACCATTATTTCATTTTCTGCTATCTGTTTTTGCCCAGAATAGACTTTGTTATCAAACTGTTACAATTCTCCTAAGAGACAAGAAAACATTCATTCACATTAAAGAAATAGTGATTCAAAAGACAAATGCTAGAAATGGCAAAATTTCATAGGTCTGGTCCATTTGATGAGGAGATGAAGACTTTTCTACTGCTTTTATCAATTGTTTTTTCCAGAAATGCTCATTCATGCAAGTCCTTATAGCAAACTGCTACAGCTATATCAGTTTTAATAGAATCCAAATCAAAATAAACAACTTTAAACGACACTTAAAACCAAGCGTTCTTATTTTAAATGGCTCATGACTGGATGTGAATGGATGTGAACAAAGGACAAAAGATGTACCAGCAAACTGACGACTTCATAAAAATTTTCTATAATTATTAACTTTTTTCACCGCAATCTACCAAAGCAACTTATGCCCAACAGGCTCCATAATCTGTTTCACAGAACAGACTTGTGAAATATATATTACCCCTCTGTTAAATAAGAGAACCCTATAGTTCTACAGTATAGCTTATAGCTCTAGATTATATGCTATAGCAGTAGACCCTACAGCTGTTCTGGAACACATTGGTTGTGGGTAGATGGCAGCTGCAATCATAAATAACTATACAGACACCAAGGCAGCAGTTTTTAAGAGTTGGTTGGTGCTTTGAAGAGCTCTTTCCACATCTCAACACACTCTCTTTCTCGTTATCCTATCTCTAGGTATAGTTAAGGTGCATCTTAAACTCTCATTTAATCACATATTTAGTCTTAACAGTCATAGAAAACTGTCACATCCCTTTACAACTTTATTAAGTCCTCTGGAGGAATTTGAGATGTAGGCTGATTTTAAGTGATAAACTTACATGGATGACCAAACAAGTAACAGAACGGAGGCATCCTAATTCAGCATCTGACATAGCAGAATACCTGCATCCTGAACATAAATCACATGAATCACACAGATTCCTTAAACTCTTAGAATTAAATACATGTAAAGCTTACATGCTTCACTGAATCTGGGACATAATATCTAAATTAGATGAAAATGAAATATTAGGTTGTATGAAAGCTCATATTGACATTTGTTTTTGAAATGGCAAAATTCTACAAAACTGTTCAGGAGAGCAGAAGAAGGATTAGTTTTGTTTCACCTCTTCCTTGTGAACTCAGCTTCTTTTCCCTCCTGTTTTCCTGTTTTCCTTTGATTTCAAAAACACTTCAGCGAATTAACCTACACTAAAATAAAATTGATAGAACAAGATGCCATTGGATTGGAGATATTTTAGACATCTTGAAAAAGTCTCCATAATTTTGTGAACTAAGAAGGAAAAAAAGCAAGGACCATATGCTAAATCCAGGTGATTGTGTAGCTAATATGATTACTCACAGACACTGGGTATTACGGAGTGTTAACAAGTTACACGTCACAAGGTTTGTCTTATCTGATATCAAAGTGCAAAATTATATCCACAAGTGAAAGTGCAGAGAAGAAAATTAATTTATATGACTCCCTTTTTCATTTCTCAGGCAAGTAATATTTCTGTTGAATTTTATTGAATGGAATAACATGTGGGAATGGCTAGCTATTTCCTATGAAAATTGCTATAATCTCAAATAGTGTATCAAATCCAGCATACAAAGTTAACTTCTGGCTAAATCCTTGATAGTTCTTAACTAGCCTACGGTGTTCTTAATTTTCAATCCCATCCCCTAAAACAAAAAATTAAGTCTGAAGGGAAAACTTCCTTCTTTTTTTCAAATCTAGCCCAAAAACTAGAGAATTCATTCGAAAGTTTTACATACACGAATACAAATCGTGGGATATCAATAGGCATCTCATTAGTCTAGACATAAGCTGTGGTTAATGACATCAAATTAATGACTGAGCTAATTTATAGCTATCTCTAAATACGTTATTTTTTTCCTGCTCACAGAGTTCTACAAGGTATGAATCATTTTGAAGGAGGACAAAATGAATGAAAGAACTCTTGAACCCTGGAAATCCAGAGGCTTTGGGGCAACCACATCCCATTTTTTCTTTCTGGGTACCTCAACCTGAAACTTGAATGTGGTGATGAAAGGGCAATTGTCCTTCCTCAACCTCTTTATATCATTTTCACTGGCTCACTTTTCTTTTTGATGGAAAATGTCACAGACTTGTTTTAAATCATACATACACAGTATAAATGTTATTAAGCAGATAAATAGTTCTACTGGAGACATGAAATTGTTCTAAATATGGTTGAAATAACAGGAATTGGACCAACTACGTTTCTTTTCAAAGCCAAATACATAAAGACAAGACCCCCCAGACTTGTCTGAGATGAATGATGGTAGTCAGTGACGCAAGTTAGAAATGTTAAGTTGGGAACAATGTCTAGAAAAGTGTCTATAAAAGAAACTTCCAGTGTTCAGGGTGATATTATCAAGTATTCCTGAAAAAATCAGGAATTCAACAAGTATATCCTGGGGAACAAATGTAGCAAAGTCTTTAGTGTGACTGTTCCAACCTAAATGCCTGCAACAGCTTTCCATTTTACTGCTATTTTTGCAGCTTTGTCAAAGGAGTTGACCTTTAAGTAACATACAGAATATACACGGGCAACATATCAAATTAAACAGATTTCCTGGTTTTAACACATGACATTTAAATACTCTTTTTATTGAACAATTTATAAAATTTTTACAGAATACTAAAAATGTAGAGACTTTAAAAATGTTAATCTTATAATTAACAGTCAAGGACATACTCTCTTCGCACATGCAAGACACTGATATTCCAAACCTATCGCTATGAACTTTCCAGTAATACACCACCATCTGCTTTTGTGCTAAAGCAGAACCATTGCAGTTTTTTCCACTCATGCAGACAACACAGCTTAGCTAATAAAGAAAGATTGTTACATTTCATGTGAAAGTGAAAAAGCTTATTTATACAGAAAGGTAAAAGAAAAATGGGTAGTGCAGAGTACACTATCTTCATAGTATTCCCTATCTATAAAATCCTCCCTTTCTATTGTATGAAAGCAGTCATGTAGCACTCACCACTGAGTAATGAAGATTAATTTTATGTGACAAACAGATTTTCTATGATGCATTTTAATACAGTTTTTAAAATACATCTTGTACTAACCTCTAATTTCCAATTAACTTCGATAATTTGTAGTTTAAAAACAAAATGAAAAAGGGAAATACCAAAAGCAGTATTAAAGGGAACTGAGGCCTCAGATGGTTGCCCTTCCATGCTTTATACTAAATCCTCACTTTGGCGCTTTGGTATATAACCAGTGTGGATAACTTCAGTTTGAATTTGGCTAACACATTGATTTGAATGCATACATTTCTATTTCCGTAGAAAAATTAAGATAAACTTCCACTTTCCAAAACTGTCATTTAGAGATATTTCAGAGGTATCTGTTTAGAGTAAGTACACTGTGTATTTAGATAAACTGGCTTGGTCTAATATAGCCGTTAGGATAATTGTGACTTGAATGTACTTCTTGTAAGGGCAGAACAACTGCTGGAGTTTACTAGTCAAGGAACAATTGAATAAAAACACGAAATTACATTTAATAACACTCATCAAGTTAAAACACATAACTGATAATGACATCAGTTGCTTTCACTCTAGAAGGTGTTCTTACACTGTAACAAAAATAGTTGTTACTAATAAACAGGGTATCTTACTTTAGCTATTAAATTAGCAAATACACCCATTCTGGTGAAGCCAAGATTTCCACAGAGGGTTTGTATGTAAGACCCTGTGCACCCCAGGTGGACTGTTAATATGCCAAGTGTACGATGAGTTTTTCGCAGAAATTTAGTTAATAGTAGGTATAAGGCAGATCACAAAGAAGATTAATGAAAATATATTGCTGAAATGTACAGGTATACATAATAGCATGTCTAAAACAGATCACAGCTACCTTTAAGGAGTCAAGAGAAAATTTCCTTGACTGGAGCACAATTTCTGTACTGCATGCATGATAATTTACTTTCTACATTGGAAGGTCTATAGTAAATAATTATAAAATTATTGCAAATGCTCCTATCTCCTGTAATTATAAGGTCTCTGCAGATTTCTTGAAGAACTGGTCTTTGAATATCAAATGATGATTTATAATATCAATAATATTTGATTTGATTATCAATAATGATTTATAAAAAGGCAATTTCTGGTTTCATTAGACTAAGTTATCAATCTCATTGAAAATTAAGGATTAAATAAAATCACACTATGCTGCAGTTACTTTTCAGCTACTAAATACAGGATACATCAAGTCATTTTCTGATCTATAAAAAGATGCAATGTGACAGCATGAGCTCTGGGATGTAGCTGCCCCAGTGAGCTTCCAGCTGATGAGCATGTCAGATCCTGCAGCCCTGGCTGACCCAGGAACACTAACAAAAAGGAGAAGGCCGTTCCCTGTATTGAACCCTGTATTGGAGTTTTAGAGGGTAAAAGCAGAGCTCTGTGAAAAGAGAACTTATTTCATCTTCTCCACACAAAAAGAAAAAGAAAAGAAACGTTATTCTTCCAGTACTAGAACTATTAGACATCCTATGTGAAAATACATCATGTAAGCTGCAGAAAAGTAAAAGGCATCTCTTCCACTCTTAGGAAAAAAAAATAGATATCTCATGGAAACTGGGTGTTTGACCATTAAAAGGATGATATGATTATTCAGATGAGGTTATGTTCTCCAAAGGAGCTACTTGTTTCCTGGTTTCTTTAAAGCTTCTATTCTGTTTTATTGAATGGAATGGCTACTGGTGTATCTCATGTAGGGAGCTTCAGTCCTAACCCTGGTTACAACTGCAACTTAGTCCAAGGGTCCCCTGCTTTTAATTTGCTCTTTGGGTAGTCATAATTCAGTCATATTTTCACACATGATTTTTGAAACAAGATCACAGAAAGAGAAAGAGAAGGCGACCCCTTCATTTACACAACTGAGATAAACTTCCTTGGAAGACAAATTTCCTTGGAAGTGTAGCTGGAGGTCAGCTCATTCCACTCTATGAACTCTGCTGGCCTGCACTGGTCAAGCTGCAAAGGAGAAAATGGCTTAGAATGCTGTATTTTTGAATGAGCAACATAAAAATATCTTTTCTAGTCCATGAAATAGAAGGTACTTCCCCCAAAGTCTGTGGCATGTGGAAGTAAGTACTCAGCCCAGACAATATCATTCAAACACAGATTGTGTCAGTTATCATTAAAAACACCAAACCATAGAAGACCCCTAGAGACGGACAGATCAGCTGGAAGGTCAGAAGAAAGCAGCAATCAGACACTGGTGGAAGGAACCAGAGGAGTCTCACAGAGTGGTTGTGCACACATGCTGATAATGGCCTATTACCACAGGACGTCTGTCAGACTCCTGCTTAAACTGAACATTGCTTACTCCTGGCATAACCCTTGGAAAAAGCCAAAACCTGCTCTCATTCAAAATACCACAGATGATGCTGATAAAAAGGATGCCAACTGCATTTTTGGAACACAGAAGGAAATTCTGGCACATAAAATGCATGTAAATAAATAAAAAAACTTTATTGAAAAGTTGAAAATAATTGAAGCACTAACTAAATCTTTTATGCTTTATGGAATCACCTTTTTTTAGTTTTGTTATTTTATGTTGCAGTTTCCACAGCTGCAGTGTATCGTAAGCAAGTGCAAAGACTATGCCCAGATACTGAATATGTAGAAAATACTCATGGGATTCAATCTTAACATTGAAAATTTTCAAATATATGATTTATTATAAATTTGAGAAAGGCTACATGGTAAAATATTCTCTGATGTGTAAGCAACACATGAGAATTTTTTTTTTGAGCTGACAGTCAGTGATTGTTTTCACATATAGTGAGTGCAATGACATATTTTTAGGCAGTAATACAAGGTGATGCTAGCTCAGATACACTGGCAGTCTGGCAAGGGCATTTTTAACTGTATTTACTTTTACTTCATACCATGGGAAGTTCATTAGGAGGATGATACTGTTATATAACAACAATCTAGAAAATTTTTTTGTTCTTTTCCTGTACACCAGTAATGCCCTTTAGTGCTATGAGAATTATCTACTGCAATCCATAGCCCACGGTACCTTAAAAGTTAAAACAGTTTTTGAAGCCAGCTATGAAATTTATTCTAAAAAAAGAACTTTCTGAAAAGCAATAATGAAAAGCAATTATAATTACAAAACAGAAATGTTGATCAGTTTGTCTTATAGCCTTGACTCACGTTACAAAGAAACCAAAATTACTAAAAGAATTATTTTTATTGAAATTCTAATTAAAATATATTCATTTGATTGATCTATGCTTTATGAGCAACAGTAGTAGAAGTATAAATGAGTTACAGAGTAAAAAAAAAAGCCTTTTTCAACAAAGTATCAGACACAGTGATGAAAAAAAACCACTCTGTAGAATGTAAAACATAATCTTTTGAGGAAATCTTCTCCTTATTTTCATAAGTTAACTTTCTTCTGTCCCAGAAATAACACACTGAAAACCATAAATTAAAACTCTGCACAACAATTTTGCACAAATAGCAGAATGTTTCTTTTAATTAACTCAAATCTGCAACTCTTAGGAGTGTGCCTGACTGATAATCACTTAAATTACACTGCAAACAAGTATTATTCAAATTGCCTCAGTGAATTTGCTCCTCAGTTACCAACAGTAACTGGGATGAAAAGCAGAGAAATATGACAATCAATACTTCTTCCCCTTTTTCACCTCCAAAGCAGAATAAGACTTGCATTTCATAACTAATAGGGAAAAAATTAAATGCAATTACCTTTCTCACAGAACCGACCAGTGAAATGTAGTGGGCAGTCACACTGGAACGAGGTGGCCCCGGTAGGCAGAGAGAGAGGATGACATGTCCCTCCATTGTGGCACAGTCCTTCCTGGCATACAGATGGTAATTCAGGGGAAATCTGAGAGGGTACACCAGGGTCAGGCAAGTGAGGCACATCAGAAGAAACCACAGGGAATGCTGTTGACAGATGTGTGGGTACAGAGATTCTGAAAGGAGAGAGACAACATATCAAAGGGAAAAAACCCATGAGATCTAATTTTGTTACTGCACTTAAGCTTCAATTGGTATTAAGTTGGTTTTTTTGTTAATAGAAATTCAGGCTAAACTTAAGAAAATGTGAATACATAAAGAATTCTCAAATCAAGTCCCCATCCAGAAATCTAGCAAAAACACAGTGAAGGTATTTTTTCCTGGGAGGGAGCAAGAAATAGCCTTCATGCAGGTAGCATGGTTTGCACGTGCTATGGTTATTCATTTTTGGTGGGTGTCAGCAACGGTTGATAAATAAGCACAGGCTTCACCTATTAAATATCTTATTGCTTGAAGTTACCAAAATTTTTAAGGCAGTTCTAGAAGAGACGACTTCCATTCAAGTAGATCAATCATGCACAGCAGAAGGGAAGAAGTTGAAGTACAGAAACAGTATCTTTTAATTCACAGAAATGTTGGGGAGAAGGGGGAAAGGTGAAGAAAAAGAGAGGCTCTTTTGGTTTAATACCACCTGTTTGTCAATCTTGTTTATTACTCTTTTTTGTTTCTACCAGAGAGCCAAACTTGTGACTCACTAAAACTGTGCAAAGGTAAGGCTTCCAATTTACCAAGCACAACAACTTATGTGCATGACACAAGTTACTATGGTGAGGGCAAAGAAAAAGGAATCAAGAGTCCCAAGAAGATTCATGACTATTTAATAAGCATTATCACTTAAAAAATAAGTTCTCACTGAATTTTACATAAGAAATATACATTTTTCTTTCATTTTCTGAAGTTCAAGAGATTCTATTTTTTTCCCAGACACCAATTTCTAATTCTGAATTCTAATTTGGAAACTATAACCTAATAAAATATCTTACTATTTATACCTCCTTGGTAATTTAAATATTTGTGAATATTTCTCTTGTTTTAATGTTGTTCCAAGAAAAAGAAAATAATTGGAAGGCTGGAGCACCTCTCCTACAAATACAGGTTGAAAGACTTAGCCTGGAGAAGAGAAGGCTTTGGGGAGACCTAATTACAGCCTTCAAGTACCTGAAGGAGTCTACTGGAAAGCTGGAGAGGGACTTTCTGTGAGAGCATGTAGTGATAGGACAAGGAATGATGGCTTTAAGCTGAAGGAGGGAAAGTTTAGGGTAGATATTAGGGAAAAATTCTTTACTGTGAGGGTGGTTAGGCACTGGAACAGGTTGCCCAGAGAAGTTGTGGATGCACCATCACTGGAAGTGTTCAAGGCCAGGTTGGATAGGGCTCTGAGCAACCTGGTCAAGTGAAAGGTGTCTCAGCCCACAGCAGTGAGGTTGGAATTAGATAATCTTTAAGATCCCTTTTAACCCAAATCTATGATTCTATAAAATGGAGATGAGGTTGAACTGAAATGTCATTAACATTTTGGGCAAAATAGTATAGAAATTAAGTGCTTAATACAATGGTTTATAGGCACCACAGTTGGCAAAAGACAGTATTTTTTGGCAATGTGTTAAACATCAATAGTGAAATTCATACTTATTTTGGTGAAAATGGTGGCATAAAGCTGATTTATTAAAAAAAATAAAAAGACCCTATATTGTCCCCTGCTGTGTCCTTCCCTTTCTCTTTGTCACCCACTCTTGTATCAGCTAAAACTTCTGCTTCGCCATATTTTAGAGTTGGGAGTACGTCTTAAAAAGAAGCATTTGAAAGTGATGATGCACCAGTAGATTGCAACTGCAGAAACAAGATAGATGGGGACGCATTCAGAGTGACATTGCATTCACCACTCCATGCATCTGTCTATCTTCTTCTTAAGTCTAGCTTCCAAATTGTTTACATATCCCATTTACTTGAAAACTGATTTTAATAATTGACTTTTTTTGAATCTGTATTTTAGAAAGTACTAAAAAACTTCATAATATTCTGAAAAAACCCCCACCCAACATAACACATCCAAGGTAAGTAAGTTGTCTCTTAATGTCACTATTAAATACTCAGCTCTCTAAATTATCAATACAGCAAAAAAAGGATACATACCCAGAGTCAGTTAGGAAGAAAAAGGAGGTGGACAGAGGAAGGAGACAAATAATTCAGGGCAAAGTAAATCTCTAAGGGAACTCAAAGAAAGCCACAGTAACTGAGAAAGGAGTGGAGCCTGGGAAAGAACAAAAGGGACACAGGGCTTGTGTGACAGTAAAGAGGATATGTGCAGGGCCATAATAGCAAGGAAAACATTAGAATGGGATACTTATGCAGGGATGCAGACTGCATCCAAAACACAAAATAGCCAAAATACACATACTGTAGTGCTTAGGAATGAGGATTTCAGGGCAGTTAAAAGCTATCTACTTTATATGAGAGAAAAGCATCCAAAAAAAAATGGCAGTCATCAAGACGGCTGTAAATAAATCCTTAAAATATTTTTGAGGCTGAGGACTTGCTGATAAAAGACCTGAAACTTTAAGAAAATAAGTGACTTACTGTTTATTTCCATTTAGATGAATAGAATAACAACATTTCCTTTTCTATAAATACAATGAAAGCAATGTAATTGCTGGATTTATAACAATAGTTTTCTCCTAAAGGAAATAACTAACATGAACTTCATGTAGGGTATTCCATTCAGAGCAGCATTAAGGGTTCACTAACGTGTGTTATCTTCCACCAGGCTAGCACAGCAAATTAAAAATGCTTAGTCACCTGCTGGGATTACAACCTTTGATTAAAACTAAATAAACCAAAAATCTTGATTTTGTCCCCAAGCACAACCTAAATGTTGTAGAAACTCTGAACTGATAGCAGGTTTACAGAAAGATTTAGACATTTACAGAAGAAATTGATTGGAAGAAATTACTGGTATTTGTTGATTTTTCTGTTACTCCTGAAAAAAAAAAAAGCCAACAAAAACTACTTAAAACCTGGGGAATGAACACGGTAAAAACTAAGTTCTTACTACTAGCTATTAGAGAGACCATTTTTTTAATGACAGCTAATCCTATCTGACCACTGCAAAACTTACTCCTCTGAACGTGGTCAGAGCTACTGTCAGATGTAAAATGCTGAACAAGAGGGAGAGCTGTCTGACTGGCAGGTGCATTCTTGTCTCCACTGAAAGCACTGGTTTCCAGCTGTGGAAGTTTCACATCCCCTTTCTGATGGGAAGCTACTATTTTTCTCTAAAATAGAATCACAGCAGTGTGCTTTAAATGAAATTTTATGAGCTCAAGTAATGCAGCCTTGCTTCATTTTTTGGTTGACATTCTAATCTGCAGAGAAGAAAGAAAGGAAAGCTCTTTGGTAGGCTGATTTCTGCCCGGTTCATTTGCTAATTTTTCACAGGATGTCAGCCTTTGCAGTGTTGTTCTGGATGTTTTGCTTCTAGATGGTGCCTGACTGTGTTCGTGCCAGCACTGCTTCCAGGCACCCCGCAGCTCCCTGCCTTACCACAAAAGCAGAGGAGTTTGCTGGGGCTGGTTACTGGGGCAAACATCTGCAGCTGCGCTCACAAGCCGTTCAAGCTGCTGCTGTGAATAAGCAATGACCTCGGCTCAGTGAGTTTTAACTGAAGCATTATTTGAATAAAGAGCTGGGAAGCATTTAAAGTAAAATAGTAATTGAGGTGTTAAAAGTTTTGACAAAGTGTAACAAAAATATATCAAGCAAAACTTGATTCACTGTTACTGCACAACAAGGCCACAATTTTATATTTGTTTTTTTTTTTTCAGTTTCCCAGCCTGTCACCACCTCTCAGGTCCACAATGCATACGAAGATCTTCTAACTTGCTGCAAGCACCAACACATTGTTTTTAATCTTAAAATGAGCTCAAAAAGCTGAGCTTTAAAGGCCTGTGAGCTAATGTTTCATAGCTGAGTGCATGTAAGCTTGAAATGCTTGTCTAAACACATAGACGTTAGTGCAATTTGAAGCCTTGTTTATTTTATATTACATTGTTTGCCACTCAGGGGGATGTATGATGAACTGAATGGCAGGAATATAGTACTTAGTGGTCATGTTCGATGTTATGTTATTAAACCAAAAACACACATACCCAAACCAGCTGTGCTTCCCTGTGCCATACACTCTCCTCTGTTCAACAAGAGCCTGAAACTATTAGTGTGTGGAGTTAGAGGCACTGCAGTTTAATAAGTTAACAAAACCTCTGGGATGACCAGCTCTGCACTGGCCTGGCAGTGAGGGGCTCAACCTTCAGAGGGGCTTACCTGTTTGCTGCCAGTTTAGTCCCTGCACTGGGGCAGTGACCTGGGCCATGAGAGTTGTACAGCCTGAAGAAAGGAAGTTCTGGGGAATCTGGTCAAGTTGTATAAATACCTGAGGGGGGAGGGAAGGGAAAGGATGGAAGCAGATGCTTCTTGCTGGTGGCCAGGACATATGGCAACGGACACAAACTGAAATGCAAGAAATTGCACCTAAATATAAGAGAGCCTATCTTTTTTTTTTTTTTTTTTTTTCAGGGAGATCTATCTGTATAATGGATTTCAAACTGAGACCTGCAAAGAGAGCAGAGTAGTCCCCCAAGTAGTTCATTATCAGGCTGATGGCAGATGTGTCTACAGAAGCACTCTGACATTTCCCATGAAGCAGGCTGATGAGACAGGCAATGGCATGGGAGTCCCAGTGATATGATAACATCTCCACTGCCTATATCTTCTGGTACTTACACACTTAACATTTTATTACTGGAGTAATGGATTTAGCCTTATCTGATATGAGTGGGATAAGGAAGTTTGTATTTTTATCTTGTCAATAAAATAGTTTGTGCTGAGAAGCAACTGCTTTTATTTGCAGTTTTCTTCTGTGGGGAAGTGTGCATCTGCCATTTTTCTTAGGTTGTGACAGAATATTATTTCAAGTGAATGTTTTAGAATTTGGAGCCAAAAGAAAGATTTTTCAAGAGCATTAGCATGCATGGTATAATATAATTTCAAAGCTTACAAAACTGCAAACAGCTGCACTTCATGGAAATGTTGGTTTAAACAGGAATAAATACCTAGCACCTTGCATGTAATTTGGCAAGAATTAATAAAGACTTTTGTAGGCTGTTTATTTCACTGTTCACAACCAGGTCAAGCAGAGTACTTTAAATGGCATCTCACCGATTTCAATGAATCCACAGAGCAATATATCTGTGTACTAACCCTCCTGGAGATACCATTTACAGCACTCAACACAGTAATTGTGAAAAAAATTCAACAGTTTACCGGATATGGATTATTTATATTCTGCAGTTTATATGTGAATCTGATTTCCTCACTCATAACAGTTTTTGTTTTATTTGGAAGAGTTGGGGATCAGTTTTCAGAATAGAGATGATTTATGCTCAGGCATATCTCTTAAAAAATTAAATTTTCAATGTGTGTTCCAGACTGTGAGCCCTGCTTCCACTCCTACAAGCCACAATATTTGGTAGCAGAACTAGATAATGTAGTTGCAGCTTTCCATTAAAAAAATTGCAACTGGAATAACATCATTATTTGCAACTGCTTTTGCACATACAGAATCTCATTTAATGGTGCAAACTCTTAGCAATGCAAATAATATTTCAATATACAGTGCAGCAAAAGATGTGAGAATGAAATTAACAGATAGAATGGAGTTACTGAAATCTCTGTTTACAAATACAAAGCAAAAATTTCAACTCCAGGATGCATAGCAGTGCTAGATATAAGAAGAAATGTCAGTTACAGACAGATGAAAGTAGAAACAGGAAAGGGAAATACATGTACTAAGACATATTCCTGTTGTTTCCTCTAAAGTATATAGATTCCATGAACTTTGCAATGGATAAATAAGTTATTGCAGCAAAAATACTTTATGTTGAAAGTTCATAGCAAAAACCTTTCTAAATTAGGCTTTAAATGAGTGTTCTTTAGATGATATCTGAAAAACATTCTTAGTCCCTAAGTTTAGGACAATTGTTAAAACAATAGTTTTGCTAAAACTGAAGAACTGAATTTCTGTACCAAATCCAGTCATCTTTTTACTTGGTTTGCTGGAAGAAATAAAGGAGCATTAAATCTTTCAGTTGTTCACACTGATCTTTACTTAGGCATAAAACATTACATGTACCAATGATCCAAACATTAAACTCAAAAAAAAGGAGAGGTCGAAGTACTGAGCACTTGAGTGGACCAATATGCAAATCTTGCACTTTCTGAAGTTTAAACAAATCTCAAATCTGTCTGAACTTCAGCTTTCTCTTTTACATTTAGTCAACGATCACAGTTGGAAAACCTCTTACTAGTTTCATCTTTGCTGTTTAGAAAAGGAGCACTTGAAAGGCGTAAGTACTGCATCTTTTTGTTGATTTCTGCAACTAATTTTGTTTCTTGAAACTAGTGGTTTTGAAAGGAAATAAATACTTTCATTCTCTCCTTGATGATTCTTTCAGCAGATGAAAAATGTTATTTTGTTTTTTAACATGACACTGTACTTTTCCTTCTGAAAAGGCTCTTCAAAATTATAATATAACCATTCTGTTCCAGTCCTAAATGGCTGAGTAAATTGTACTAGATAAATTGAGTTCCAGTAACGGAGATGCTATGAAAACTATCTCAAAAATCACAATTCCAGAATGGAGTCACTATTGTTTACCAAAGATTCTATCTAAGTTCAAGAAGTAAAGAAATTCTTCCATCTCATTGATGCCATCTACAATTTAGAACCCAAAATGCATGATCAACCTATGCAATAATAATGCACAATGTGTCTGTCTGTGAGGGATAAAAGAGAAGCACTTCTAGATCCTGAATATGCAATTGATTTCCTAAGCAATAATTCATTCAGGCAAGACTTTTGCATTGTAATTTTTGGGGCTATAGTAGCCAAACTTTGGTCTTTGCCCACAGTGAATATTCTCCAGATGGGTAGTGCCCTGCTTTGACAAGAAAAAAACCCCTGAAATGCTTCAAGAGATATATTTAAAAACCAATTGATACAGTGGAAAAATACAAATCTGTACTCAGGTAAATATTTTAGCCCAAGGGATGGGGAACCATATGTGAACAATTTTCCTTTCTCCATTCAACCCAGCCAGTGCTTATTCCATGCAGGACAGAACAGACAAAGGGACTGGTTTTGGGGAGTTCTTACAGCACTGCTGGAAGCTGAGTGGCATGTTTACAATTCCACCAAGCTAAGGACAGAACTGAAGTCAAAAATCTGAAAAACCAGAAGAG
Source organism: Corvus brachyrhynchos (assembly GCF_000691975.1). Lineage (NCBI taxonomy): Eukaryota > Metazoa > Chordata > Aves > Passeriformes > Corvidae > Corvus > Corvus brachyrhynchos. Next base: position 4,145,470 of record NW_008239080.1, on the reverse strand, counting down.
TGCTCTTATGACTGGTCTTAAGAATAAAAACAGAAAGAAGGGATGTACCAACACTGGACTTGTCTTTTACAGTCTCATCTCAACTTTTTCTGGGAATATTTAGGAGATATTGTTCTCTCTGAGATACACTTATAAAATAGAGGCATTCTCAGATACTAACAAGTATGAGGAAGACTCTTAAGAGAAAATGCTTCCAGAATGGCAGGCTGGAAATTCGATGTGCCCTGATTACATTACAGATAAAGTGCAGTTTTGAGAGTACATACTCTGCTTTTAGATGTCTCACATAAGAATAGTTTAGGCCTTTAAATAATTTTTACAGACAAACTGCCTTATTTCTTTTAGGATTAGTTTCCCCATGTGCTGAAAATATTTCTTACCTACTTAATAGAAGTAGGGAAGATCTACACTTATGGTTTTGACTGGGATAGAGTTATGGTAGCAGCTGTGGGTCTGTGTTTTGGATTTGTACTGAGAACAGCATTGGTAACACAGAGATGTTTCAGTTACTGCCACACAGTCTTTGCACACAGTCGAGGCCTTCTCTGCTCCTCACCCCACCCCAGTGAGCAGGCTGGGAGTGTACAAGGAGTTGGAAGGGCACACAGCTTGATCCCAGCTGCCCAAAGGGACACCCCATTGTGTCATGCTCAGCATATAAAACCAAGGGAAGAAGAAGGAAGAGGGAACATTTGGAGTGATGGCATCTATCTTCCCAAGTCAATGTGGCAGGTGATGGAGCAGTGCTTTCCTGGAGATGGCTGAGCATCCACCTGCCTACAGGAAGTGGTGAATGAATTCCTTGTTTTGCTTTGCTTGTCCATGGCTTCAGCTTTACCTATTAAACCATCTTTATCTCCACCCACAAATTTTCTTACTTACACCTTCTGATTCTCCCCCCATCCTACCAGGGAGAACTGAGCAAGTGGCTGAGTGGGGGTTAGTTGCCAGCTGGGGTTAAACCATGACATTTTAAAAATATTAATTAGGATTCCTGGATAGAAAGCTTTTTGCTATTCAAGGACTGTGTTACTGGAGAGAAATAGGAATAAAAAAAAGCATTCTGTATCACGCACTATAGAAATTACCATAAAAGCTGTCCTGAAAGCAAGATGAGACAGATACATTGAAATTTTTAGTACAGAAGGAGTTAAAAATGCAGAGTACTGTTATGTATCATCTAGTCTTCCTTCCAGATTTAATTTCTAATTATATCTTAATGCTGGAGAATGGCTGACATGCATAAACACAAACATCATTTATTCATCAGTAATTTGGCATTTAATTAAAATATTACTGCATTCTCATTGAGTGCATGAGAAAGAGCATTGTAAATATGACAGGTCAAAAAATCCCCATAATATTTACTAAGAAAATGGAAAAAACACAGTACTTGAAACTCCCAAATAGAATTTTACCAGGTAAAAGATAAGGAACTAAAACAATAGGCCTTATGTAATTCTTTTCTGGGAGGAAAAAATTATTTTATAATCAATAAAGTGCATGACGCAAATGAGAGACTAAACAACAGCCCATAGTTAAACTGGGTATTGGGGTTTACTTAAGAACAGATGAGATTAGAGCTGTTATCCTACTTGTTTGTCTCATGCACTCCCATATGCCCTCAGTCCCCCCATGCCCTGTTATGTTCACTGGGTTTCCACTTTCACTTCTAGCAGGGAGGTTGCTGCTGGTCTGGGAAGTTCAAGTGGAAAGTCATTTTGATTCACACTGAGCTGCTGTTTGTTGTAATTGGTCTTGACTGTTACCAGCCACGGTCCCTGTGCATCCCCTGGTATTCATCTCCATGCACCTCTCTTGTCTTCAGTACCCTCCTGCACTTCCAGGATCTTTCTTCCAGCCTGCATGTTTACCTTCTTCTTTCCTGGTCCTCTTCTTTTGTCCAAGACTATATCTTCTTTTCAGGAACTCTTATTCTTCAGCACTCACTTTTTTCTCCAGAATACCCAGCACCCATCTTTCCCAATAAAAACAGAATCACAGAATCAAAGAATAATTATGGTTGGAAAAAGCCCCCAGGACCATTGACTCCAACTTTTGACCAAATACCACCATGTCAACTAAACAATAGCAATGAGTGACACATCCAATCGTTTCTTGAACTCTTTCAGGGATGTGGAGTCCACCACTTCCCTGGGCAGCCTGTTCCAATGCCTGACCACTCTCAGTGAAGAAATTCTTCCTTATGTCCAACCTGAACCTCCCCTGGTGCAGCTTGAGGCTGTTTCCTCTGGTCCTGTCACTTGTTACCTGGGAGAAGAGGCTAACCCCCATTTGGCTTCTAACAAGGTGTAGAGAGTGATAAGGTCTCCCCTAAGCCTTCTTTTCTCCAGGCTAAATAATCCCAGGTCCTTCAGCTACTGTTCCTATGATTTACTCTCTAGATCCTGCCCCAGCTTCATTGCCATCCTCTGGACACATTCCAGCCCCTCAATGTCTTGTATTTAGGAGCCCAGAACTTGAGGTGCAGCCTCACCAGTGCCGAGTACAGAGGGACAATCACTGCCCTGGTCCTGCTGGCCACACTGTTGCTGGTACAGGCCAGGATGCCATTGGCCTTCTTGGCCACCTGGGCACACTCCCAGTTGACCAACACTCCCAGGTCCTTTTCTGCTGGGCAGCTTTCCAGGCACCCTGCCCCAAGCCTGTAGTGCTGTATGGGGTTGTTGTGACCCAAGCACAGAACCCAGCACTTGGACTTGTTGAACCTCACAGCTGGCCTCAGCCCACTGATCCAGCCTGTCCATATCCCTCTGCAGAGTCTTCCTACCTTCCAGCAGATCAACACCCAGATTGGTGTCATCTGCAAACTGACTGAGAGTGCAATTTCCTCATCCAGTTCATCAAAAAAATATTAAGCAAGACTGGTCCCAGTACCAAGCCCTGGGGAACCCCACTAGTGACCGTCTGTCACATGGATGCAGCACCATTCAGCACCACTCTCTGGGCCCAGCCATCCAGCCAGTTCTTAACCCAGTGATGAGTGCAACTGTCCAAGCCCTGGGCTGCCAACATCCCCAGGAGAGTGCTGTGAGAGACAGTATCAAAGGCCTTACTGAAGTCCAGGTAGGCACATCCACAGCCTCACCCTCATCCACGGGGTGGGTCACCTGGTCTATAAGAGCTCGGTCAAGAAGGACCTGCCTTTCCTAAGCCCATATGGCTGGGCCTGATATCCTCATCCTGTACATGCTGCACAGTGGAACTCAAAATAATCAGTTCTATAACCTTCCCCTGCACTGAGGCCAGGCTGAAAGGCCTGTAGTTCCCCAGATCCTCCTTCCAGTCTTTCTTGTAAATGGGCATCACACTCGCCAGCCTTTAGTCATCTAAGACCTTTACATTTAGCCAAAACTGATGATAAATGATAGCGAGTGGCTTGGTGAACTCTTCTGCCACCTGTCTCAGTGACCTTGGGTGAATTCCATCTGGCCCATCAGACTTCAGAGTGTCTAAATGGCTCAGCAGGTCACTAATTACTTCTTCCTGGATTATAGGGGGTCTATTCTGCTCCTACCAGCTGAGGCGGCTGGTTGCCCTGAGGATAATTGGTCTTTCTGTTAAAGACTGAGGTAAAGAAGGAGTTAAGTATCTCAGTCTTTTCCTCTTTCTTGGTGACAATGTTCCCCTCCACATCCAGTGAAGAACAGATATTTTCCTTGTCCCTCCTTTTGCTGATAATGTATTTATAAAAACACTTTTTATTTTCTTTCACAGCAGCGGCCAGATTGAATTCTAGTGGAGCTTTTGCCTCTCTAATTTTCTCTCTACATGACCTAATGATATCCTTGTACTCTTCCTGAGTTGCCTGCCTCTTCTTCCAAAGGTCTTAAACTGTCTTTTTGTCCTGAGGTTTTGTGAAAGCTCCCTGTTTAGCCAGGCCAGCCTTCTTCCCCACTGGCTCATCTTTTGGAATACAGGGGTAACTTCCTCTTGCAACATTTAAGACTTCCTTCTTAAAGTAAGTCCAGCCTTCCTGGACCTCTTTGTTATTAAAGACTCTTCTCTAAGGGACTTTCTGAAGCAGAGTACTGAACAGGCACCCAGAATCCACCCTCCCTAAGTCTGAGGTTTAGTTGATCTCCTTCCTTACTTCACTGGGAATTGAAAACCCTCTATTTCATGTTTGCTGTGCCCCAGATGGTCCCCAACCACCAATAGTCTCTCTCTGCAGAAATACAGTGTGAGATCAGCTCCTAAATAATGCTTTTACCTCATGTCACTTTACTGACTGCAGGCTTCAGGATGTGCTACTATTGTTTGGTCCAGACATTGTCAAAATGTACAACTACTGGTATTGATTGAAATAGGAGGTTTCTGTTTAAGAATTAAAAATTCAATTTGGATATTCTTATGTGTGTCCTTTTATCTGCTGGCTGCTATTGCTTACAATTTAATGATTTTTTTTTCCCCTACATCAATATCATATTTTAACGTGTCCCAGTGTAAGATGCAATGCTGTAGATGACTTTTCCTTCTTGGAATGACTGTAAGGGTACACTAAACAATGTTATATTCTTACTAGTGGGATTTTCCTAAAGGAAGACTGTTAAATGCCGGAGTAAGTAATATTTATCTTTCATGCAATTGCAAAGCTATTTGAATTTTGGCCCAAATGTGTTTTTGTAACAAACACTCTCACTTTACCTGAGAGTGTACAAATACTGTAACAATGATGTTGACAGCACCAACAAGAACCATCAATAACAAAATAATTAAGAAATTTGATACTTATGACCTCATGTTCAATCTCTTTTCCATTCCTAATTCCCCAAGACATCAAAATGCTTCCCCAAATAGTCTTTTCCATCCTAAATATTTGAAGAAATTTCATCTACAAATAAAACTCTAGGACAGAATTCACTTTGTCAAACGGTATCTGCATAAGACCTTTGAAACTTGCCTGAACTGATAACCTTGGTTCTGCCTGTAGATGACCTATATGCAGAGAGAGGCACCTCCAGCTCATCACATTCTAAGAAAAGTAACCACCTTTCCCTGTCGACTAGAGATGGTACTAAATAAAACAAATGTGATGAGTGAGGAAAAATTCCTATTTCTACTCACTGTCACACTTAAAATCATTTGTGTTTTGATTATACAGCTGAAAAACCTCCCAAACCACTTTTATGTATTGAAAACATTTTCTAAAAGCATTTCCCATAAATCACATACCTTTACAGCAAAGAATCATGTATCTTTTACAACTGAAATTAATCTTCCTAACAGTTTAAGCAATTCAAGTTTGCAATTAAGAGACTGCTGTTACTTTAACATGTGTAACAGAATGTGACTATAACTTAGGAAAATCTTAAAATATGGAGACATAGTAACAGGCAGCCTTATCAAGACTGAATTTTATTTTTAGTGTGAGGAACTGAAAGAAAAAAATAACAGTTCACAAACAAGAAATAAGGAAACTCCAGATGCCTTGTCAGCAGATTTCTGTCTTTCAACATGTGAGCAATATTCAAGACTGCTCAGGAACTAAGATCAAGTGGAGAAAAAGAACATGCCACTGCTCTGCATTAAACTATTGACTTTTGATTAGGATTATGAATAATTAAGGAATAGTTAAGGAGTTGACTTGTCTTGACGTGGATTATTTAACAGAAAAATGTTATAACTGGATTATTCATACCCTCCCATCTTCTTATCAACCTAAAGGCTATGTGACAGGGCATGATCATAGAGAGGTAGAAAACATAATAAAATAAAACTATGTTATATTGAAATTAGGAGGTGGTCATGCTGTTCCAGGGTAACATTGGAAGTTTTGGATGTTTTGCATTCATTGATCCTAAGAGCTTCTCATTATCTTAAACACTACCTGGACCCAAATGCTAAGTCATTGATGATTTGGGTACTGGGCTATGACTTGGCAATAGGCAACACCACTTGCAAAACTAATTGGTCTTTCCAACTACAAAAAAAGTCTCAAAACAAGAGTAAAAAAGAAACCTGAGGCAAAACTGGGAGATTATTCTCAATGGCAGAAAATACTTTTCATTGTTACCTTCAAACTGAAACATGTTTTTCAGCCGTTCTTTCTTGAGTAACTTTAAATCATGAAGGGCAGATACATTTAAAGCATTGATATTAGTGATTTAAGAGGGTCATTATATCAAAGCAAGTCAGATTTAAAAATATCAGCCAAACGTTCATCATCATATCAATAAAACAACTGTATGAATGCAGTCGGAAGGTTAAAAGATATAAGATGTTTGTGTAAGATATGTCTTGCTTACTTTCTTAATTAAAAAAAAAATACTTGGTTTCTTTGTGAAAAATTTAGACAACTCATTTAGTAATCAAGACTTAAAATATCTAAACCACAGATTTAAATTATGAAAATAAAACCCGCCAAGGCAAGTAGATTATGCTTTGCCATCGGCAAAGGGTTTAGTGGGGCTTAGGAGGTACAAATATACCTTTTAATGCAAAAAATAGTAATTTTATTCAATTAATCAAATTTGATGAAAATCTGTTAAAGGTTTCATGGCCATATTCCCAAATCAGAGAACTTGCCTTACTCTGTTTATATTAGAAATTTATTCTGAGGGGAAAAAGTTATTTATTGTAAATAAAACTAATCTCACTTGCAAACGGAACTCTCTCTCCACTTAAAAGTTCTGAATGCTGCCAAATTTCTTTCATATACTTTAATTCAGTCAAGAGTACTTTATATCTTCTGGTTTATGAAATGGATTTTATAATTGATAAATGCTGGAAGCCAGTTACTTATGTCACACTTGTTTTTATAGTGCCCAGAAGAGATTTAATTATTTCCTATAATTTCCATATAATACTTACTCAATTTTACAACATCAGTGAACTATGTTAGACAGTTAGTTCTAAGAAATTAATGCATTTTCAATTGACTAATGTCATTTGGCCTCCAGCCTTCATCCTTACAGATGTAGAAACTTCATATTGTAACCTGCTATTTAAATAAGGAATTATTTTGCAGATAAGGAATGCCAAGTCACTTTTTTTTTTGTGAAGTAGGACCTAGTATGGGTTCTAGCAGTGCAGCATCATCTCCTATTTACCTCTTAATTTTAGCATGGGTGTAGAGACAGAAAATGGGGAAATCTGGCTTCAGAAAACTGGTCTGAAGCATGTATATCTCAACAAATCTATTCACTGCATAGAGATAGGTGTTTTCTTAAAATTAATTTTTTTTATGTTCATGCCCTCCTTTTGGCACTGTTTGCAATTTTAACAGCTCATGGTTTTACGAGCTGAAAACCTTCCTTCCCCCCATACATAGATTAATTACTTTAGATTCCTACTACTGCCAACCATTGCTTCATTGAAACTTCAGAGTTTCAAAAGAAATCTGTATACCCATAGCTAATGCTGTGTCTAGAAATTTTCCAATGACTTTGGAAATATGTGTGTAGGAGCTGAATGAGAGGAAAAAAAGCTCAAACTTATCTTTATATGTGTAATTTTGAGCAAATTTTCAAAAATATACATGAAAATGCATGAATACCTACAGTTTAGCACAAAGGAAGCAGCATTTCTCCATTCTCTGAACATTCTACACATTACAGAAATTTGTCTTCTGAGAGTCAGAATTTCTTTCTTTTTTATAACTATTCATTTTAAAGTTTACACATATATTCTGAATTTCTTATGCTTCTGGATTCTGCTTTTCATTTGCCACTGTATTTGAATGTTAAAAAAAATACTTTTTATTCTCACAAATATATCAAGGTCTGTCTTGAATTTTAGGTTACATTTCTGAAGAATTTTTTCTTTACCCAAGAGCTTTGATTTCACTTTTAAAGAAGGAAGGATAAAAAAGGAATGGATACCACAGTATTTAAATCTGTTCTTTTTCTGAATAGTAATTTCAACAAAGATCAATAGCATTGGGGGTTTTTTTTAACTTTTATACTAGTGTTTTAAGGCTGCAGGGGGCACTGATGCACTGTTTACCTACAGTACTGCAGAGCAAGAGTCAGACAGGATATGATTACGGTTCTGAAGGTTACAGATTCCGAAAAAAAAATATAAACTATAATCAATGTAGGTCTTGAGAAATTAGGTAATTGTAAAATATCTATATGAATTTTGGAGGGAAATTCATGTTTCTTTCACTGGTTAATATATTTGTTTTTCTGCTGCAATCCAGGGGTTGTAGGGATAAGACTGTTTTCTTAACTTTAAAACCAAGGGCCTTTGAAGGATGATATATCTTTCTAGTCTTGCATTACTTAATATTACAACCTTAAACAAACAATCCCTATCCTGCACAGAAAATAAAATTCTGCTTAGCAGCTCTCCAGAGAAGCCCATTTATTCACCATAGAAAATAACTTCCTCATATGTGAATCAGCCAATACATATACTACCTAATTTACCAAGTCGTTTAAATAAGAATGTATTAAAATAAGAAATTATTATATTTTTAAAGAAATAATTACATATTATTTCAGTTTATTTAATATTTTATATGACAAGACCTAGGAGTGAGGGCATCTAAGATGCAGAGATTTCTTGATAATAAGAATGTAAGACAACTTATGACTCAGCAGCAGACAGTAGATATGCAGCCATGTCTCATCATATGTTTTGCATCAATTGGTAGTTTGTACCAATTATCATCATTTATACTACAGCTATTTTGGGGGGTTATTACCAATTCAGACCTTTAGTTACAGCTTTCAGCCATTGGTTCTAACATGCTGAGCTAAAGAAACCTACTCTGCATCCTGGGCTTCTCTTCATTATACAGTGTGTTAATAAATGTGCTACCTCTGCATACACCATAATCCCCACAGTCATACTTCAGTAAAAAACCCGAGACACTGAATTACCAAAGTATCTTTCTGCACACCTTTTTATAAAAAATATCACCAATTTCTCTGACGGTTTTTGAATTATATCTTTCACCTTTTATGGTTTCTAGGTTCTGCTACACTGCACACCAGGACACAATGAAATACAGTGCAACGAATATCACAATCAATAGTGTACACAGAAAGGAATGTTCCTCCTTTCTTGCTCATACACACAGAAATCACATTTATCATTTTGCTCCAAAGCTTACATTGAGCTACTTGTCTAATTAACTAACAGTAACTCTTCACGACATTGCTCTCCCTTTGTGGTTTGGCCTGTTTAATGTAATTCAAATATGAAGCTTTGTACAAAGTTAATTTCAAAAAAGTTACTAATATTGCCTTTTTACAGGCTTTTCAACTAAATCTGCAATTTTTGAACAATTTTAGGCGAGCTTCATTTCAGTTTAAATACCTCCTATTAAGTTAATTGCATATTAATATATCAAATTTTAATTTATAGGTTCACAATACATAACATTGTAAAGAACATATTTTTGATTTCAAGAATATAAAGGATATCTTTAAAAAAATCCTGGTTTTGAAATTTTAATTCCTGATGATTTTTAGATTTGAAACAAACCACAGTTATGAAAAGCACTCTGCCAAAGAGAAGCTCAAACAGTCTTTTTAATTGTAGAAGACATACAAAATAGTGGAATATTATATGTGGTGGATTTTATTTTCTATAGAATCACACAGGGTTTCATGATGATTATTATTTCACTTTTAGCTTTGTTAAATGAGATTTTTACACACCCACAAATACTTTAGTCATGAAGTCCATGGTCTATTCACCAACACAGTGAAGGGACATAGAGTGGACACCAGAAGAAAGTTGCCAGTCAGAATAAAACTGAACTTCCAAACTTTTCTCTTTACATTCTGGCTGTTAGCAGTTCAAGGCAACTGTGAAGATTTCTTATTACTTCTGTATAAAATTCTAAAGTCAAAGAGAAAGTATTATACCAATTCAAGTTTCCAGTAGGCAAATTATTTCTTTCAGTGTGACTTTCATTCTTACTTATTCTCTCTAATATGCCTCTCTTCACAATGCAGTCTGGTATAATAACAGGAGCAACTACAGCTCCATTACATGGCACTTTCTGCACATAACTCAGAAGTCATGGAAACCTGCTCCAGAGTTTAATTATTTCTGAGTATATAACAAAACACTTCTTCTCTATTTCCAGGTTTCTGTAATTGGAATGACAGCAATTGCTAGTACTAAAGTTGTGTGACTGTAGTTCAATACAGAAAGCATGCAAGATAATTTCTTTTACCATTTGATTGGTTTTAGACAATTCCTCATCTTATATACTTAGCTTTTCTTAATCACTGCTCATAATACATGTTAGACTAGATACATAGGGAAATATTCTTAAAGCAAAATTTTGTCAAACAATACATGCAGCCATCTTTAAAACCCATCAAGTTTTAGATGGACAGAACAAAACTGAGATTATTTTTTCTGTTCTAAGAAAGTAGAAGAAAAGGATTTTATTATTCACACAACTGTCTGGCTAGAAGCCCAAGTAATTATTTCAGGAAGCTACTGAACCCTACCATTTGATGTCCTGTGTCACTAAGATAACTTTTCTTAAGAATTAGGGTAAAGTTTCCAAAGAGTATTTCAATGGCTATGACACATGATATTATTAATACTGTGAAAAACATATTAGGTAAAATTTTAAGAACTTTGAAAAATGGCTTTAAATTTAGCTTCTATTCTGCGAATCTGCTCAAGTTTTGCAGGAAAGTTGGTACATTCTCAACCTTTTTTTTTTTTTTAAATTCTAGGGAATACCTTCTATCTTCACATTAATAATATTATTTTGATTTTGGGGGAAGTTGTGCTGAAATCTAAAATGAAAAAGTTACATTAATTAATGAAAAAAAAATTTAAAAATCATAAATCTTTAAAATATATTTTCTTGTGCTTTTTTATGCTTTTACATTTCAAAAGCTAATAGTGTTCAAGCACAGTGCTTTTTTGAATGAGAGAATTTCCAGGGAAGAATAAATATTCAAAGCAATTTGGCAAAAGGAAATGAACCCTGTTGATAACCTAGAACAACCCAAATGTTGTGGCAACTTGTAGTGTTCCTGGAACTATGATCTTTGATGTAAAACACTCTCACTTGCTGGAGCTAAATATATACAGCTGAAGTCCCACACCTTTCCAACCACTGAATAACCACATAATCCACAGGTAAGAAAAGCTGAAAGATTGCCATATGGCTTTTAAACTATCTCAGCAACCTTCTGATTCTGATCAGTCCTGACAGTGAGGAAGCTCCAAGCATGGAGGATTCACTGTGCTGTCCTTTGGAGTGTAATGCCTCCCAGAATTTCCCCATGCTGGTCCACTGAGCTTTGTCACATCCTTAACTCTCTTATCTCCTACGTAAGAACTTGTGATGACCTACTGAACAGGCATCTGACAGGCAATCTCTCTCAGTTCCATGCTTTATGAACATGCTTTAGATGGATACAGCAACTTTATACAGTAATCACAGTTTGTGGGGCTTTGAATCTACCACTCAATGTAAAGAGGCCAGAGCAGATAGAGACTCTTCCTGTAACAGAAGTCTTTAACACATATTTCTCCTTCCTTAAGTAGCTAGAATCTGAGTCATAGAAGGATTTGGGTTGGAAGGGATCTTAAAGATCAGTTAGTTCCAACTGTCCACTGCCATTGGCCAGGCCCTCCCACTAGACCAGGTAGCACAAAGCCCAATTAAACCTGGCCTTGAAAAGGTGCAGTGATGGGGCATCCACATCTTCTCTGGGCAACCTGTTCTGGTGCCTCACTACCCTCACAGAAAAGAATTTTTTCCTAACACCTAATCCGAATGTACCCTCCTTCAGTTCAAAGCCAATTTCTCTTATCACTACATGCCCTAATAAAAAGCCCCTCTCCAGCCTTCTTGGAAGCACCCTTCAGGTACTGGAAGGTCCAATAATGTCTCCCCAGAGCCCTCCTTTCTCCAGGGTGAACAGGCCCAACTCTCTCAGCCTGTCTTCATAGGAGAGGTGTTCCAGCCCTCTGATCCACTACATGGCCTCCTCTGGATTTGTTCCAACGGGTCCATGTCTTTCTTGTATTGGGCACCCCAGAGTTGGACGTAGTACTGTAAATAAATTTGGTTCTATAATATGAGTGTTCTGCTAAAAGTGATGCACTCTGGTCCCTCCTGGGCTCACTCATCCTGTGTTTCTGTGATTCTGTGATTCTGTGATGCATGAAGGATCAGTTTATATGCAATGGTTTAGCATTTGAGGTGAAAGAAGCTTTATAAATTCCTTTAGTAAATTTAGTAGTCTAGAATAAGAATCACAAGTAACTGGAGATATTAAATATTATATGAATGAACAAAAATAGATCCAAAAGTGTGACTTGAGTGCAAAAGCACTCCATCAGTGGAACCTTTTTTTTAGCACATGAAATCAATACCTTCTAAAATAATAAAGTACGCAGGAGCAGTAGTGGAAAGACAATTACATTAAAAAAACCTGTGAATCTTATTCACAAAAATATTACATTTTTGCATAAATCGACATATATACTTGCAAATGCCTCCTTGATGAAAAATGAAAGGAAAAAATGCATGGTATCCTTTAAGACTTGTCTTATTAGTTTCCGTGCAAGTACCTGGCAATTCCAGCAGAAACGACATTCTCAATACAATTGTTCATCACAGACACACACTAACAGACAGTGATCGCCAGTGAATTCTGTTGACAGAATGAAGAAACAATCTTTTGGTAGAGTGCATATACCTAAAGTTACAAAGGGATGAGTAAGGTAAAGATAAACATCACCAAATACTATTATTAATCTAGAAATAGAGAGTTTTTCCAAAGAAGATTAATGATAGTTTTGTGGTATGCTGATGAGAGATAATCTTTTCCAGAAACAAGCAGAGAAATGTAATGTTTACAAACACACATTATCTCAACTGCATCTATTTGACACATGGATTTATCTAATATCCATCATATTTTCACAGAATACTTCAAAAGACTTGTATAACATTTTACAGTGATTTTGAGGATTTATAACAGTAGGGAAGATTACTTCTGTCACTTCTTTCTTTCTTCCTGTTTTGTTTTTTTTTTGAAACACTGAAGTCTATCACTGGAAAGTCATTATCTGAACAGAAGTGCCAGAAGAGGAAGAAAAGGTAACAGAAGAAGAGAATTCATGTGCACACAGAGAGCAGAAAGGAAATTGTACAGAACAGCAAAACTCACAGAGGAAAAGAAAATATTACAAACAAATGTAAAAGATGAGGGAAATCAAGAGGAGCAAAACAAGTAAAGAGGATGAAAGCATATGAAAGCAACCCAGGCCATGGAAAAGGAGTAAGAGGTAAACACATGGAAAATGTTATCAGCCAGCAAAAGCAATAAATGAGAGAGGAAAAAAATAACAAAATATATGCATAAAGAGGATCAAATGCTTGTTATCACTCTCTATGTTAGAATTGTACAGAAATGTTATTAACATAATACCAAGCATAATGTATGTGGTGAATACAAATGAATGATCTTCCTGAAGCTTTATCTTCAGTTCTGTATTTCAGAAACATTTAGTTCAATCTCCATGTTAATCAGAGAAAACTCATAAAACCTGCTGAATAAATAAAACTAAGTAGTGTCAGTATTCTTCATTTAATAATTTTCTTCCACAGTGTTGATGGGCACTATATATTCCTTTTTTTTTTTTTTTTTTTTTTTTGTGTTTCAGAATTAAGCACATAACTTTAAACTGTTAAGGAGAAAATACAAATGCAAGTAAAGTAAGAATTGATGTTGGGATGTGAGAATTTAACTGGTAGTCTCTCACATATAACAGAAGCTCAATGCTTTTTATAGGATCTTGGATTTATTCATCAACTAAGATGTAAGTGGACAGAAGAGTTTAAGCTTGGTAATCTTAAGCTTAAACTGTGATTTCTCTTTAGATTTTAAGCCAGCTTGCATGTTTGATTGACTTCAAATTTTTCAGTTCAGGTGGATTAATATGAAGAAATTCTTTAAGACCACCTGAGCCTTGTATGGACTCTTAGGATGAACTCTAACATACAGTATGCACCAACATAAACACTTTCCTTAGAAAGTGGAATGGTAACAGTAGGACTTTCACAACTGACTGAAAAATAACTTTCAGCAGATGAACTTTCTGCTTTTTAAAGTAGGCAGTTCATTCCAAAGACAGAAGTCAAACACCTTCAGATGCTTGGTGTCAGATGCTCTGAGTTGTGATGTTTTATAATATACTGAAACCCAGGAAATTCCACAGTGGAAAAAATGCTGAGAAATAGCACAGGAGACTGACTTCACAAAGGTGTTGGGATCTGTGGAGATTTTTGTAAAAATATCACAGAAAACTGTAGAATGGAAAAGGGAATATTCACACATGAGGAAGGAGATTTGGAGCTTGTTGGAAAGTGCATGAGTAACGAGAAAGTGGAACTGAGGGCTTACTGAAAACATGGAGAGTTCTCCAAAGTGTACTGCATAGCTCCTGAGAAAATTGCCATATATTAGGAAACCCATCAGTCCTCTTGATGGAATGGAACTTGAGTAATGCACTTTCAAGAACCTCTTTCCAAAATGCAAATAGCAATCAGAGTCTTTGCTGAAATAAAGCTCAGTTTCAGCCTGGAAAACACATATTGAGATAAAATAATAAGAAAGTAAAATCTTTTAAAAAATCTACCAATTATCTGTCCAATGGGCAGAAATGAAGAACTTAGCTTATTAGCTCCTCTCTGAGAGTCCAACTCACTCTTGTACATCTGCATCCATCAGTAAAACTTCTCTTAGAAAAATAGTAAGCAGTGTTTTTCTGTTTCATAGCTAGGATTCTTTTTTTCTTTAATGAAAAAATCAGGGCTGGGATAGGTGCAGGTATATATGTATATCTATATATTTTGTGTGTGTGTGTTTGGAACCTTTGAATTTAGTACATGCTGTAAACTGTTACAGTAAACTCTTACAGCAATATATAGCAGTCATAGCTCCCAGACACTAAAACAGAAATGAACTGCAGTAAACACCAGCTTTTAATACTGGCACTCAAAGCTTCATTTATATCTGTCATCTGAACTCTATCTGGAAGTGATAGTCATTTATCCTGCGAATCTATTCCAGTAATATTTTCCGAAACACTTAAAGAAGCTTTATATTGCATTAACACAACACAAGTATCTTCCTATAGGAGAAGGAAAAAAATGAAAGAGATTTCATTTCTTAAAGAATGTTATCAGATATCCGTTATTTTCAATTGTCCTTCTACTACTACTATTGGTCGTTATATAATCTCTTTCAAAATTGTCTATATATTCATATCTCTGAGACAGGTATAATTTAAAGAGAATCTTAAAATAAACTTTGACAAGACTTACATAACAATGTAGTCTAGCATAATTCTAGAAAACTACTAATTGATACAGTTCCATTATAACCTCTGTTGAAAGCCAAAGCTACATAGCTGAGTACTTTATGGCTGCCAGTCTGCTTTCAGAGAGTTAAACTCCTTCTCCTGCCCATACCATTATTCTGCCATTTCCTGTTTCATCTTGGTTACATTTAATGGCAGGAAGTTCAGATGAGCCCTCAGTGCAGTACATCCCTCCTACCTGCTCTCTGTCCTTGTGGTATCATGTAATAATGTACCTATGAACTCTATGCTTAAACAATGATGCACATGAATAACAGAAGCATCTGGGCCAGATTAACTGAGTTAAAGCCTCATGTCTGAAACGTCAATATTTCTGAGAATGCACAGAAATCTTGCATTTTTCAGAATGAAAAGGATTATTGCAAGTTTTTGGTCTTTGATCTTATCCAATTGTCTGGTGCTGCTTGTATCAATCATCTTCTTGAATTTAAGCAGAATTTAACACCTGTTTACAAAATGACATGAAAGGTAGTTTCCATGTTGCCCCGATCTCCAATTTAGTTCTACCAAATTAAAATAATTCTCTTATTCCTGCTCTAATACATTTAGGGCATTTTAGACAGCAGATAGGCAGACAGGTATGCCAGTGAAACTAATGTTATGGTGCAATTTAAAAAAAATTTCTTAATTCTGAACATTTTTTGAACAGGAATATAAATCTTTGAGATAAGGAACATGCAGTATATAATATCCTATGAAAGGTACTGTCTTGTCCTGAAGTATTAATGGCAATGGTTTTGAAAAGGTTAACGAACGATCTCTAAAATATGTTTTTGAAAGCTTTCTATATTCCTTGCACATATTAGATCATACTTTTGGTATTTTAAAATACAAATAGATCCAGTTAGAAAGATGGCAGAACAAATTTAAGTAAATTTCAATCCTATTAAAAAATCATAAGCTTAAAATTTACTCACAGACCCATACATTTTAAGAAGTGTCAGCATGTCCACAATAACGAAGTAATCCATGCAGCTGGGGCACCAAGAAGGGCAAAACCCAGCAGGGTAAATGAATGCCACTAGAGTGCGCTAAATATGTAAAAGCGGTGCATTTGGAAGGATTAGAAGCCTGCAAAGAGGTGATGATAATAAGTATAAGGTCAGTTAAAGAAAAACTACCACAGTAAGAACAGAAACAGTGCCACTGAGTGACAAATACAGGGATGTTCTTGCAGAAGGAATTGGATTGCTTTGTTTGCCACACTGCAGAGTGCTCTGCTACTATTAGGCAGCTCCTACTGTAGCAATATTGCATCTACAGAACCATATGAATTCTGAAAATACAATATAAATTACACCATGCTTTCTAGTATTCACTCGCTACTCATATTTGCAAAGTATATAATCCATTATTTCCCTATTAAACAACTTTCTTCAATCACTTTGTCCTTCCTTCTCAAAACAAATCCATCTCTCCCAGAAGCCTGTCGTGCAAAAGGGGAATGACAGCTGAGCTTCCTAGGTGCTTTTAGGGAAGCAGACTGTATTTAAGGACTGATGGTGTCAAGATGAATGTGTATTATACCTAAAGTGAAAAGCAAACAACAATGTTAGCTGCC
>NW_008239080.1:4110688-4128543 GCF_000691975.1 Corvus brachyrhynchos | reverse complement strand
AGTAAGGAGAATGTCTGCCAGGCTTCCATGCAGTCCATTCCTACCAATTTCCCTTCCAACCAAGGGGAATTCAGAATAAGTTCAATTATCTGTTGAAATTACTCTGAATTTCAACAGACCAAGTACAACAATTTCCATTATTGAAACTCAGCTTTTCACAGACAGGAATAACTGTGATTTGAACTAGGATGGTGCCAGGTCTGTGTGGACTGCATGAGGCTGGACACTGTTAGGTACATCTACAGCATTCCGAGGAAGCAGGGAGGTAAAAGGAACATGTTGCTTAGCATAGAGAATTGAGAAGTCCCAACATTCTTCCAACATCCTTTTATGTAAAAGATTATATCCACAGTTCATCTATAGAAACAGTCATGTCATTTTACTCACCTAATCCATAACATATGCACCATAAGTATTTGCAAGAAACAGTCCTAGACTGTAATCACTGAGTTCTGATTCAAATAAAGCAATCTTTAATGTCTATATTATACCATATAAACCATATTTGTATGCTAATTAACTATGAAGGGGAGTATCAAATCAATAAAAAATTCAATAAATCTTGGTATATAATTCTATAGATTATAATAGATAATATAGAATTCTGTACTAATAAAAATTTAAAAGGAACAAAGCTAATTTTTTTACATGTCACCACTTTCTTGTCTATATCCCTCTCTATGTTACATACACAGACTGGGCAAAGCTGTTCTCATTGGTCTTTTTGCTTCTTGAAGGCTACTGATACTTAATGGAATGGTAATATAAACTTCAATGGGAAAAACAGTAAAAAAGAATGGTGTCCAAAAGCTCAAGGATGTAAGCACTTGTATCAGTGACAGTATTATTAAAGAGAAAGAAAGAAAATAGAAAAGATGCTAACAGTCCTGATTTTTGAGTTATCCTGTTTTTACCTAGTAATTTAAAAAACAGAACTACCTTCTTGCCTAGGATTTGGGACATCAAAGCTCTAATGCATATGCAAAATGGAGAACAATTTCCTAATCCAGTAACCAGAGACACCAGAGATTATTTATGATCCCTTTTTCACCATGATTACTTAATTTCTAATGCATAAATACCTCTTGACGTCAAGATTATTTCAACCTATGTTAATACCTGAATGAAAGACATGAGGCGGCTTCCTCACTTGCTTTCAAGCTTATGAATTTCTGTTTTGCACAGAGGCATAGTTTCACAGACAAGAGTACGTGCCCTCATTTTGAAGGACACCATGGTTCTGACTAGGAAAATTTCTGATGAAACTGTGCAGAAAGACAATAAAGGAGACATTGCTTCTTGCTTATCTGGGGTTCATCACAACAGAGGCCAGGGTTTTCTTTTTTGTGCAGGATTTAAACCCACGACCATTTCTTAAACACACTTAGAACATATTCCAAACAAAATGCTTTGGGGAACTTAAAGGGTGCAAAGATTTATTTCTTCATCAGCTTTGGACGAAGAGATGACACTGACCTGCTGTTCTAAATAAAAATGGTGGCAGGTCTGTGCAGAGGCAACAAACTCAATTTTGTGTTCAGAGTAAGTGTTACTGGCAAAAGCTTAGACGCCTAGGACTTGGGACAGGTAGTTCATTAGACAGTGGGTTTACATGCTTTTCATAACTTTGAGTGGGATGTGTGTAGGTTCTTTAAGGGGTTAGTGGTAGCGCTGAGCACAGAGTTCAGATCTCACAGATCTTTAATTAATGATCTAGCAGTTTACCACTAGCTTTCGAGGATAGTGTTTAAGTAAGCACATGAACATTAATTTAACTATTCTGTAAATTTTAGGGGAAAAAGTCATATGTAAAAAGCCATATATAATGTTCTCCAGTAATATAGGACATGTACATCCCATGACTGAAATGATACTCTCTTCTGAAAGACTTCATTATCTACAAATGCAATTCACCTCTGTTTTCCTTTGCTTTCCACTTTTCCATGTTCAAACCTATTATATTCCAGAACAGAATCCTAATGTGCACCACTGCTCCTGTATAGCCTTTTATTTCAATCAATGCATGACCAACAGCAATGTGAATATGCAAAACTGAATTCAACCGGGGTTTTTAAATGTATTCAGCAACAATGCTTTCCAGCATTTTTCACAATCTCTTGTAGAGTAAATGTGGCACCAAGTCATCCATATTTGTAACAAGACTAATGGAAGTCCCAAAGTCATGAGTAAAATCCAACCAGCACATCTCCTCACTTCCCAGTCCCATATTTTCCTGCAGATCATCTTTCTTAATACACTGTTTCAGCATTCGGGGACTGACAACTCACTCTAAATAAGCTGTCAAGCTTAATTGAACTACTCTGCAAAAAATACAATCTTTCATAAAGAAAATGCTTCAAAAGCATAAAAGAAAGCAAGGTATCTGTCTCTCTAGGGGTTTTTGTCTTTTTTTTTTTTTTAACCATTGTTGAAATTATCTAAAATGGTCACCCAGTGAAGCAAAATCATCACAAACAATTTCTTACAATTTGGAAAGGTATAGAGGGCAGTTTACCTGCAATTGTCAACATTACTTCTTCCCACAGCGTTAGAGAAGCTGAAAGGTCCGACATTATTGATTTCTGTGACTTTTATACAGCCAGTGAAATTGTAGACAGGTCCAGAAATCTACAAAGGAAAAAATGCACACAGTTCTTTTGCTTGTCATTGTGATCAATTTTAAAAATAATTAAGTTACTATAAAAATATTTGTAGGATTATTTTACCTACTCCTGAAAAACCCTCCTTGTCTCCATTTTTCCTCTAATGAAATTCTACTAAAAAAAAAAGAATATGAAAAGAAATCACAGCAAGGTAAACAGTACTGACTTAAAAATAAAGAATAAATTTAAAAACAGAGTTAGGAACATGCAGAGAGCACTACGGGTATTGTGAAACACGAGTGAAAAGTGTGTTTCACTAACTTAGAGAACACTTTAATCAGTTTTTTTTTTTTTTTTTTTATGGAGGAATACAGGCCATGCAGAATGGTAAACAGGGAAGATTTGAAATTTGTAAGTTTACTATTTCCCTGCTCAAAAGATTTCTAGTATCATTAATCATATTTCAAAGATGCCTAACGACCTACTAAAAATGGGAATCATTGCAGGGGCACTGAAAATACAGAAAACAGTAAGTTGTTATGCACTGCCAAGGACCTGTTTCTAACACTAAACATGAAGTCAAGTTTAGATAGTTGCAGAAAGAAAAGTAAAAATATCTTGAGGAACAATTTGCTGAAAGCATGATAGAAAGTATTAAATGCTTTTTAAAGCCCAATGGGAGCATTAAGCCTGCCAGAAAGGCTTTAGGGCTAATAGACCATCTAAGTATAAAGGGAATGTTCAAAGAGACAAGGCTCTAGCAGGAAATGTAAATGACTCAAATCAAAATTTAATGAAGAGTAGTTCTGGGAGGTTCTCATGACAGAACCTCTTTTTAGTTGGGGGACATCAGAGATCTGTCTCAAATTGAATTATTACTAGAAAATGTTAAAAATACCTAAAAAAGTGAACAGTGGCAAAAAAAGAGAAAGATCAAATAGTGTCTGCCTGGGATTCCTATGGGAAGTTACTGTGGTCATCACTTAAGATGGCATCCAAAACATGGGAATGGTAGATATGGATTTTTTGGGAGAGGGGAGGAAGGCTTGGTTTTTTGCTTTGTATGATTTTGAAAATGGGAACAAGACTAGGGCATGCAAGGACACATCTCAAACTACAGATCACTAAGTCCCAATTCCATTCAAGACAAATGATTATGAATTACACTGAAGAACAGAATTAACAAATATGTAAATGAACTTAATGTACAGGGGAATAGTCGAGATGGTTTCTGAAAAGGGAAATTGTAACTCACAGGAGGAACCCTATGTGAAAAACGATGCCTTGGCACATAGCCTTTGATTTCCAAAGGATTTCAATAAGTTTCTGTGTTGAAAGACTAAAGTAACTCAGTCCCCCTGGGATAATAAGGAACGCCTTCAATAAATTAGGAGAATGGTAAAAACAGAAGCAGAAAAATTGTAAATAAATGGTGAGGTTTCTCAATATAGAGAGCCCCTAGAAATTCTCTCTGCAAATGTGTATTAAGGTCTGTGGTCTTCAACATATTTAAGTGGCTCAACATTTTCTGCACTACTCAGGATAGCAAAACCAAAATCCTGAGAATAGGATTTCACAACATATATGCACAATATGCAAAAATGTCACAATATGCAAAATTATAAGGTATGTAAGGGCGACGATACATATGAGAGTTTCTGAACAAAGTGACTCTATAGACCAGGAATCTTCAGTCAGGAAAACTCACTGTCAATGAGAGACAGAACAGAGCAGTGTGCAGATGAACAAAGAGTTTTCACAGTTTCTCAAAATACAGGATCAAAAGGACATGAAATGACATAAATCAGTGCGAAGATGAAAGCAAGGTAAAGGGTTTGCTTTTCATACAACTCAAAATTAAGTTGTGGAACTCTGCCATAGCATGTTGTGGATGGTACAAGTGTAAATGGGGTTAAAAGTCAACCATATTAAAGGCAAAGAAGAGCTGTCTCCCTCCCAGCAGACAGATAGGCTGCACAAGTACAATACAGTTGAAGCAAGGAGAATGGCTTTTCTCTGCACTGCTCAACCACTCTGGAACATAAGACACCATGCCATGCCATATGCTATAAACAGAATGAACTGGCCTTCCAACCCATGGGAGGGCTCAAAGACTTCACTAACAGTTCATTGTTTATTTCCTTAGCAGCTAAGGCTTACAGGAAGTTAAGACTTTAAAAGAGATATTATTACACAGCAACAACGTGGAAAGTCGTGTACCGTCTATAAGGTGGCATTTAAAGCGAACAAAATTCAAGTGTGGCAAAGGGAAGATGGTTTCTCTTTGGAACAAACACAGAGGATTACAATGAAGCTTCCTGGAACTCAAAAAGAAACAAAAAACTCATTCAAGTACTGGATGTGAATGCTCTCCTCCAAGTTAACTTTGTTGATATGCCACAAGGGCTGGCAGAGCCCTTCCCCAGCCACTCTGGCACGGAAATAAGTGCGATGGACTGCCAAGCATTGCAATCAGCAGTCTGCTTTTGCTGCCATCTTCATAACAAAATATACCAGGTAATCTTTGAAGATGTGTTGCCCTACTAAACTTCAAATTTTAATTTTTATAAGAGAAGCTTGTTATTTTTTTCTCTGCCTTTTATAAATAGTAAATAAAATAATTTTCAAATTAACAGGATGCAGGATCTGTTGCAAATTTATTATGAACACAGACAGAAATGGCTACAGGATTCTGAGCTGGAAACTACACGAGACCTGTAACATTGTCTCCTCAGAAATGAACAATTGAAAAATGTTTTAATATTCTCTGTATAAATCAACTTGTTAAAGCTCTTCTGCTTTTTTCTCCCTGAGCCTCTTATGATTTTCTCAGTCATGCCATGCATGTGTTTCAACAAAAGCCCTCTTTCTTGGGATTGTAAAAATGAACAAACAAAAAAGAAAACAAAAGAAATCAATAAATGCAAAGGTCATATACAATAAGATTTTATGATAGCTACTGTGCCAAGTTAAGTTCATCCAAGACTCTGGTATAGGGAAAATTCACTATGTCAACCTATGATCCATTTTGCAGACTGAAGAGCACATTAGTCACTTGGTTTGGAAATCAACATTTATCTGCATATTTCTCCAAACACTGTAACATTGAATATTTTAACAACATGGTTTCCTTCCCCTCACTACTGGCTGGCCTCCTAATAATTTCTCTTACATTGTTATGTGCCTATTTTGAAGGTAATGCATTCCTCTAAAGCAATCTTAATTATTATTTTTTTAAATTATAACCACATTATAAACATTTTAGTTAAAAAATTACTTGCATTTGTTCTGCTATGCTATCTATAAAAAAAAATAATATCTTAGAGATATAAAGGAATAACAGCTATTGATATATACAATCAAAAGTAAGCAGCTTTTATTCTGCTGTTTTAAAGAAAAGATCCTTTTTGTGTTTAGCAGAATATTAAAATGTAGACTTCACATGTAGTTGAGTTCCCTTCCATTTACAAAAATACATTAATATGCTGACAAGTTGTAACACTTAAATTGCCTGAAAATGTCAGAGCCAGAGCAACATCAGAAATTTAGTTTAATAAAATTCACTATTCACAATCTATTCAGATATGTTTGACATATAGTAACCATGCTCTTTAAACGCCCTTTATACTTGACAAAAATGAGTACAGATACTTACCTTGTAGGAAAAGTTCACACATTTATGCCGAATCATTTATTAACATCCTTTACTGACTAGCCCAAATTAAGCTGCTGTTAGATAGAATTAACCTAGAATGAGTTCCTAATGAAATGAACTTACATGCTGTCAATTCACAACAGATTCATAAATAATACAATGAGGTTTTGGCTTATGATCTGAGCATTTATTTAAAAATATGATTAACTGGAAAGAAAAAAGTCATAGCACAATCTTTCCTCATTTGTCTCCACTCAAGATAAATTTTATATATCTTAAAAATTCTCACTATAGATATTACAGTGTACCAGAATACACTCTTTAGTAGTCTTTCACATCTTTGTGACTCCTGAAATATGTCTGATTTTGTAGTCTGATTAGTAGAATTCTCTTCAATAGACTGCAAAACTTTTCAAATGCAGCATTTCAAACTTAAATAAAATAATTACAGTGCACAGTTTTGAATACTCTAATAAAATTTTAACTGGTGTTTACTAAAACCATGGTGGACCGTTTGGAAATTAATAACGCAAAAAACCCCTCAACTTAGATAACAGCTTCTTTACTCCAGTTTTGTTTTCTGCTAGTGATTAGAATCATGTGAAACAATCATAATGAACTCTGAAATTAAGTAAGCCATAATCTCAGCTCTATATTCTCTTCAAATTAGACATACAAATTTGGCTAACATCTCAGTTTTAACATGCTTGAAGCCTACTGCAACTGAATTTCAATATCAAGCCCACTAAAAAACTTTCTGAAAACCAAAAATAACATTTTAAAAAACCAATACAAAGCCACACCTAAATTCCATGGGTTGTGGTGGTGATGCTTCCCCCTAAAGAAGAATTTGTTCTTTAAAAATGTCATTTTACAACCTATTTTCCTCTCTTAGATACTGAATTACATGCAGCACAAATTAGAACTACACAGACGATCAAATTAGCAGCAAGGCAATGAGAATGGGCTTAATCCAACAGGACATTATTCCATCTTTATATTTTACTTATTGAACACTGAAACTTGCCTGCATTCAAGGCAATATGCTATATATGAGATATGTACTTTCTTCAAGCCCAAAAGTTTTCAAGGCTTTGTTAAAAATCGACATTAGTGACTCAGACATCATATTGCCAAAAAATGTTATACTTTTGTTCTTGTTGATTTAAATTTTTTTAAAATCAATTAATAAAAATTAAACCTTATTCATTTTAACTCTGGTAGTTCAAGCAAAATGGACAAGGTTAGTCTGGTTATTTTGTATAACTACTAATGAGAGAGAAATGCTCCTCCCTTGGAGAAGTCCTGCTAAAGTAGACAGTGGCAGGGGAGTGTGTGTCTGTGATGTACCTATGCTGTTCATAAACACTTTCTAATATTTACTTTTAATAAAACTTTCCGTACTCAGTTGAAATTTTAAATCACAAGCATTTTTATTGTTAGATAATGGAGTATGAGCCAAAGAGATTAATGACATTTCAAAATGTGTAAGAAAATGAAAAGTAGTATTAGCTCTCAAACAAAAGTAATAAAAGAAAACACTTAAATATGGGAGAAGGAATATTGCTTCAGCTTCTGTCCTGGTACTAGTATAGAAATGGGAAGGCAAAATGGGAATATATACTGGTAAAATTGCCTACATGCTGACATATAAATAAATTGGGTGAAACACCAAGGAACTGAAATTTTTTCCATCCTGACTCATACTGACTATGAAATGAAATACCGTATAAACCTATACATAACACCAAAAGCTCGTTCAATGAATATTTTAAGGTAATAGAAGATTTTACACTGACACTGTGATTCTGAGACAAATATCCCAAAATAATTTTGATTAAGTTATAGTAACACAACTAAAAAGGGGTTCAAGAGGTGAGTAAAATCCAGGGTTTTTTTTCATCTAACTACCTCTACTGTATTTTAAAAGAATTTACTGTTATTACCCTGAATCTGCTTTTACTGTATCTGCCATGGATATTGAATCCTATTATTAGACTTTCATGAAACAAGAATGGTAAAGCATAATAATACAGGCAGAAGAGAGGGAGAAAATAAATCCCCCAAACTGCCCAGGGTGGTACAGGTTTACATTTCTGCTATTCAGTTCTCATTTGTTCTAGCCACTCAAATCAGGGCTTGTAAAAGTTGCAACCCTGATGGTTTTGCTATGGGAAACCAGCAAGACAATAGTTCTTCCAGCCTCCTGTGCTGTAGTGCAGGTAACTGAGACTATCCTCTCACATTGGATCTGAACTGGCAAACCCCCTCCTGCATTGTTGTGCTCCACAGTGGAAACCAGATAGGTCATCTGCCTGGTCCCAGACTGGGGGGAACCAGTTCACGGTATAACAGACATTCACATTCCTCGTGCATCATTTCTTCGCCTAAATTGACTGGCAGTCTAAAACCTGAGCATGAGTGCTCCAGTGTCAATTTTCCATGATTCTGGCAGTTCTAGCTCAGCATGGTTCATTAAACCACAAAGGATTAATTAAAATCAGTAAGTCTGAAAGATTCAAGAGTACTGAGAAATTCCCTTACCATTTTTATGAAAGTTCATCCTTGGCCACGATCCTTACTTTTTAAACTTGCTCTTGGCTTGCACTTAAACAAGTGCACTGTTGCATTTCAGAACGGATGTGAAGACTCTGATGTGAGGAAGGACCTCCCTAAGCTTTATGGCTAGCAATGTCTGCTCCTTTTCTAAACAATTTCAGTGTTTATACTTATGAACATAATGAATGATTCACTTACTGCATTTGCTATTGCAATTCTTAATAAGTTCAACAACTGTAATTTATCTTTTTCAATTCTCTGTGTTTAATGTGGTACAATACCTTGCCCCTGAGAAAGATGGAAAATATACTGGCCTGAAAGGACTAGAAAATGTAGAGTGAAATTTGGAAAATGGACTTACCTGTCTTGTACAGTGCAGACTCTATCAACTGTGGAAATCAGCTCATCTCCCTGCACTTCACTTTTTCAGAGTGACACTGAAGTTACACGTTGAACACCATGCTAACACATTACAGTATTACAGCACTTAGAGAAGGGTGTTCAGAGTCCATCACCATGAACTAGTTTTCAGTCCAAGTCAGTCAACTTCTGTAGTTCTGGTTCTTGTCCAATCCATAACCAATCACTCAAATCTACAAACACTTAACCCAACAGATGTTTGAATCAAGCATATGTGTTTATATGCTGATGGATTTGATGATTCTCATGTGTCACTTTCAAGTCAGGATAGTCTATATCTAAAGTAAGATTCAGTGGGAAACATGTCTTAGTGAATTACAGATGCTGAGTTACAAAAAAGGGAAGAGTTCTAGCAAGAAGTTGTACATCTGTCTGAATTAGAAGAGATAATGCCTTATCTAAAACAAAGACCTCCATATAAAAGGGTGTCTTCAGAATGAAAAAAATGCCCATAAAAATGAAAATTTTCTGATACAATAGGCTTTTCTTTAATGAACATATATGGTATATGGTATATGGTATTCAAATGGGCCTAATTTTGCCAGACTCCTAAGAAAACTGAAAATTCTCTTCTGAAGAACGGAGAGAGGAGGAAAATTTCTTCATAGATTTTCATGATCTG
Source organism: Corvus brachyrhynchos (assembly GCF_000691975.1). Classification (NCBI taxonomy): domain Eukaryota; kingdom Metazoa; phylum Chordata; class Aves; order Passeriformes; family Corvidae; genus Corvus; species Corvus brachyrhynchos. The sequence goes on along the minus strand of NW_008239080.1, from coordinate 4,118,684 downwards.
TGCTTTTCTTATATCATGCCCGTACACCTTCTAGAAACATATGCAACTGGTTTGTCTGGTTTTTTTTACATTTTAAATATGTTTTTTTTCCTTATAGGGCAATTTCTTAAGACAAGAGGTGTTTCAAGGTAACAGAATATTCCTCACGCACTAGGTAAGGCATATGTCAGCTGGCTCATTATGCCTTTCCGCAAATGCCTTCACTTCCCCAAAATACTCCAGAGAATCCAAGGAGGCATATATCAGGACCAGGTGAGAAGTAGTGGTTTGCGGTGTTAGGAACATGGTAACGAGGAGTGCTGCCTGACACATAAAAAGGTTTTTAGGAGCATGTGGGCATTCTAAGGTTACCAAGATGTTAGTCACATGTACTTATGTGATCAAAGGTGTATCTACAGTAGACAGATCACATAAAAATGTTAACCATGATATGACAAGAAGGTGATGAATCCAAAGACTTCCAAAATGCATTTGATTATCATACTATTGTAAAACAACATGAACTGTTGTGTTCTAAACCAATTAAACTCTACCAATAACAAAAAATTTAAAATTTTGGTTAAATTTTAGTGAAACAACTGACAGGTTACTACTCCTTTTTTGTCTGCTCTGTCTTTCAGTTAGTTGTTAGTGCCCCTGTGACAAATGTAGTAGAACATGAAAGTTCATCTATAATTCATCATAATAACATAGATTTAGATTAATGGCAGTTTAACTTGGCGCAACTGAGAAGTGGACATATAACCTGTTTTTTTATCTCTTTTGAGGAAACAAAAACTTTTAGCAAAGGAGTGATGCAAGCTGTTGAATTTGGTTACCTTATTCTTTGGTTTAGCTTGAATTTCCATTTTGAGACATGCAGTTCTGAGAGACTTATGACAATATGTGTTTCCCCAGAGCTTTGAACTGTATTACCTACTCATTGCCAAAGATTGATGTTGATTTTTGTGGAGCACTTCCTTTTGGTCTACCTCTAAATTTTATTTTCCCCACCTTGACTTGTATACTATTCATAAACTTGTCAAAGGACACACCTAATCCTGAAAGTCTCATACTTGCCCTGAGTTCATGCTATTAGACTCCTTGCCTAAAGCATTTACAAATTTTATTTGGAATTGATAGTCCCCAGGAAAACCAGAGTAAACAAAAAGATAAGATTCACATGAAACTACATTATGCAGTATATGATCTAGAGGAGAAATCAAACCATGTTCTAAAAACTGGAAGTTCAAAGTAATCTTCACTTATAAAAAGGAAAACACATATTAAAATAATTAAACATTCATGGCAGATTCTAAACTGCTCCTTTACTTGCTTCCATCCCTCAGATCCTGAAAGTGAGTTCCCTCCTCTCCCTCCATAACATTGCTTTAAGTGTCAATGCTCACCAGTTCTGTTCTTCTCAAGATGAAATCTTACCTCTTTCATTTTTATTATCAACATACCTCAGGCTGTAATGCAGGACAAACACCACAAGGTCAGCCACTTTCCCTTTTCAGAGATTTTAATGCATTTGTATTCCTTTCCAAGCATATTCTTTCTTGTTGAAAAAAAAATTCCAAAAGTCAAAAAAAGTCAACACTATTAAAAGCCCTTTGAATGAGGTTAAAAAAAAAATTCATGTAATATGCATCCTACTAAGATAAAATAATTTATTTTTCTATTCACTCTTCACAGAGATTACAACTGTCATTAATAACAGTATGAAGAGCTGATACTCAGAGGATTCTGAACCCTCCCTTCCACTATTCTGCAGCCATTGAAACTTCTACAGCCACATCAAAGTACATCTGACCATGTGAATTAATTCAGGTTTCTTCTCCTACAATTCTCTTAGAAACAGAAATATTAGACAAGGGTAAAGTACCATCTTCACCAGACACTGAACCTGTATCCTATATCTCCAGTAGCAACCAGTACAGTATGCTAGGAAAAAGAACAGTAACAGATCTCAGCATGGTTGAAGTTTGAAGGGACCTCTGGAGGTCACCTTGTCCAATTCCTCCACTGAAGTAGTGTCACCTAGAGCCAATTGCTCAGGATCAAGTCCAGACAACTTTTGAATATCTCCATGAATGGAGACTGCCATACAATCAGAGCAACTTGTGCCAGTGCTCAGGCACCCTCACAGTGGAAAAGTTCTGATATTCAGATGACACCTCCTGTGTTTCATCTTGAGGCCTTTGCCTCTTGTTCTGTCACTTGGCACAGCTGAAAAGAGCCTGTCTCTTCCCTTTTTGCATCCTTTCTTCAAATATTTGTAGAATACTGGTGAATTTTCCTCCTGAGCTTTCTCCAGTCTGAACAGTCCTGGCTCTCTCAGCCTTTCCTAACAGGAGAGATGTTCCAGTTCCTTAATCAACTTTGTGGCCATGTACACAGTAGCTCCATGTCTTTCTTGTATTGAGGAGCCCAGAACTGGACACAGCACTTCAAATGTGGCCTCACCAGTGCTGAGCACAGGATACAGATCACCTCCCTCAACATGCCAGCAGTGCTTCTCCTAATGCAGCTCAGGATACCCTTAGCCTCCTCTGCTGCAAGGGCGCGTTGCTGGCCCCTGTTCATCTTGCTGTCCACCAGGATCTCCTGGTTCTTTACTCTAAGGAATCTATAAACTCTTTCCTGTAAAACTGTAGAAATCACAGGATGCCTGATGATCTCAGGCATTTCTTCATTCATGTTAGTAGTTGGCTATTGGAATTTCACCAGCCATAATGAATAAACTTTCTTATACAAATACACACATACATGCACATGTGCATGCTCACACACACAGGCACACAGAGGTTTGCATTCATGCACTTATCTGTGCAGTTAACCAGGAATCTCTTTTAACTAAACATCTGGCTAATCCAAATTCCTCTCCTCCAATCCCATTAAAGGATTCAAAAGTACTCTGCTATATGGCCATACAAGATGGACAATAGGATTGTAGAATGGACAAACAATTTTCATTTTCACAAACTGATTGTAAGACAGTATCAGTAGCATTATTTTTCAGATCTTTCTTACCTATGAGCTCACAAATGCCAAACAATATAGGCTATGTCAATAGTAAAGATATTATTATTTCAGGTTTACATTGGCATTTTATCTTATATTTAATTTGTGCTATTTTTAAAAACATTTTATGAATGTAATTGGTTTTAATTTTTTCTCTCTTATTTTGTTTTCATAGTATTCAGTCTGTGCTGTAAACAATTGTCTGTAAAGCAGCATTCTGTAACCTAGTACAAGAATCTCTATAATGAGACATGACACAATCATATATTGCTTTTTTCTGCTACTATTATACACAGAGAAAACAACTTGCTGTAGTTGTTTATATGGTTCTCAGAAATTTGTAATTGCAAACACAGTAAAAGTAAGTAAAATCCAGGCAAACAGAGAGTTTTAAACCACAAAACAGGGTGACAGGCACCAACAGAGTAACTCATCTTTACCCTTTTTGCTTTCAAAAAAATTACAATTAATACTAATAAAATTGGCATTGATACTAATAAAATTGGAAATTAAAGATTTTGTGCTAATGTTCCCCACAATTCCATTTCATTAAATGATTCCTCCTCCTCATCTATTCTTTCATTTCTAAATCTCATTTCATTTAGATGAAAGAGCACTAAATAATAGTTGCATTTCCAATGTAGAACAGATGCCAGTTCCTCTGTTCCTCTTTTTTTATGCTGCACACTAAAAATCACAAATTTACAAACAACGTGATCATCATGTTCCTCTCTTAATAATGACTCTTTATATTACAGCAGCTTAGTCAGCCTCTAACTTCAGAGCAGAGTGCATTCCCTGCTGTCTTGGCAAATGTGTTGTTTGACCACTTTTCAGGCTCAGATGTTCCCTGCATGCCCAATAGGTACATTCAGATACTTAGTTTAGAGTGAAGCCATTAAGCAAACAGCACTGAAAGGCTTATTTGCCAAGGATCAGTAATGGCCTCCATTTACTATAGTTTTCTATAAAATCTGCCTCTGCTACATTGTTTGCTATTGGGAAAAGGAATGAAATAACACAGCAAAATGTCAAAGCTGTCAGGAAACACAAAGTCAATTTATTGTTACTGAAATAATGGAAACTTCTATGTAGAAGATCAATGAGAATGGAAGATCCTGTACTAAGAATGAATGCAGAGAAAGATTGTTGATATTATTAGAGAAGTAGGTTCTAGGCAAAATCACATAACTGTGAGCCTAACTTCGCATGCATAATAGGAAACCAAATGCTTTTGAATTTGGTAGTCTCTATTCCTCAACAACACGTTTGATATCTTTTTATTCTCAAATACACAGCCTAAAAAAAAAGCCCAACAAACCTTACATTGTAGATTGATAAATGTCAAGGACACTACAGAAACACTAATCACCTAGATTAACTCTGGAAAGAGCAAACGGGAATCACCATAATTTGAACAGAGTCTAGACAAACAGAACTAACACTTCAGTGATGGCTTTCCTTTTTGGAAGGAAAAAATCACGAAATTAGAGCTCAGATAAAGAACTGAAAACATCAAAGATAGAAGGTGTGAAATTTTCTTAATTAAAATGGCAGGAATGTCTAGCAATCACCTGCTAGAAGAGGGTACTGGGAATAATGAATACACAGAAATCCACACACAAAGAAACAGCAAAGAATATAATATATGCTGGAAGTAGAAAGCATAAAGATGAAAAAAACTTGCCAAAAACTCAAACTGAGCTGGACCTTACACAAGTTTCAAACACATGGAGAAAAGAAGAGTGACAGACTACAAGTGAGAAACAGGACCAAGTTACAAATACTGCAGCTGCCACTAAAACCCTTTGTCTTATTAACACTGGAAAAACAGTGTTAAAACTTCTAGGGTTTTCCTAGACAGTCATGTATCTTAATAGGCTGCACAGTTAATTTGCTTCTATTTTAAAATAACATTATGCTCCCTTAAGCATAAAATTTACACTGGTAGAAAGATAAAATATGATTTATTTCCATAATGAGCCAAAGAGTGGGTTCTGATTAAAAAAAATAAAAAGTTTCTAGGTAACAACCCAGATGGAAGACCATAGGTATAGCAGGGAAGTAGCAGACGGCAGCTTAAGCAGAGAAATTGAAATGACTCTTAGGAGAACAAAGCACAGAATCTGGGCTCAGAGATAATGAAGAAGGAAGCAGGACCAAACAAGATGCAAATTCACTAAATTTCACAAAGGCAGTGAGAGACTAAAAACCTGCCTGTAAGATCATGGTGGGAGGGCAAGGGTTGTGTCTAGCCATTTTTCTTCTACTTTGTCTGACTTCATACTAAGCTTTTATTATTAAGAGGTTAAATGTTCTATTTTCTAGTTTTTTTCTACCAAAACCTGAGATGTTACTTATTTTGAAGGCTTTTGGTCTTCTTTGGTTAAAGAAAACCATGCAGATTATCATGCCCAGATAACTTCCTGCAATCTAGGTCAGATCAAGAGTCTACCAGCTGTGAGGGTATTTATGCGTCCTTTTGTTAAGGTTCCATGAGAAAGCCCCAGATTTCAACATCCATTTCACTCAAAGATTAGGAGAGGTATATAACTTCATATGACTATTTTCATATAAAATACATAAAAAAAACTTTCTGCTAGCTGTCCTAGTATTTCTTTATAAAGAGATTGCTAGTTCCTTGTGGAAAGAATGGTTCCTATCAGCTGGTCAAGCAGGGGTCTCACTTCTGGAAATACCTTTAGCACACCGAAAAGTCTGCTGCAGGCCTACAAATTATCAATGACAAGTAACAGAATTATAAAAGTCTGCTAGCTGTCCTAGTATTTCTTTATAAAGAGATTGCTAGTTCCTTGTGGAAAGAATGGTTCCTATCAGCTGGTCAAGCAGGGGTCTCACTTCTGGAAATACCTTTAGCACACCGAAAAGTCTGCTGCAGGCCTACAAATTATCAATGACAAGTAACAGAATTATAAAAGTGTCCTGGGTTGCAGTGTATCCTATTGCCATCCTCATGAGCTGATCATTGAGATCAGGTGGGGCAGTGTTTCCTTGCCTCCTCCCCCCAGACTATCTTGCTGTTAATGGCCCATCATTGTCCTGCCACATGACTCAGAGATAACTCCCTCTGGACTATCTTCTGTTAATGAGCCTAATCAACACTTGGCTCCCACCCCCTCATCAGTAGAGAGAATAAGGGAATATGTGAGCAAACTTGTGGGTTGACATTAATCATATCTATATTAGCAACATTTCTTGGTTCACCAGTCTAAAACACAGTACCATACAAGCTGCTGTGAGGAAAATTAGCTGCATCCCAGCCAGACCCAGTAGGGAGAATCAATACACATTGACACCTTGCATTTATCATACAATATTTCTCAGATACATTATAACAGTAGTTGATGCAATGCTTACAGCAAGTCAGTGTGTGGAAACACAATTGCCACTAAAGGTGTTGTTGAGGTATGTGAAGTCATACAAACACTAATGAAAATGGTGACAGAGGTAAGAAATAAAACCCAAAAGTTACTGTACCAGAATACTGTAAAAACACAGCTGTGAGAGCAAAGATTTTTTTATTGTCAACAATTCAGGAGGCACTACGTGGTTATGGAAAATTAAATAAACTACCTTAGTTTACCTCATAGCAACATGGACGTTTTTGGTTACTGAGTTTGTATTTATCAGAAATGGCAACAATTTGCTCCACTTGCCATCCAAAGCACAGAAGTTTAATCGGTAAAAGTAATTTTCAGTGGGATTTAGCAGCAAATTGTCTTCTTTTTTTCTGAAGAGAAACTCATGGATTTGCATTTTAATAGGATGAAGTTATACACCCAAAACTTCATGTTTGTGGCATAAACCTCTCTGCTGCTGAAAATACTTTGAGAAAAATCACACATACATAAAATAGGAACAGATGAATATTCAGATCATTTTTTATCTATTAAAATGTGAAAAGAATTTTGCATAACATGCTTTTTTCTCATGTAGGTTGAGTTTTGTGTTTAGATTGCTACAGTTGACAGCTCAAAATTTACCTTTATCAAACAAAACCAAGTTAATAGACGAGTAAATTGATAGTTAAAGGAGATCAGCTCTTGATTTTAGCTTTGGGTTGAGAGGAATGCATAAAGAAACTCAAGGCAATATTTGTGCAGACTCAACAGTTGCACAAAGAACCAGTCCACAAGAGATGAATCTACAGTTACCAAATACAGAAGGAAAGAGCGGGAGACAAATCTAGGGAACTACTGGTTGAAAGGGTCATTTGGGTAATTGCATGAATTGCTTGACTAGTACATATGTGCTGTCAAATATATCTCTGCCTTGTCAAATATCTGGCTTCTCCTGAAGTGGAAAGGGTCCTGCCTAAACTACATGGAAGCAATTGCTCTTGCACAATCCCCCATTCGGTTTATACCATCAGGTGTATCAAAGAGCGGGAGACAAATCTAGGGAACTACTGGTTGAAAGGGTCATTTGGGTAATTGCATGAATTGCTTGACTAGTACATATGTGCTGTCAAATATATCTCTGCCTTGTCAAATATCTGGCTTCTCCTGAAGTGGAAAGGGTCCTGCCTAAACTACATGGAAGTAATTGCTCTTGCACAATCCCCCATTTGGTTTATACCATCAGGTGTATTACCTCAAGAACTACAAAGGAAGATTAGAGGCCATGACCTGGTACACGCTGGTCCACGGTCAGCACATTACCTTTTCCAGGGGATAAACCCTAGCTCTTCTTTGTTCTTCTTCATTGCCTATAGGGAGTTGTCTTGGTTTGAAAGACAGGTGTCTGCCAAGGAAGGCAGGAGTCTCCGTTGGAACGGAAGGAAAAAAATTGCAACCCCCTTCCCTCTGAATTATTATAATTTTGAAATTAAGGGGCTTTCAGGCAAAGATATGAGGAACAGGAATAACAGTTCTTTACTATTATATAGCTATATGTGTATAACCAGTCAAACAAACAGCAATAACTATGGCAGTAACAGCAAACAATCACAAACCCAGTGCCAGCCTTC
>NW_008239080.1:4098709-4108595 GCF_000691975.1 Corvus brachyrhynchos | reverse complement strand
AACCAAGCATCCCATCGTGGATATAATCTGAGACTGAACACCAGAGACAACCCTTCTCCACTGGATTTCCAGAGGACAGGAGCTACACAGCCACCATTGGACCTTCTGAAGAAGAGCAGACCCTTTTTTCTTCTACAGGATCACTGCTTCAGAGGACTGCAGCCACCATTCTACCAGACTGCTACCACCACCCTGCCTAACAGGGACTCAGGTTGTATTTTGACTCTGTCAGTTTGAACCAGTGTTTTCTTTTAGTCTTTTTTCCCTTTTCTTTAATTTTCCCCATTAAATTGTTATTCTGACTTGGTGCCCCCCCACTGGTTTGTTTTCAAACCAGCACAAAAAGAAAACACTATATGTGATTCTTTGTGAGCACATGATACAAATTAGCCACAGAGCTCCCTCTGAGGTGACAGTGCAGTTGAGGGAATGTAGTGGGTAGAGTCCAGCTGGCAGATAAGATCCCTCCACTCTCTTGCTCCCACCCCCTCATCAGTAGAGAGAATAAGGGAATATGTGAGCAAACTTGTGGGTTGACATTAATCATATCTATATTAGCAACATTTCTTGGTTCACCAGTCTAAAACACAGCACCATACAAGCTGCTGTGAGGAAAATTAGCTGCATCCCAGCCAGACCCAGTAGGGAGAATCAATACACATTGACACCTTGCATTTATCATACAATATTTCTCAGATGCATTATAACAGTAGTTGATGCAATGCTTACAGCAAGTCAGTGTGTGGAAACACAATTGCCACTAAAGGTGTTGTTGAGGTATGTGAAGTCATACAAACACTAATGAAAATGGTGACAGAGGTAAGAAATAAAACCCAAAAGTTACTGTACCAGAATACTGTAAAAACACAGCTGTGAGAGCAAAGATTTTTTTATTGTCAACAATTCAGGAGGCACTACGTGGTTATGGAAAATTAAATAAACTACCTTAGTTTACCTCATAGCAACATGGACGTTTTTGGTTACTGAGTTTGTATTTATCAGAAATGGCAACAATTTGCTCCACTTGCCATCCAAAGCACAGAAGTTTAATCGGTAAAAGTAATTTTCAGTGGGATTTAGCAGCAAATTGTCTTCTTTTTTTCTGAAGAGAAACTCATGGATTTGCATTTTAATAGGATGAAGTTATACACCCAAAACTTCATGTTTGTGGCATAAACCTCTCTGCTGCTGAAAATACTTTGAGAAAAATCACACATACATAAAATAGGAACAGATGAATATTCAGATCATTTTTTATCTATTAAAATGTGAAAAGAATTTTGCATAACATGCTTTTTTCTCATGTAGATTGAGTTTTGTGTTTAGATTGCTACAGTTGACAGCTCAAAATTTACCTTTATCAAACAAAACCAAGTTAATAGACAAGTAAATTGATAGTTAAAGGAGATCAGTTCTTGATTTTAGCTTTGGGTTGAGAGGAATGCATAAAGAAACTCAAGGCAATATTTGTGCAGACTCAACAGTTGCACAAAGAACCAGTCCACAAGAGATGAATCTACAGTTACCAAATACAGAAGGAAAGAGCGGGAGACAAATCTAGGGAACTACTGGTTGAAAGGGTCATTTGGGTAATTGCATGAATTGCTTGACTAGTACATATGTGCTGTCAAATATATCTCTGCCTTGTCAAATATCTGGCTTCTCCTGAGCCCACAAACCCAGGTGAAAGAGATGCACCCCTCTCTCTGTGGCCAGGTCCTTTGTTTTTCTTATGCACCCAGTAATTTGTCCCCCTGGCCACATGTTTGGGGAAAATTCCTTTAAGAGAAAAAGAAAACAGGAGGAGAACTAAAACCCCAACAGGAGTGTAGTGGCCACTATTCATGACTCTTAGATATAATTCTACCTTGAAAAAGAGAGTGAAAGGAGGGGGTAAACCAGACTGATAAGCCATACAAATTTTATGTGTGAAACCTTTTTTTTAGGAAGAAAGTGTGCCTGTATACATTTTCAGTCCAAGTAGATAGTCTGCCATCAAGCTTGTTAGAGAAGATCCCAGAGTACACTTATTCAATGGATGATTACAGCCTTTCCTCCCAGCCTTTGGGACTCTGCTTGGAAACAGTGCAATGTTCAAGTCAGTGTCTGGAAAGAGCTCAAAGTGTTTAGATGACAGACATCTGGGATGCAAGCATTGAAGAGCATTGTTGCATTAATTCACTTCAACGTAGTTTAAGCTTTGCTGGAATGGACTGATACCAAACACATACTCTAAGGGCTCATGAAAGTTGTCTGCTAACTGCTCAAGCCTTACTTCTCACTTACCATCTTCACAGATGATGCCATCTGTTGAGATCCGTTTCTTCCAGAAAAACAGAAATTATTTCTTTTTGTCATTTGTACAGCATGAATTCATAAACCCATAGCTACAACTCTCAAAGGAATATACATTTTAAATTGCATCAGCTTTTAAAATATCAATGTGAAGGCATAGATCCATCAAACACTACAGATCCTGTGTAGCAGGCTGCTTGAATGTGCTGTCCATCCCATAATGCTGCCTGCTGCCAATTTCAAGATAACAATCACTTTATAAAAAGAGCTTCCAGAGTGGACCATGAATAATAGGCAAGATAAAGTGAAGTACCTGATAAGCTACCTGAGAAGGTGATATGCACATACACACCGCCACATTTTCAGGTAAATCAGGAAATTTGGGAACATGAGAAACGATTGGATAAAAAAGACTGAACATGCTCAGCAGAAGGAATCATCCCACATGTCTATAACTGTCCTGGATTTTGCACACTGAATATGAAGAAGAAAAAATTGGTTAATGCAACTAAGGGAATCACAGCTGTCAAAGACTGAAAGCATCACAAAGACACTGAAAATTTTATCCCAGGACAACTCCCATAGCAGCACACACACCAAGATAAGGTATCAAGGAGATGTCTTGCAAAAATGAGCTGTAGCTGTTGTCAGGATCCTGTGGTAACATGCAGGAACTGTGGACTAATTAAGTGTCAACATCAACCACAAACTGCAGTCCTTAACATCTAGTCAACCTGGCAGCTATAGGAAAACAAAAATCCTCACAGATGATAGACAAAATCTGATCTTGCAGGCCTGCCAATATTGTTCAAAGACAAATGATCACCTGGAGTTGAACTTGCAAATTCATAAAAGCAACTTGCATGGAAGTTCAAAACAATGACATCCCTTTCTAAATTGTTCTTCAAAAGAAGGAAATAGAACCATAGAACAATAGAACAGAACCATATCTTTGCATATCATCAAATCATACCTTTGCATACCACCAAAACAGCATCTTGTTTCTGGTAAAATTAGGGTACTTTTGCATAGGGTAGTTGTGAGGGTTGATGAAGAAAAGGCCTGGAGTGATATGATAGGAAGGCATCAAAAAACCAAAAGAACTGTTGCAGCTCTTTCAGTCTTTTCTGATATGAGAGGTGTTTCAAGCCCTTGATAATCTTTGTGGCCCTCTATTGGAGATGCTCCAGTAAGCCCAGATGTTTCTTGTACTGGACAGGTACAGAACTGGTCACATTAATTCAGATACAACCTCACCAGTACTGAATAGAGAGGATGAATCCCCACCCATGTGCAGTGAGGGTGAATAACTGGCTTATAGACAGCTTGCTTCCCACCAGAAATCCAAGGTTCTCCTTTTCCAAGCTGTACTCCAGTCAGCTGACACCACAATGTACTTGCACATGGGATTATTATTCCTCAATTGCAGGACTTTGCAATACCCCTTTTTGAACTTCATGAGATTTCTGTCAGCCCATTTCTACAGTCTATTGAGGTCCCTCTGGATGGCAGCAAAACACTGTGGAGAATTAGCCACTTTCCAGTTTTGAATCAATCTAAGAACTTGCTGAGGGTGCATTCTGTTCCATCATCCAGGTCACTGTTGAAGAAGTTGAACAGAATTGGACCCGCTAGTAAATTCTGGGGGACCTTACTAGTTACTGGCCTCCAACCAGACTTTGTATCACTGATCATAACACTTCAGGCCTGGTCATTCAGACTTTTTTAATCCACTTCACTGTGAACTTCTATATACACCTGTACTTTGCCAGTTTTTCTACGATAATGTCATAGGTGACAGTGTCAAAAACTTTACTGAAGTCATGGTAAACAGCATCTACTGCTCTCCCTTATCCACCAAGCTGGTTACCTAATTGCAGAGGCTGTGTGGCTTGTCAAGTATGATTTCCTCTTTTAAATCCCTGTTGATGACTTCCAGTTACTTTCTTGGCCTCCATGTGTTTGGGAATTGTTTCCAGGAGGCTTTTTTGCATCACCTTCCCAGTGGCTGAGGTGAAGTTGTCTAACCTATAGTTTCACAGGTCTTCCTTTTTGCCCTTCTCAAAGATGGTGATATTTGTTCTCTTCCAGTCTTCAGGAACCTCTCCTAATTGCCATGACCATTCAAAGATAATTAACAGTGACCTCACAGTGGCATCAGATAATTTTCTCAGCAGTCCTGGGTGCAACCCACCAAACCCCCGAGACTTATATATGACCGGTGTGTTTAAGGGATCCCTAACCTAGTCCTTCTCACAGAATCACAGAATTAACTAGGTTGGAAAAGACTTTTGAGATCATCAAGTCCAACCTATGACCTAACACCACCTTATCAACTAAACCACGGCATTAAGTGCCACATCCAGTCTTTTTTTAAGCACCCCAGGGACAGTGATTCCACCAGTGGTAAGTATTTCTTGCTCCAAAGTTTTCCTCTGCTCTTAGGGACCTGGGATTCCTGAAGGCTGGTCTTATGGTGTCCTGGTTTTGGCCAGAACAGGGTTGATTTTTGCAATAGCTGGGAGGGGGCATGGCCAGGACCCTAATGTTATTCCATACCATCTCACATCATTGCCAGGGGAGAGGGAAAGGGACTCTCTTTCACTTCCCAGGAGAAGGGTGTTCCTTCCAGTCGTAAAAGCTCGTGGGGCAGAGTGGTCTGGCATTCGTTTATTGTTGAGCATTTCAGCTCAGCACAGTGTGAAATGGTAGCAGACATTCTTGTGTTTTTCAGGTTGACTAAGAGGAGAGAAAGAGCTTGAACAAACTCCCTAGAGGCACTGGAATAGAAAAAACTTCTGGTATCACACAGGAATACATGATTTGCACTTTTCATCAAAGAGATTTTTTTACAGTATATCTATTCATCTGAGCATGCCCACCAGTTGCCTTTAAAAATTGAATTATATCAAACTATTTTCCTTTCAATTTATCTTTTGATTCCCAAAGCCTTCCTTCCCTCTAGAGGAAATATTAGTCTAAAAGAAAAGGAAATATTTCTTCCATACTAAACAGAAATCTGAATTCAAATCTCTTATTAGATTCTCCAAATTCAGAGTTTGTTTACATCCCTCTACCCCATATGTTTTTTTAGAAATGATCTCAAAAGAACAAGACAGAGAAATTTTCAGTGATGCCTTGGTGTTAGTCTTTTAACTTGCTGAGGATGCTGTCTGGTTAGCTTCAAGCATTTAGTACACACAAGTCTGAGTTCAGCCACTGAAATTATGAAACAATTAAAATGCTTTTGAGAAAAATACTTCCGTAGAGCCAGATTCTGAGGGGATTCAGTGAGAAAGTGGCACAACCATCAGCATTTAAGATCAGCAAAAGACTGCTTTTTTCTTTTCTTTCAGACTCAGAATCTTCTGGAGTTTGATTTCCCCATGCACACAGAGCTCTGGTTATTTTTAGCTGCATAAAAGAGCTTCTAGAGAACACAGTTAAAGCCATGCATATCAAGAATTTAATGTAAACAAGAAACAGGAATAATCTATTTGGCTCAGCATCCTGATTCTGCTGAGAGTTTTGGAGTGCAAACTCATTGCTTTTAATGTTCTGATTCAGTGTGGCTGCTTTTAGCCAAGGCCTGTTGCACAGATGGCCCTGGGCCATGAACTTCTTAAAGTTCACTGGCTTCTTTTCTGCAAGAATACAGTGCAGCTAAATTATCACTAGTTCGGGTGATCTGTAGCTCTGCAATAAGGATAATGATCTTGGTATTTTATCATTATCTAATGAGAGTGAATTACATTTTTAATCTTGTTTATAGTAATCAGTTTATATTGTGGACTGCTGATATATATGTGGAATGCAAATGCTTATTTTTTAATGTAGAGATGTTGACATTAATAAGATTCTTTCACTTTTGTGAAGCACAGCCTTGTCAAAATGATTCAATTTATGTAATCTTAAGTGTCCCCTTTAATTTGATGCAGAAGATAATCAGTGAGAAAAAACCTTGATTTCTCACCAGCAATACTTTCTCGTCTGCGTACTTAACACAGTGAAGATATTTCTTGCTTTCTCATTTGAAGTTATTTTGTTATGGTTTCAGGAGACTTTATTTAAAAGTTTAATAGACATTCTATTGATATAATGTCAGTATTTGCATTACTAATATTACTATTTTTATAATATTAAATACATGCATATGTACATACACGCATTTGTGAAATTATAACTTCTCTAAACTAACTCTAGTGAAATTTAAAATAGAAGCAGTAAAAATATCACAGAATACCGCTGAAGAAATACGCATTTTCACAATCAATAAGTCTGAAATTATAAACTTCAAAAATACTTCTCTAAATATCTTCCTAATAAAATATGAGGTGCAACCTGTAACTAACAAAATCATGCAAATTAACATAACTTTTCAATATAGACTTATCAAGAAGCATTCAGGAAATAGTATTGAAAATCTTTATACTCATTTTATGTCTCCCATTCTACATTTTTAATATTATAAATTTGAAATTTATTAGACATACTAAAAACATTTATTGTATATTTTGATTATTTGTCTAGGTTTAGATTTTACTATAACTAGCAAAATTCAAGATTTCTGTGATCTGTATAAGCTGTTCTTGTTTGGGTTTTTTTCTTAAAGGATCACACAGTACTAACAATTATCTTCAGCAAGAATTCAAACTTGTTTCAAGTAGATAAATCAGTAATGAATTATCCAAAACACATACATGAACATACTCAGATATAAGAAAAAGAATTAACAAATCAATAATATGACTATAAGCATACTGATTAATCTAATCAGAAAAAACCAAACAAAATGTGTCACTCTCCATTATAATGCTCCTTGTGCCTACCTCTTTCCTCTAAGTTACTATCTCAAATGCTGCAGTGTCCAAGGTAATCATCTGCAGCCTTTTCAACACAGATTGACTTAAAAAGAATAACACAAGACAGCAATACACTGTTACAGGAACGTTTTAGCTTTTCCTTGATGATATCACTTCTCTGTATTGTCTAACCTTGAAGACCTAACAAGAACATGTTCTTAGATAGTAAGGGCTACTGACACACTACTGACAAAGAATCCTACAGGGCAACACTGGATACTTTCAGCAAAATATATGAAGTCTCATACGTATTTCTTTTTCGATCGATGGATTAGGCAAGACTGTCTATTATATAGAAAGACATAATTACAGTACATTGAAATTAGATTAAAACTGGTTTACTGATGTAATTCCATTACAGTTTTCTCTTTACCTGGAAAAACCTTTTTAAAAAAATCAAAAATTCACATTCAAAATATAAGTGACAGAACTAAATAGGTTGCAAAAATTGTAATATGGACATTTGTGTAAGCACAACTCTCTTTCTGCCAAACCACTAAACCATTATTTATTTTCAAAAGAAAAGAAACTGCCTATGGAAAAACACCTGAATTCTAAAAAGGAAAGAAAGTAGTAAAACAATAAGAATATGATAAGCATCTTCATGGTAGAAATATAAACACTGGGATACTATGATGGAAGAACAAAAATCATGTAAGGCATAGGCTACCCCAGAAAAAGGCAATATAAAAAAAGTAGTCAAATAAATATATACAAACTGGCACAAATATTTTTGCACTAAAATTTCATGCAGAAAGAAAAATATTATATTTGAGCTATAATATATATCACCAAGGTGATGATAGCATTTGTTAAATCCTAAAGCAGGTTAGAAGGTGTAAGGCAGAAAAGATGGTAATAACAGAGTTTAATTACTCCCAAGCAGTCTGGTAAGAAATCATGACAAAATATGCTGAAGGGACTACATTTGTAGATACTGTAAATAATGGTTTCTTGGAACCATTAGAGAAACTACAAGAGATATAACTCTTGGTTTTACATTAAGCTAGGCAAAGAATATGCTTCAATATTTCAATATATACTTATTAAAAAACCCCCAAAACATTAAAAACACTGACTATAATATACTCAAATTCAGCATTCTCCTGGGAGCAAATCACACCTAAAAATCCCCCAGAAGGTTTAACTGCATCAGAACAAGGCTAGCAAGGATAAAAACAATTGGAAAGCTCAATGGGAAAAATGCTTGCATGTTACAGAAGAACACTCCCACAGAGTTCCATAACTACATACGATCAAGTAGGAAAAAGTCAAGCATAACTTTAAAAAAAATAACAAATAAAAAAAGAGAGATTGACTGTCAAAGCAGCAGAATAAAGAAGATGGTTAATCAACATTTTTCAGGCCAAAATATGGGTGAAGATTTAAAAGTAATATCTTGTAAATTAAATCTACTATTATGCATATTTAAAAATGTTCTGGGATATATTTTATTTTAGGCTGAAAAAAGTGCTTAAGCCATAAAATCCATAGAACATCCCAGGTTGGAAGGAATCTCACAAGATCATCTGGTCCAACCTTTCATGTAAAAGGGAATTTAGATGAGATTATCTAGCACCCTGTCCAATCCCATATTGAGAACCTCCAGTGAAAGGGACTCTACCATTTCCCTGGGAAGATTCTTCTATGCTCATCAAAACTTTCTATTATGTGAAAACTAGGAAGTCTGGAATTGTGCAAAAATGTTATATAGATTTTTAATTAAATCATGTTGTAACAATACAGAGGAAAGTGGCAAATACAATACTGGCATTTCAAAAGGGACAATGAAAGGCCAAAATGATTGAGGCAAACTAAAGCCCAGCAAATCTATATTCAGAAGAAAATTCCAGAATGTTGTAATAAGGAATGTAAGTAGCAAAAACATGGGACAATATGACATAAAGAATCTAAAATTTTGTTTAAGGAAGTTATGCTTCCCTAATTATTAGTATCCCTTGAACACTTCAATGGTCCTTTATAAGAGGGTCACCCAAAACCTGAGCCAACCTAATTTCCAAAAACGTTTTGACATTGTTCCCAAGCAAAGGTTCTTAAATAAAATTAGTAATTGTGGGAAATACAGGAAGGGGTCTTTTTGGGTGGATGGTGAACAAACTGGATAAAAGAAAAGACAAAAATTGCCAATACTAGGGGAGTTTACACACTGGTTAGATGCAACAAATATTGCCCACTGAGTCTTATGCTGTTAAACACATTTGCAAATTATCTGACAACGTAAGAAGTACTGATGCTAAAAAGTGTGCTGATCAAAACAAACTATTCAGAACAGGCAAAGCATCTCTTGAGCAGAAAGACAGGACCCCTGATTTCAGGGTAATAATTAATTATATAAGAACAGAGCCTGTAGACCATGACCTATCAATCTAAAGAAGAACAAGTACCAGAATATGTGACAGTAGCCAATGAAATATTGACATGTTGAAGTACTTTTGGTGATGGGACAAATATTTATTTAGTGTATAAAAGTGCATAAATATATAAAATAACTTGAGTAACAGTAAGTGGTGCTCTTAATTAAGATAAGCATTCAGGTGATGCAAAGACAGAGTCAAAGGATATCCTAAGTAGGACAGCAGAAAGTAAATACTTGTCAGGATCCAAGACTGTCATGTCAAGATTCAAAAAGAAGTCAGATGCTCTTCAGGATCCAAAATTCATTTCAAATCAACAAACACTCTGAAATACCCTTTCTGAGTACTGTAAAT
>NW_008239080.1:4095693-4098642 GCF_000691975.1 Corvus brachyrhynchos | reverse complement strand
GCATAAATATAAGGACAAAAAATTTCTTCCCATTTTTTGAAAAATACAGATTCTGGAATTGATACAAATGGGAACAACTCACAGTTACAGGAACAGCTCACAGTTTCAGCAACATAGCACTAAAACCAGATGAGAATCTGGATGACAGAGTCAACACTGCTCATTTTCATTTTCAATTTCTGTACAACAGCAGAACCTTAAACTCTAGTGCATAGCTACTACAAGCTAAACACCTGTATTTCACTATACCTAGAGGGAAGACTAATGCTTGGTAACTGGCTTACACTTAGTCTATTGTGAGCTAGAGCTTAAACTGATGGATCAGATAATTCTTTAAATTATATCAAATATGATATATCCTTTGGACAATTCCTAGGCAGATTTATGATCTAATGAAAAAAAAAAACCCTATAACCAGTCTGCCTTGAAAATGATTTCACAGAACATATAATTTTTAATAGTTAAATGTGAAAATTTCAGATATGTTGTGGAACAACAGGAAAGTGTGGACGTTCAAGAACTGGTCCCTCTAAGGTTTCAAACTACCCATTCTTGGTTATACCACTATAGCAAACAGTTGCAGCCATGTAACAGTCTATTATGCCTTGCAGTCCTGTGACAGATTGGATGTTCTTTCCTTTGTTGGCTTCCCCAGGAATCTTCTCAGGCTGAACACTGCAGCCCAGGGAGTATTAATTGGGTCAGGACAACTGTAATTTGCTTACATCCAACGATTACTGGAGCAGGATGTTAAAGAATCATGTACATATTATATTATTATAAATTATAATGTGAAAGATGCTGTCAGAGCCCAAGATTTTTCAGATAAGGTGAATGCCAGATAATCAAATCTAAAACATTGTGCACAGATTGTACTAAATTCTCCCACTGCTTTGCAATGCTCTGGCAAGGGAAATGGATCATAAACTGTTTCTAACTAGACAGTTACAGAGGGGTTACTGTTGTGTTAGTCTATGGAAGCACAGCAGCTGTGACATAGAGCAAATTGCTTTTGGATCATTCCAAATTAAGGGTCTGATTCTATATTTTGTAACACCTGTTTCACATTGTCCATTTCTTCACTCAATGCCATGGAATTGTGGATGAGTTATTAAAAGAGAAAGAATGTAATTTTGTATGTTTTAGCAGTTGGTTATTAAAATGTTTAAAACATTTTTATCTACATATGTACATACTTGAGAATATCTTAAAATTGAGAGGTACATATGGCCGTGATATCACATTATCTCTTTTTCATAGGAAAACTATATGTGTTCTTACATCTGCACAGTGTATTTTACATATTTGTATTTTAAATACAAGTCCACTAGACTATTATGGTCTCCTAGTCTGAGCCTTTAGGTGTATAATGATTTCCATCTCACCTTAGTTACAACATTAACACACTATGATCCTGAGCATATCACTCAATTATCTGTTGCCATTTCCCCATTGGTAACATATTGATGCCCACGTATATATTTGCACACATTCCACCTAATCTTTTATCTTTATTTAGAAGATTACTCTCCTGGTACAGAAGCTTCCTTTCCTTCTGAAACTTCCTTGTTTCAATACTTGCAAAGTTTAATTATAGAGAACTGCTTCAGTTGAAAAGGAATATGAAGATATAATGACATTTCAAATTCTCAATACTAAAATACTATTAAGTCTAGAAATATAAATTACTGGAGCAATTATAGCAGCAGAAATAACAGTATTACTGCAATCAACTGCTGCTGTACGTATTTGAAAACAATCTTTAATTTCACTTTGAGTGTACCAATCTTCTCTGCAGAGAAAAAGCTATTGTAAACAATTAACAATACTAAAGCTAGCATGAAATTAATTATTCTGAAACATGCCTTGAGATTTCAAAAATAATACCTTTTTTCAACTTCTGATCAAAAAGGGTTTTTTTCTGTGTGTAATTTGGTTTCTCTTCCTTTGCTGTTGATTTTTATGTCTTAAGAAACAGTGATCATTAACAGTTTTAAAACCCCAATGTTTTAAAAAGATGATGCTGTTTAACTGTTTAGCTGATTTTGCCATTTACCTGTGGCAAGTCTGAAGTATTCCCATCATATTCTTTATCAAAGAAATAGGATAGAATATAAAAATAAGTAATAAACAAAGCTGGCCCAGAACTGAGGGGGATTTTTTTCACTGTGTAGAGACAGCAGGACAAGATGTCTGCCAGCCAGCTATTTATAGTTTAGCTTTCATTCTGACTGTTCAGCAATGCCTTCGTACACTGTCAGATGAATCCACTAAACTTTGCAAAGAACAGTTTACAGTCACAGAAACCATTTCTTGTTGTACATGAAACAGATTGCGGTGCTTGAACTTGGATGAATTCATTCAAGCTGTTTCAGTGCATGTATTTGTTACCTTGTTTGCTACCCATTTCTTCAGATCCTTCAGAATTCACACCAAGTCAAATACTTTTTCCATCTTTGGCCTGTGGATAGCTAAGAGGACTGTAGATGTGTAAGAGGAAGAAGTGGAAAAGACAAACTGTTATGGTCTGATTATAACCTCCATTTCCCATCTTCCTGTGCCACTCAGAGACAGGAGATGGAGGAGTTGGGAGTGAAACTCTGGGACACAAAGGAAGGATTATCCACTGCCCTCCCCTTGCCCACAGAGCCAGTCATCTCAACAGGGAATGTAAACACATGGGTCAGGCAGAGTTTCCCTTTGGTAAATCCATGCTGGTTGTTCCCAAGGACCTGCTTGTCCTTTTGTTTCTGTATTTGTCTCAAGAACATAGTTGTGACATTGACCTGATTAGCTCATGCTTACCCATCTTCTGTTGCAGTGCGGATACTGTAACACGCATATATCAAACCAGGAGTCCCGTGGAAAGGAAATATATATGGACAGACAGATTCTTGATAGCTGTTTCAGAGATGTTTATTTCTCCAGCCGCATGGCCGGAGCTCTGCC
>NW_008239080.1:4066052-4095666 GCF_000691975.1 Corvus brachyrhynchos | reverse complement strand
CCCCGTGTCTGTGCCCTCAGGGCCCCTCTCCCAGGGCTACACGGCGGGGGAGGGACCCCAACAATCTTCCTCCTTGGCTTTTAAGATGAACATGACCTCACATTTGTCTTTTTCCCTGTCATCAACTCTAGGCTTTCAGAGGTAATGGAGAGTGGCCTCGTGATAACATCAGCCAGGGGTGCATGCTTGTAAGCATCCTTCTGGATCCATGGCACTTTATATGTCTGGTTTACCTGAGTAGTCCATAACTTTATCTTGCTCTAGTGTTTCTTGTCACCAACCATAGACACTAGGACTGTGATCTGGGAGGTCTGATATCTTCTGAATAGTGAAGAAATCTATTTGGTATTATGGCATTGCTTCCCCACATGTTACAGATATTCTTTTAAATACTTCACTGCTTGAGGGCAAGGCTCTGATCTCCTGAAGAGAGCTGTGGCAAAAACTAGGGAAATCAGTAGAATTGTTGCACCTTGCCTTACCTATTGAGGGCATTCTGACTCTAAGGAATACTAAATAATAATGCAGGAAAAAAAGGAAATATGTGGAAAAAATGCCTGGATATTTGAGATCCGATTAAGAAAATGTGTAGGAAATCATCAGGAGACAGTATTTTACCCTGAGAGCTTCATAGATCATCTCAAACTTCAATCAAAATGGAAGGAAGAGGAATCTAGCCTAGAAATTAATCATTTAACACGAGCCAATTCCAGTAACATGGGACTCCAATGTCAACAGTTTCTGGCAGCTAGAAGTTCCTGTTAGAAACTGAAGGAGCCTGGGGTCTGAAGTCACTGTTCTCTGCAACTTCCACGGTATGGGAAGGTAGGAGAGCCAACAGCAAAGTGAACTACTCCTTTGAGAGAAGGACCTAAAGCAAGACAATGTATTATTAGGTGAAGACTGTGGATATCACAAGGGTCATTATCCAACTTGACTCCAAGAGTGATCAGAGCACTTGTCAGAAAAAGCTGAGTCTCAGCTGGAGCAGAAATCTCCCTTGAAGCAAACTGCAGGACGAAGGTCAGAAACAGACCTGTTCTCTTTCAGGGATGATGAACGTTTTACAATAGAAGACTGACTGCCTGGGTCTAAACTGATGGGAAAGAAACTTTCTGGAGTGGTTTCCTACTGCTGAGATTGAAAAGCCCACATAAAGAGTACTTGGACAGGCAGTTCTCCATTCCCTGACAAAAAGGAAAAACCCAGCCTTTATAGACTATATTTGTCTTGTAGCCTACAGACTTTGACATGGAAGCCAAGGAAAATTGAACTTCCCTAAAGCCACAAAAACATAAAACTTAAGCAAAATGAGATGCTAAGATCAAAATGAACACAAAAATCTCAAATAAGTAAAGAAAATTAAGTGAAATAAAAGGCTGATGTAATCTCAAACAGAAAGAAAGCTGCAAGAAAGCTCACTGGAAAACTAGAGAGGACACTGAGAGTAGAGGATATATTTTTGCCTTTTTGGGGAAATTATAGGAATGTATGCTTTCCAAGTACTAATAGAGGTTAAGTATCACTAGCTTAAGCACTTGTACATGTCCCACATCTATTACCTAATTTAGATAACAAGCATGAACTGCAACATCTCACCTATTAATCCTGCATTAAGAATAGACTTGAACTGCAACATTCTCAAAAAAAGAAAGCCCATGTTGATATGACAATCTAACACATGCAGGCACATTTTTTAGCAGTAAATTACCTTTAAACCATTGCATTTCATACCTATTTGAACTTCCCTAAGGTAAATTTATTTTTATGGATTTTATTTGGCCTTCAGCTATTAAAGAGCTATTTATCATCTCAAAATTCATTCTCATATACACATTACTACTATATTCCTCAAATAAATTGCTTCTTTACCTGCTCCAAAAAACACTACATCAATTGAACTTCTCTAAGCCTTCACTATAAATTCTTTGGGGTATCCCCCAAAAATTTCTCTTCACTTCTAGAAGACAGGTCATTTAAACACTGAAAATATAATTTTCATATATCTCATTAGTATAGAACATTTCTTGAAGATACATTTCTGTAGTAAATAAAATTCTATATACAACTCAGGATAAAATATTCCAGATGAAAGTATAGTTTGTGTATGAACATTTGAATTAAGGGAAAAGTTGTATAACTACGAATATTGCTTGATGTGTTCTTTTAATGTCAGTATGAGCTACTTAGAAATACACTTTTTTGCTGAATATTTTACAACCTAAAAAGCACCTACTCACAAGAACTTTTAAGGTGGATTTCAACAGTCTTGTCACAGCATTGATTACTGTGCAATTTATTATAAGGTGAAAGCAATCTAGAAATGCTACATTACAGCAGCATCAAAAACACGCCTGTGCTTGAAATGACTCTATTTTCCTCATGATAAGATGACCTTCACTTACTGAAGAATGGAACAGAAATAAAAAGGTTAAATCAATTGCACAGGGTGAAGCCTACCTGAAAGTACGGCATAAAATGTGAAAACTGGACTACGTATGTCCAGTTTTTACAGTGCATTGGAGAAACAAAACCCCTGCAGACTAACTTTGCTACAGTTGTGGGGTGACACGAATCCAAAGATCCCTGTTCAGATAAATGAGATCTGCACTACACCAACTCAGCACTAACAGTGTAATTTATTTCTCCACATGTGGAAAACATACAAACACTCACAGATAGTCCTTGTTATGTAATGGTGAACAGTTTTACATTCTGGAAACACATTTGGGAACGAGACAAGAGAGTTAAATAGTCCAGGTAGCAACACAGGTTGGCTTTAGATAAGTGAAAGACAGAGACTGACTTGGAGCTTTATGACTAGTGAGGCCACCGGCATCTTATGTCAACAATATAATTTTAAAAATTTATACATAGCTAGGACAATAGCCCCTTAGATGCAGAGGTGCTCTCCATACTCTGACACCTGACAAGATGCAGAAGGCTGAGCCAGCTGCATTGCGAGCTGCATTGCACAATGGCCATGCTGCTGGGAGCTGGGCTGAGTGTGCCCTGGGTGTATGGTGCCAGTCTCAAATGAATTACAGGGCCTGAGTCTTTGATCTGTGTTAGCATGAAGAATTTGAGTCTCATAAACTGGAATAGAAGTTCCTAACTATACTCATCCTGATTTGGAAAAAAAAAAAATACTGGAAATCACTTAAGTGATGTGTATCTGTTATTGTGACTACTCTACCCCAAAATCCTTGTCTCCAACTCTCTGCATGACCCTGTGGGTATTCTTCTTCCCTTGCTCTGTACAAGCCCCACTGCATATTACTTCTCATCCCTGCATTCCGTGGTTACCTGAGCTGCATACAGATGCTGACAAATTCAAGCTCCTGTGCTATCTCTCATTCATTAATGCACTTTCACAGGTTAGCTTTCTCTTGCCTGGTCTATTTTTACACGTACCTGTCTATGCCAGCACAGGATGTAAACAGAGCCTCCTTCATTTTGAAACAGATTGCAGTTAATACTTTTCACGTCTTCACAGAACTAGCACCTGAGGTAACAGGTACCTTCTCTAAATTTGATCATATTTGCTTCTTTACTCTGACTAATCAAGACAATCAGGATTTCAGATAATGAATTTAGACCATAATGCTCTTTTTGTTCACTTTTGTTCCCCACATGAGAAATACACTGCAAGGGACCATACTCATCCCTTAGATGCAACTCTTAAAAAGCTGTAAGTAATTTTTATTTTTTGCATGTTTTAAATCTCTTCAGTTATATAATATTCAACATGCCACTCCTAAAAATAATACAAATTTAAATAAAAATAAATAATAATAATAAAAAATACCTGTTTTGCTGCATAACGATGAGGCAAACCACCAACAAATATGGATCCTGTTTCAAGCCAATAAGAACTGGACCAGATATTTCTAGTTATACTTGTATTTGAAGATATCTTCAGGACTGACATTTCTGCTTCACATGGTACCATGCCCTGCCTGCACAAATTCAGAAATAGGCACATTTTACCACCACATATTGTTTACATTACTGTCTATCTGACAAATTAATTAGGTTGTTAGTAAACCAACAAGGAAAGAAAATAAAATAAATGGCTGTTTTATATTATAGAACTATAAATATAAAAGAAGCTATTTAACAAGCTATTTGACAAGTCTTTGGGGTTTGAAATTCCATTAAAATAAAGCCATATTGTAAATCTGGGCACTGCAATTGCTAAAAAAAGCCAAAGCACACAAATGACTGAATAAAAAGAGTTAGACAATTTTTATCAATACCAAGAAAACTTTGTAATTTGAAAAAAATACATCTATTGAACTGAAATATTTTAAATATCGTTCTTTCTCATCACACACACAAAATACAAACCCCTAAAGCAATTTAAAACAAGCTGCATTTTAGAAAGTGCAGAGGTACTATAACAATCTGTAATACTTATCTTCAAAAGCATCATTCCTAAAGCTGAAGTTGGTAATATTAGGCCCTGAAATTAATATATACATTCCCATTACCCTCCCCCACTCACATATCCTCTTAAAAGTGTTGCTGTTAACAACATGCATAAATTCGCAACAACAAACAGAAGGTACCAGGCAAACAATTTGGTTTCTTTCAATTTTTTTTAATGATGTAAAGGTCATTTGCATTCCAATGACCAACTGGCAGCAATCACTTTATCTTCATGTAAGAAAGGACAGTAAAGAAATATCAGAACTAAACCAGTCTCTCATGGAGGAATTTCTTCCAGCCTATCCTTCTCTCTGTACATGAAACAAATGAGAGTTCAATCAGCTCTATATTTAAAGATATTCAAGTGCCTTTGTAATATGGGTGTCACAAAAAATCTATGTGAAAGTAGTACATATAAAAAAACCCAAAAAACCCAAAACAAAAAAAGCCCCAAACCACAAACCAACAACCCACAGCTCTGTAAAAGCAATTTGGGTAGGATGCAGTAGGTAAAGTATGAATTCAGCTTATCTCTGACAATGTAAAATTACCTTCTGAAAATTCTTGCAAAAAAGAGCATAAAAAGTTTTCTTAACTATTTTCTGTCAGATAGTAATATATGGATTCTCAGACATTATTTCATAAAGTCCTCCATGTGTTTTTAACTGAGAGAATGGAGAGTTAACGTTAGTAACATTTGCAAACAGTTCTCTATGTTTTCCATGTAATTCTGTTGTGAGATACTTTCAGAACAGTATGCAAACATAGTGATATGTATTTAAAGAAAGGCCTATAAATATTTGTGTATGCAAAGTGGCTTGTCCATCCTATAGCAAATAACTTCAGATGAAGAATAAAAAATTTTGGTTTGTGGCTAAAATCAAGAATGAAGAAGAAATAAATTGGGGTTTTGATTCTGTGGACTGAAAACTAGCATCTTAATGGATCTATGCAGGGGATTTTTTTTGTTCTCCCCTCAATATTTTTTGAACTTGATAATTAATAGCTAACATGAATGTGAAAAAGGAGCTAAATGTATCTAGAATCAAGGAAAGAAATCTTTTTCCTACCATGCTTTTTGGATATTATACAATGGCTGTATGTCTAAGCACACACAGAAGGTTCTGCAGCATGCCTTTTTCATTAATGGCTTACAAAGGAGGTTTGCTGATAATGTGTGTAACTGGCACAATCATTCTCTGTAGCTCTATTTGCAATGGTCAAGAAATTTTTACTAGTGCTCAGTAAAAGTCAGTGTGACATTTTGTATATATCATTCTACAGAAAAGAGTGGCAGTGAGACTCAAAGGAAAAAATATGATTTTAAAAATACCTAAAATTTCTTTTTTTCCTGATAAAATGATATTGTAATTATGAATAAAAGCATAATAATAAGATAATATTTCAGAAATATGTTAAATCAGACTTGTTTTAATACAGCATAATTCTTAAGATGGAGTGGAAGAGGGTCAGGGAGGGATTGACAGGCTTTTCTTTTTAACTATTTAACAGATGTGCTAAGTGAAGTACAGCTGCTCAAACAACTTCTCTTCTGTTTTTCTCTTAATTACTATTTCTTCTGCAGGTTCTGAGATGTTAATGCAGTAAGTAGTTACATGACCATGTATGTAATTCTACCACACAAACACCATATTGATGTAGTTCTTTTCACATTAGCTTTAGATATATTTTTTAGCTTGTCCATAACAGCTTATATGATTGATATGTAAAATTATTTTTGTGTGCATACATTAAAAAAAAAAAAAAGAAATTAATTCCCAGTATTTGGTGTCAGAAAAGAAGTTAATACAATTCAAAGCATGAGCTGCCTTTGCCCTAAGCTTGTTAGAATGTCAGCCATGCACCTCTGATTGTGTTTGATTGAATCTAGCAGGGTCTGGCCAAATTAGAATAATGACTTTAAACCATTATTTTTTAGCGTTTGCTGATGATACAATCACTGGGTCATATATGCACTCTATGAATTTTCCATCAGGATTTTAAAATACTTTTTCTACAATCAGCACACTGGGTGCTTTAAAGGTCAAGTAAGACGACAGGGCTTTTTGCATAATTATAAATGTGGAAATACATACAGCAACTCTGAAGCACTTTTGCTGGGTAAGCTACCAGTAATTGTGCCTCAGTCCAAGCTAGCAGTAATAGTTCACAGTTTCCTCATTTGTAATCACACAAATGTAGTGATTAAATACTGGCCTATTAATTATAACCCGAAGATGAATTCTGTCTAAACACTACTAAATCCATTGCTCAATGCCTCATGGGTTAGAAGGATGGAAAGGTCAGACAATAATTTGATAACTGTTGATATAATAGTCCCTAAATATGGCAATGTCTGTATGAAATCCAAGTCCCTTTACATAATATGTTCACTTTCTGACATTTTACAGTGATGATAAAATGACATTTTTAGGATTATCATAAAATGGTAAAATGGTAACAAAACAAAGGGAAGAGGAGGAGGGAAAGGAGGATGTTCAGAAAAAGTGTTGTGTCAGTTATGCTATGCAGCCTTGTGGGGAATAAAAATTCTTTAACCTGTTTTTTTCTGATAGGAAAGGAAAATATTTTGTTCGAGAAACAAGACTGAAACTTTCACCTGTCTCTAGAAATTTCACTTGAATGTGACCATGCTAAACAACAATAAATAATTCACTGATACCATTGAACTGTTTAGATTGTAATATTAGCATTCAGTCTATTAAACAAAAGCAACAAGATATTTGAAACATTTATACCAAACACCAGTTGTGAACCACCAGAAGTAAAGAAGTTTAGTTATCATATATTATAAAAAATTTCCCAATTTCCCCAATTTTATTGAAGGCAATTGTTTAATTAAAGCTGACAACATATTTCACTTTAATTATGTTTAATTATTATTTATATATTTCTTAGCTTAAAAAAAATACAACTTGCTTTTCACTCAGTATCTAGAGGTTTACATTTTCTGGTTTCATGCTTAAACTGCTCCTTGCAGTACAATGTTTATTTTTGTAAAACTATGACAAAACAATAAACCTACTGTCACTACAATCAAGAGATACTTTTTATTAATGCACATTTAAAAGGTGGGATCAATTTTGACCTAGCACTTGTTTTGAAATCTTTAAGGCTTTTCAAGGGTGTTTGAGACGAATTTAGGAATGGGACCTCTGGACCTCTCTACTCAGAGAGTTTTGCAGGTGTCAGCATTAGAGGTTTTCAAAATCTGACTGAATAAAGCCCTGACCAACCTGTTCTGACCTTGTCTGGCCCTGCTTTGAGCAGGAGGTTGTGCTAAAGACCTCCTGACGTCCCTTCTGGCCTGAATCACCCTACAATTCTGCAATCCTACAATCCTGAGACACCTTCCTTCAGCAAAGAATACCCCTGCAATCCCATACTAGTAATATTTACAGAATGGGGCAGAATCTCTTGTTACCTGCAGTAGATTTACTTAGATAGAACATATACCAGTTCACTCACAGCCATTACATTTTCACTCTGCAGTAAGATGCATAATTGTAGACTGCTCTCATCTGTTGGTGCTGATTTTGCCCTACTGAGACACCAGGTAATACACACTTTCATGTTGCAGATTAACTAATTAGTCAACAACATATTTTTTCTCATTCGCTCTGACAGCAGACGTGTATTTCCTGAGCCTGAAGCTGATTTCTTGGTCTGGTCCTAGATTTAACTACAACTATGATTTAACTAAACAAATAAGAACAATGAAGATAATGATATAAATTTATAATGCAAGGAGGGGAGAAAATAAACTTTGTTTCGTATTCTAAGAAATAAATAAATAAATAAATACGGCACCTCCTTTTCACAGAAGTTACACTTACACTACTACACTAAATAGGTCCACAATTTGAGTTCAAATCCTGGCATGGAATCATCCCTATTTTTACAAAGTCATCACTGTTTCTGTTACAGTTACCATGGAAGTTAGGAACTAGCTCCAATTCTGAAACTCATAAAGTTCTCTTGTTAGTGCAATTCAGGAATCATTTCAAACTCACGTCACCAAACTATTTTACCGTAAGTGATTTTAAAGACTTGATCTGGGACCTGCCAGTTGGCCTCAGTCCAGAGACCAGACTTCAAAATTTTAGTTTAATTTACTACTGTAGATATAGCTAAAGAAAAAAACATTATCTATTCCTCTGGCCCTTTCTGTCTTTGCAGTTTCTTGCTTCTAGTTTCTTGCTGCTCACATCATAGCAACCACAGATACTACTTGTGGAAATTAAACTTAGAAAACTATATGCACGTATTTAAACTTGAGTTAGATGTAAGTAAAGTGTCACTTAGTGAAAAGCTTGGCTCAAATTAGAGTACTATACTCAAGTATTCAGGCAGTAGAAAGTAGAGTTGGACCTAGACTTGCAACACTGTAATTTTAAGTGAAACTTAAAGAATGTTTCTAATAAGAAGATAGTTACACCGTGGGAATTCATATTTACATTGACTCTGCAGGTAAGAGTCTCTATAGCCTATCTGTGTTCTCCTTAATGTAAATTCTGTGCTTACGACATGTGGCCAAAGCAGCCATAGAACACTGAGGCCACTTTTAGTATCCATAAGTACCCTTTGATGTTCCATAGAAAATAATGCAGAACAAAGTCTGATGTATTGTTATTGGCCTGTTATTAGAGCCCTATTTTACTGTTTTTATGTTTCTGTCCTTGCGATAAGTTGTTTCAGAAGATAAAGTAGAAAATTTTCACTCTTATAAGTGACACTAATGATCTCTTTTGAGATCCAAAGCAAAATAAAGTAGCTATGACAGAAACATTTTTAGCATTTTTTTAAGTTAAACAGTCTGAGCAAGAAAACATCACTATACACCACAGACTTGTCACTTGCATGACTCTAAATTTTAGTGTCTGAGTGTCTGCTTTGATGGTAGAGTTCTGAGAATGTGTAGACTGTGATTTGCACCCAAGATGTGGCATGACTAAGTAAGCTTTTATCTTAAAAAGAGGCTGTAAAACAACAGTTTGTTTCAAACTAATTGGTGGTATTAAATCACTATTAACTGTTATTATGACCAATTTAGTATAATTAAATCCATTGCATTCAATGACATTGCCACGAAAAGGCAGTTGTTTATTCTCTATTGATTCATAAGAAGTTTGTGAAAGATAGCCTGTCTGGAAAATTAAAAAAGTATGTGCAACATCTTAAGCTTCAATTTTGTAACGGGTTTTGATTCCATTAAGATTTTTTTTTTAACATCGCATTGATGCAAAATAAAATAACATTATCTAGCTGCAAAAAAGTGCACTAAGTTTTAAACTTTTGGTTTTTTTTAGAAGGCTTGATCAGTGCAGGTTAAGGTTTTTCTCCTGTACTCAGACAGCTATGTAAGCAGAAGGTCTACTTTCACTACCCTCAATTTCTGAAAACTAAGTGCAAGATATGAAAATATTAATGTCAAATTTTTCTAATATAACTTCTAGGCTTTGTCCATTTCCACTATTCCTTTCTCCTTGAAATCTTAGTTCTGGCTGAATGAAGAAAGTAATTGCTGTCGTGACTTCAGAATGGCAAAAGGTGTTCTGCCATGTTTGGCAATGCCAGACTGAGACGGTTCAAAAGGAGTATCATGACGTAGCATCAGCAGTATAACCCCATGATTGTTTACTGATAGAAATCCTGCTTTGGAAAGAAAATTAAATTGATCATTTTAAGAAGACAAGCTTCAACCTAACATTTTAAAGAAATTCTGAAGTTAGTGGAGGGCTGTGAATATGTATAGCAGATATTGTGGAGCCTGGATGATCTCACTGGCATTTCTTATATAGTTATAGGCATGGTTTGACTGGCAGCTTAGGCAAAAGACTCTATATGAGCCCTGGAATCATTAGTGAGGAGCCAAAAAAAAGAAAGAAGAAGAATAAAGTGGTTTAAATGTGGAAAAAACAACCAAGCCTTTTGAAGCCAAAGGTGTCCCTTTGAAGGCATTCTGAATTTTCTCCCTTTTGTTAGAGTGACTTACCCAAACAGACATGACGCCCTTCTTTAAGGAAAGACTTTATTTAGCACACAAGATAACTAGCTTCTTAAAATGTTACTATTTTTAGTAATGAAAATATAGCAGTAAGTGTGATTAAATAAAAGCCTTGAAGACAAATTTATTCTCTGACTTGAATACATTTTCTACCAGACACAGTTAGTCCTAAACAAAATCTCCTTTCTTCCATGGCCTTACAAGGCTCACCTTAGTGCTGGCCACCTATAGCAGGCAGACTGCCCTTTTTTCTCCAGGGTTTTCTCAGTCTGCACTGTTGCTGCAGACACTCTGCAAACTCCATCCTGCCCTTCAGGGAGAAAAAGCTTATTTGCTTTCAGAAGAGGTGCATCTCCCTGCCTCCAGATAACTCTGACTGAAAGGGATTCACGTGGGATAAAGTAGAAAGCCGGCTTCCTTCTTACTTAGTAGGAGTTACAGTGTACAGAATTCACACAGCACTGTCTGAGTAAACAAGACTGTTATACTGCTTGTCCTGTTCTTTGCATCTTCCTCCTTTATTCAGTAGAGAAAAGGACTGCTTGCATCATATCTGATGCAGTATGATGACTTTAATAAAATTTATGTCTTCAGGTTTCTGGATGCAATGTAAAGTGCCTAACAGCATTTTTCTCCCACTACAGAACTGGTTAATTATTTTCATTTCTCTATTTTCTGGGACATGTCTCAAATAACAGAGTGGTGAAAAGGTATCTAGCAGATAAAAAGATCTTTGAGGTGAGAGTGAATTACACCTCATATGTCTGTGCTCCTTGCACAGTCCTGGGCATTACCTCAAGACCTGCGATGTAGGGTTAGCAGGGTCAGAAGTGAATCTCTACCCACCTTTTATTTTCAGCTTTTTACTGAAGTACTGGATGGGGTTTTCCAGAAAGAATGAAGTGTATATATAAACTGCCCACCAATGCTGTGGGTTTAGGAAGAGGTGACCAGAGTAAAGCATATCATAGGAAAACATTTAAGAATTAGAAGGGCTTGATTTAACTGAAATCTGTGTTTTTCATAGACTTCAAACAAAATATTGATCATTTAAGACATAGAAGAGATCAAATTACTGGTCTCTTTGTGGTCAAATAAGTGTTCCCTTCTGCCCTGAAAATCTAAACCCAAGAAATTTTAGGAATTTTAGCTTAGATAAAAATGTTTGCTTATGTTACCTTATGCTGCTGCGTTCAAATCACGTCATATATTCATCCATAGAGAGGAAAAGAAGTTCAGTAAAATATTTTTTTAAACCTACAGTGTTTGTTTTTCACTAAGCTTCCTTTGTGATAGCTAGTATATTTACTCTTTATTAATATGCATATATTGTATAAAATATATTGCATGTGAAAACCTGTGTTCTTAAAATCACTTTGATTATGAAATCAAAAAGCTCAGTACATTTAAGTGTATAAGAGGAAATACTGGATTGTGTGTACTCTATATGTTAGGTCTGCTTTCTTAAAACCAAAATCAGTTCAGAAATAGAATACTGTTACAGTCTATTAGTTTTTATAAGGAAAAAATATTTAAAATGTATTAAAAAAGTCAGTTGATGATGTTACTACTTTACTTTTAAAAATAGCAATCTGAGTTATTCTGGTAAGAAAATTTTTAATGTTCTGTGAAATTAATAACGTGAACAATAGAGTTAAGAACTATTGTATAGATCACATGGGATAGAATGGGATTTAAATACTCTTTAACAGAGAACCAGCTAAAGACCTGTCCTGAGGAAAAGCCTCCAGCAAATACATAAATGATGGAGACAATATCTCTAACAGATTAGTGATATACAGCAGTCAGTAAGAGAGACATGTTGTTTCTCTACTTTTTCTAATGAAGACAGACAAAGAAAGGCAATTTCTAGCAAGGTAAATGAATAATTTCTGAATCTAGAATTAAACTATACTTTTGTTTTTCACATAAAGACACTTCAAAGAACAGTAGAATCATTAGTTGTGGTACAGTAGTTCTACTATTGAAGTCTAAGATGTTCTCTTAAAAAAAATTCACACTAACTGATATTTTAAAAAATACCTAAGATTAATAGAAGATGACTGCAGTGATACACTGTACTTGTAACTTATTTCTGGTATTTGTGCACAAAAATGATCTTCAGCTACAGAAATCTATGCTTATTCACAAAGGAAACTGGGTATGTCTAAATTCACAGATGGTCTATCTCTTCCCTTAATAATTCTTCAGTAGCAGATATAATGAATGCATTCTCAGTATTCAACCTATGTATGGATCAGTTTGCTTTTCTGTGTTTTTTAGTGAGATCCTGTTATTCCTCTCTAGCATCTACAAAGTCATTGTTTCCACAGTGCTCTAAGCCATTAAAATGGCAGAACTATCATAGAATAATAGAAAGTTAGGTCTGGAAAAGACCTCTAAGATTACCAAGTCAAACCTTTAACCTAATATTGCAAA
Organism: Corvus brachyrhynchos; assembly: GCF_000691975.1. NCBI lineage: Eukaryota > Metazoa > Chordata > Aves > Passeriformes > Corvidae > Corvus > Corvus brachyrhynchos. Next base: position 4,082,768 of record NW_008239080.1, on the reverse strand, counting down.
GTTATCACTAAACCATGTCCCTCGGTGCCACCTCTAAATATTTCAAACACCTCGACTGATGGTGACTCAACCACTTCTTTGGGCAGCCTTTTCCAATGCTTAACAACCAATCCTATGAAGAATATTTCCTAATATCCAAGCTAAACTTCCCCTGGTGCAGCTTGAGGCGATTTCCTCTTGTCTTGTTACTTGGAAGAAAGGACTGACCCCCACCTGGCTACAACCTCCTGTCAGGTAGTTATAGTGAGCAACATGGTCTCCCCTGAACCTCCTTTTCTTTCAGCTAAACAACCCCAGCTCCCTTAGCCACTACCTGAAATATTTGTGCTCCAGACCCTTCACCAGCTCCATTGCCCTTCTCTGGACACGCTCCAGCCCCTCAATATCCTTCATGTAGTGAGGGGCCCAGAACTGGATACACCAAGTACAGAGGGACAATCACTGTCCTTGTCCTGCTGGCCACACTATTGCTGATCCAGGCCAGGATGCCACTGGCCTTCTTGGCCACTTGGACACACTCTGGCTCATGTTCAGGCAGCACCCCCATGTCCTTTTCCTCTGGAAGGCTTTCCAGCCACCACAAGCCTGTAGCAAGGCCTGGGGTTGTTGTCACCAGCTCATGCCCAGGCTCATTAGGTTCTTGGAAAAAAGTATAATATAAACTGAAAACTGTTATTGATTGAACATTTATTCTTAAGAAGCACCATAATTTATTTTTAAACACTTGACCACCAAAAAGAAAAATACATTTAAATTATAAGGTATTTATGAGATAAAGTAAAAAATAAAATTAGTCCCAGGAGTGAATATTATTGTCTTGGTTCCCCCTCTACTTATCTGTGAAAGGATCAAGATCAAATTAACTTTCTCTAAATGTACTGTGCATGTTAGCAGAATGAACTGCAAAAACATTTATTCTGACTAGCAAAATTTCAAAACTTTTCCTCTGTTTAGTGTTTTTTGATTCTTATTTGGCTTCACTTTCACAGTTCATAAATCAGAATCTTCTTTGATTCTGTTGTTTCAATCCAGCACTACCATTTCTGTGGTAATGTCATGCTCTGCTAGTGGACAGTAAAAGTGTCACCATGTAACAGAAATCTTCAGCCTCTAGAAATTAGTTGCACACTTTTTGAGCTACTTGTGCCAAGAGTCAGTCTATGCTGTTACAAAGTCAGTATCTTTTTCTTTTCACAAGTATTTCATAATACCCTTTTTGGGGATATTGTTCACTTTTCCTGCTCACCTGAGTGATAGTTACCATAAGAATTTTATGTTAAATTTCTTTATCTTTGTCCAAAATCCCCAAGCCAAAATGAAAAAAAAATCCTTTCAATTTTCTTCATACTTCATGACCAACTCATTCCTATTTTCCACTTTACAAATCCAGGTCTTGACATCAGTATCGATGTTTCCAATGTTTTAATTATTTTCATTCTGTATTAAATGAAAAGGCCTCTATTTCTAAACTATATTCCCAAACCAGTTTGTTTTCATTGACTTAGCATCTCTGCAATGTATATTGGACATTAAGGAGCAGATATAACCTGCTTAGGACTTAAGATACAGTGAAATTTAGAAAATACAAAAGTCATTTTATTACCAGTGTTAATACATCATAAATAAATTGGACCAAGTATAAACCTGTACTTTTTCCAAGTAAGCTCCATTGATCTGGGAAAAGCTTCAGACCATATAAAAATTAGAAATTATTAGATAAGTCAGCACTTGTATTTCATTCACCCCTAGTTTTACACCAGGCACTTTAGGAGGGACTGAAAAAAAGACCAACACAACTGTGGCTAAGAAAATATGTTTGTGAGGACCCTGTCAATGGCCAGTTTAGAGGTCCAGAAACTTCCTAAACCTTTTGTATTGATAACAAATATAAAACAGACTTAACCCTGCTGTGTCCAAGTACCTTAACTTGTAGCTAATGCAAGTCCATTGACAGATTTCTTGGGAGAGGCCAAGAAAATGAAAAGACCCTGATTCTATTTTATATCAAGAATATATTTCCCACTGCATTTTATAAATATTGAATACACTTCTCTAATTAAGCAGCAGCAATTGCTAATAATATCTTTTGACTCACACTGGTTTTTGAGGATATGGCCCATTAAGTATGTTTTCATTAAGTAGAGTATGTGACATTTACATGGTGCATGAAACAAGAGATGAATGACTTCTTCACCCATATGCTGTTATGCTAAAAATGAAGGTCAGATTTCTGCACCTTTGTGATAAAATAAAAATAGGAATTTACAATAAAAGTGAAATAAAAAGAACAAAAGACAAACAAAACAGAGAAGCATCTGCAGGATTTGCTAACTACTTTATCATCTGCTTATCTTACCTGTCTGAAACCCTAGGGAAAATATGAGGTTTGTAGCATGTTGTGAAGGATTATAAATACAACATACTTTGCACCATATGGATTATCTCAGACCCCCATAAAAAGCTGTCAAAACCAAGCAATATACAAGCTCCTGAGTGAGCATATGTTGCATTACGGCATGATTAGAAAGATCTTTTTCTGACTAGAGGAATCAGAAAACTTTTACATCTAAAAAAGGAAGACAATCAATCATCAAAAGTCCTATAGGTAACTAGTGCAAACCTCAAATTACAAACAATAGGAGTCAAAGGAGAGGAATAAGACACTCAGAAAAGCAACTGCCAGATTTTGCAGTTAGTTTCTAAACTGATGGAGCACCCACACCAGATATTTAATCCTAATGATCTTGGACAATTAAAAAATTTCAAAGTGGATAGACTCATATTAAAGAAGTTGTACTCATGACATCTACTGCATAATCAATTTATAAGTGGACATATTTGCAAAAGCAATTGACAATTCTGATCTGAGACTAAAATGAAAGTAAGAATACTTTTCATGTAATTGAGGAAACTATTTTTATCAGTACTGAAATGGAGAATAGTGGACCAAGAAAAGGAAAATTTCTATATCGCTGCTGCAGTTTGGTTTGTTTCTGCAATTCATGTTATTTTATCAACTTGTTTTGATGACAAAGACTGAAGAAGAAACATCTTAAAGTAGTTAATGGAGGCAGTTTTATAAATGCTGGAATGAGAAGATTCTGGTTGAACAACCCCTGCATTGCCAGTAAGAAAACTCTATCCTCTCTACAAAACCAAACATGTAAACCTTCCAGTGCTTGAGTCTAACATCTCCTTCCCTTCAAAATATCCTGCAGTAATCTAGTCCCTGTGGAATATTGCCTATATCTATTTTTCACTGTAGCTCTTTCACTTCCCTGGAAACATTCTTAAGAAAACCAAAACAATAGTCAGAAATGTGAATGAAATATCTGCAATGAACTTTCATTAACAGACTTAGTACACAACTACAGTAGTTTACACGTAAAATGGAAGTCTCAGGCACTGCTCTGAAGCAAACCTTGGCTATGTGTTGCTTTTAGCAGCCAACGCCATAAATTAGACTAATCTGATGCAAAAAGTTATATCCTAACCCAAATTATCCAAGTTATGCCTGATTTTGATGCAAATACGGTCCTTATATTGTATCCAAATTTATTAAATTATTACAGTTTTTTTAGTCACAATATTCCATCATCATGTGCTTCAGCAATGCTGCTATTTTACTTTCAGCATGAATAGTGTGTTGAGCTATGAGAACTGGATAAAGGACATTGTCTGACAGTAATACGTGTGTTTATTTGCAAACATTAGACAGTGTGACATTTCTTTTATTCACATGATGAATTATTTCTGTGGGATAAAGGAAGAAGTAAAATTTTCTCCTGTAAGCAGAAAAGGAAGATCCTATCAGTAATTTTCACTGTATTTAAACTTGTATTAAACAACACTCACTTCTTTTAAGTCTACTTCTTTAATTTAATATGATATTGTAGAGGCAATATACTCTTTGAAGATGTCTTATCTTCAGTAGCTGAAATGCATTGCTTTTCCTGAATTGAAAAGACAAAACCCTTTCCATCACAGGATTACATCAAAAGAGCTCCAAACAATTAGGATTACATTAAATAGTAAGAATTAGCATTTTCTTTACAAAAAAAAAAAGTATTGTTATTACCTACAATGTCTGTTCATAATACTTAACATATGCACAACAAAGTCCCGTGTGCATATACACTGTTACAATATGCAGTATCTCCTATGTTCCCATTTAACTTTGCCAATTTCCCAGATACCATTGTTCAAAACTTAGCTTACTTATCTCACTGAAAATCAGTTCTGAGAAGATTAAATGTTTGCAAACCTCTAGAAAGTTGCTGAATAAGTTACAGAATTTTTTCACCAAAGTTATTTTAAGTTTTATTATGCTGTATTGAATTGAAAAGACAAAACCCTTTCCATCACAGGAAAACACTGCAGTTTATTAAATGAAATGGTAACTTTATAAAACAATTAACAGATATTTCAAGACTGACTCTATCAAACTTAACTGTCAACAATATATATTTAATTTTCAATAAAGGAAAAAAACATGTAAAGTATATATATCCAGGATACAGACTTTTTAATTATCTCAAGCACATGTGAAAATGCATGAGATGACAGTGAGAAGCAACTTCAAATCTTTCTGACATCTACATCACTAAGATTTTAAGTCTTAGAATTGTAGAATCACAGAATTGTTTAGGTTGGAAAAGATCTTTAAGACCATCAAGATCAACTGTTTAACCAGCACTGCCAAGTCCAACACTAAACCATGCCCCTAACTGCCGTATCTACATGACTTTTAAATACCTCCAGCAATGGTGACTCAGCCTCTTCCCTGTGCAGACTCTTTAAGTGTTTTACAACCCTTTCTGTGAAGATTTTTTTCCAAATGTCCAACCTAAACCTCCCCTGGTGCAACTTGAGGCCATTTCCTCTTGTCTGATTTCTTGTTAGCTGGGGGAACAGACTGATCCCCACCTCGCTATAGCCTCCTTTCAGGGAGTTGTAGGGAGCTATAAGCCCTTCAGCACTTTTCCTCCCAGCTAAATAGCCCCAGCTCCCTGAGCCACTTCTCATAAGACTCACCCAATTGGCCTTGGCCCATTTGATTCAGTCTGCCCAGATCCCTCTACAGAGACTTCTTACCCTCCAGCGAATCAACACTCCAACACGACTTGGTGTCATCTGCAGAATGTCATCTTAAAACAATGTCCAGAACTATTTCCAGTCTTCTAAAGCGAGTAGAATGATTAATTATTAATTGCTCAGTAACTAGCCTGAATCCCATAAACAGTACACATTGTGTGGCTCATTTCCTGAGCTGTCCTGAAATAATTTCCTGCAAATGAAAGAAGGCAACTCTTCCTTCCTTTCTTTTAAGCTCAAAAGGAAAAGCAAAATACAGAGATTAGGTTGGTTTTCTTCTGTCAGGGGCTATTGTCATGGGCTGATTTACAGACTCAAGTTATTTTCTGCTTGAAGGAGTAGGGGGAAAATGCATAGAATAAGTGCATTTGCATCATGGTAACTAGTGGATCTCTGAGGGATGAAAATGACATGGCAGTCTGAGTGCTTCAGTGCCAGGGAAAGGCTGTTTTTCATAAAGATTTCCACGTTACTGAGGGTTCAGGTACTTGTATTTTTGTTATCTTGAGGATCTTCTATCTTTCTTAAAATGAACAAAAAGGAATAACAATTGAATTCCAATGGATTTAAACTATCTAAGTAACTAGATATTTTATGTCTCCACCCCTTATCCTCTTTGTTTGTGTCACTTGAGATTTCTATGGAATCCTCTCTTAGTTGGACTAATGGACTCGCAGAGTACTTGAATATTTAGTCATATTGAATATTTAGTCTCTATTCATATAGAAGCTGCTTAACGATTTTGTCATCTTTAGATCTCTTCTCTAAAAATTATTTTCCAATTTACTTTCTCTATTTTGATATTGAGAGGGTGTCATAACCAGGAAATAAACATAACTCTGTATGTTATTAGATTTTAGAGAATCTCACTTTTATCAGTGTCACAGAGACTGCATTCTATTTCTTCCTGGTCACAGAGGAGCTTACAATTGCTTTTAACTTCCATTAGCATGGTTTGGTATATGGTGTTCCTTTCTGGGTGATAAGCACAACCACAGTGGATTACTGTCTTTTGCTCCTTGCATTAATTTGTGTAATGCTACTGAGTAGTCTGGACCTTGAGTGTGGTCTAACTTGCTGGAAAAAAAATATGATAGCAATGGTAGCTGAAATGCAGTAACAAATTGTGGTTCTTCTCACTGAGTACTCACTGCCGCATCTGAGGGATCAAGGTATAGTATAATGGATACACACTCCACTACATTTCCCATGGAAGGAAAGGGACACAGTGCTGCCCTGCAAAAGTTCTTCATTTAACAATATTTGGACAGATATAGCTATACAATTCCTATTCCATTAAAAGGTTTTTGTTCCTTCTGCATTCCTCCACAAACTTTTTAAGGACTAACTTAGTCCTGAGAGACAAGCAGACAGCTAGCTTATTTTCTTCTTGCTGGACAAGATGATTGGACCTACTTTAAGCTGCCTAATAGGAGCTAGGCACCGAGAGAGCTCACTAGGTGCCTAACTTTCCTATAAAGTGAACCCAAAACTTTCATTTTCACAGTCAAGGCTGCGGATTCTATGAGCACAAATCTTTGGTCATTAGATACGTTTATGTAAAAAACCATGGAAAGCCTACCACAGACCTCATTTTCTTTTCATTTTATTGTCCTTCAGTTGCAAGTATTGTTACTTCTACAGGAATTATATATCCTATTATTAGTTGCAAGTCAGTGACACCAATGAAACTCATGGTGCTGTTTCTGCCTATCTATTTATTTTCCAAGATTTTTCTATTAGTCACACTCTCATTGTTGGAAATTCAGCTATTTCCTAGGCTGAGTAGCTTGGACCTACTGCACAGCATCTTCCATGACTGAATGTTTATGTCTGCTACAGTAAATTATGTCAATGTGAATAAGTTTATTTCCACATCAGGGATGTGATGAGCACTGTCCAACTGTAGTTATAAACATTCTTTCCAAGGATAGTTGTGGCCCAGACTGCCATAAAATGATTTTACTCAACATGTTCAGGTATCACTCATACTTAATGAGATATAATATCTGTGGAATTTACTAACTGTTCAACCTATATGGTCTTTGAAACAATTATAAAAACAGTCAACAGTAAACTTACCTAATTTGCACATTATACCAGTGTCCATCGTCCACTCTAGCAGTGGTAGTGATGTTTTTGACTTCTGTGGCTTCATCACATAAATACTGGTACTATGGAGTGGGAGAAGGTTTTAATTACATTATTTCTAATAATTAAACAGTTGCAGCCTTAGAAACTTGAATTTTAAAATCATAAATTATTTCATAAAAACCTAAAGGATGTCATGTGTATCAAGAAAAGTTAATGTTTCATTAAAAGTGCTGGATAAGGAAGCCTATTGTACCAGAAATATAAAAGTACACATATATGCTTCCTAGCCTGCATGAAAATGCTTTAATCTTTGTGTATTGTATAATCAGATATTATGGGTCTGATTTGCAAAGAAGTTGACCATCTGCAACCCATCTGAAATTAACACTGGCCACGGGTGAATTTTACTTACCATTTTATGGTTTCCTTGCACTTACAAACACGTAATGTAGTGTGCAGGCTTGAGCATTTTGGAGCACCATTTAATTTTCTGTGCTAATGTGAACAAGCACTTGATTTCATGGTTTGTGTCCTTGTAATTGTAGCATGATTGTGAGCTTAGAACCATTTGTTCATTGGGCTTTAAATCTACATTTAATTGACCAGCTTTGTGAATGATTAAGTGAATTCAATTAGTTTTAACATGGCACACTGGGATCTCTGAATAGATTTGTGTCAATTAAAGTACTTTCATATTTTATGGTGCTTATGATATGTTAGAAAAATATTTTTCTGCATCATTACTTTACCATGAATACAAGTAAGATGAACTTAAAGCCATCAGCATTTTCTAAACCCTGGCCTTCCTGCCCGTGACTAATCTCATTTTTTCTGGACAAAGATAGTCACAGTATAATAAAAGACAAAAAAATCACAATATAACAAAATAAAGTAAAAGGTAATTTTCTTATTTTTCTGTTTATCTTCAGTTTATATATCTGTTTAGTATGGTCATGGTCTTTAAACATAAAGGAAAATATAATACAAATATGCTGTTTCTAACAGACATTTCATAGTTCTTACAGAAGAATATAATTACAGGTACTTTGGGAAATTTTTAGCAGGAAAGTGGGAGATCTGCTATAAGAAAAGTAACTTTTCTTTTAATATCTTTTTACAGCCTCTTTGGTATCTGCCTATCTCTTCATAAAGCTCATTATCTCTTCCTCAGAAAAGATGGAATAATTTGCGAAAGGTAAAGATATACTATGATACACATTTTACTCCTTTAAGTCTATAAACAAATATACTCCTAGTTAGTCTGTCCAAAAAGCCAAAGAAATGTTTTGGCCTTTTTTTTCTGATCCCGTGGGACTGTGATGTAAATAATAGATTAAGTAAAAGGTTTCTACTCAGAGATACATGGTAACAAAGATACCCTCTATTCCCTAACATGGTAACTTTTCCTATGACAATTCACTGAATTCCACAGCCTTTCTGTAGTGGTTTGGTTTTATGACAATTTTAATGAAGTTCCACGTGCGGAAGTTCAGTTAGTTTAGGTATAAAATGCAGTAACGTAATTTATACCACATGGAAAGACAAAACCTACATTCTTTATTTGTGTGTCTTAATGTGTACTCTTGTGAGTCATATTGATCATATTAACCAAGAATTGGACATGACAGATAGCAAGTTTGACAACTGTTTTCCTTAAAATACTGAAGATGTCAAGAATCTCTGTAGTTTTACTATATTCTACAGTAAGAAAAGGAAAAAGTACTAAAATTTTTACAGATTCTAACTTTTATTTACTTCTCCTTCAGTGGGAGATTTTGATGCCTTACCTGCAAAGTACCATTATTGATGACAAGCTGAATTAAAAAATGTCGTATTGTTTCTGGGCTCTGTTCAATATTTAGGAGAAGTCCGTGAGGATTATAGGTCTTAAATTCCAGCTGGATGAAGTTTTCCATGTTCAAATGTAAACCTTGAAATTCCAGGTAAGAATCACCATAGTAGCGAGCATAACTAAAATCTGTGAATAGAATTTTGAGATGTGTAAGGATATAAGCACATTTTTCTTCTTCACACACTGCTTTCTTTTTCTGGTAGGGGTAGCAAAGATATAAGATAATTTTTTACATCCATCAAGGATTCAGATATGAGTCAGAAAACAGATGTTTTCTTCTGTCAAAGGTTAACACTTAGTTGATAAAACTAGACACAAAAGTTTTAGTCAAATTCTATTAAGCAGGCATATAAATCAATGCATTTGTAGCTAGGCTACAAAGATGAAAGCACTTGGTACATATCTACCAGCTTTGGCTCAACATTTTTTTCAACGTTAGGTTTTTTAACCAAACCTAGATGCAAGAATGAATGAGTTTGAAGTCTTTACAGAAACCACACAGTATGGAAAGGAAGGAAGACATTCTACAACCTAATTATGAAATTGGCATCCTAATAAATATGTCAAATATTTTGTGGTGCTAGGATGAAAGCTGAAAATTTCCTTTGTGACTACATCTAGTTTGTCTGATTTATCTGGAAACCTTTTAACATTCAGCACCCTGTGCAATACCTGGCAAGGGCAGATGCAGCTCTTATTTAAATAGAAAAGATATGTGAATACATGGCCTCAAGCCTATCAGATGACATATGACTGCACTTAAAAGGAGCTTCTTTGTATTTTTTATTTCTTCCTATCCCATTCTTTCTTCTCATCTTTCCCCTCCCCTCCCCTCCCCTTCCTGCCTTTCTCCTCTCTTTTCTCCTCTCCCCTCCTTTCTCCTCTCCTTTCTCCTCTCCCCTCCTTTCTCCTCTCCTCTCTCCTCTCCTCTCCTCTCCTCCCCCTCCTCTTCTCTCCTCTAATTTATATTTGCTCCTTTTCTTTTTTCCTATTTTCTTTCTTTCCATTTTCTTCCTTTCTTTTCCTTTCTTTGTTTCTTATTCCCTCTCTTTTCTCTCTTCTCCATTTTTTGCTGCCTTTCCTTCCTGTTATTTTTTTTCCTTCTTTTTCTTTCCCTTCCCATCCTTTTCTTTCTCTTTCCCTTATTGTGTTTTTACAAGGGAAGAGTATTCAACATGCACATGGGTACCTATTAATACACAACTGCACTCTTGCATTTTGGTTTTTTCACTTGCCAGTATTTAAACTGAGAGCACTACATTTATCTGCTTATAAGGACTTAAAAATGTGGGTCCTCTTCCATACATGTAACATGAGGAGTTAAGTATTTTGATTTTTGTAGAAGCAGGTATATGCTTTCATCTCACAGCATATAATTATCTGTTTGATCAGCTTCATGAAACTGATAAAAATGTAAAGAAATATTAACAATTCACCCACCTTGTGAAAAATGTTGGTGCAACAATATGAACCTGGACACAATACACAACACATAAGTGAATTATTCCATTTCACTTTGATCAAATTTCACTGAATCCTCCCTACAGGGGTTTAGAGTATCTCTGAAGGTCACAGATTTTTATTTATTATTTATTCTCTTTTTATTTTCCAAAATGGGTAAAATTTTAATCTGTTGTGACAACAACTCCAATAGCAAATACCTCACTATATATGCTTAAATTCTGAACAAAAATTGTTACAGCGGGGATTACTGTAACAAGTATATTTCCAACCAGGAGTCCCGTGGAAAGCGAAGTATATATGGACAGATTCGTGGTAGACGTTTCAGAGATGTTTATTTCTCCAGCCGCATGGCCGGGGCTCTGCTCAGGAACTCCCCAGTCACGGGACCCGAGGGTCCTTGGACCCACCAGGGAACCCAAACCAACCAATGGGGAATGAGGCTGACCAGGGGCAACGAAACCCCGTGTCTCCTCCCCAGGGCCCCTCTCCCAGGGCTCCATGGCAGGGGAGAGGGACCCCAACAAGAAATGATACTGGGATAAAACAAAAATTATTGATGTTGAACTTTTGTACATCAGTGTAAGAGTATGCTGAATTTTATCCTTTCATAACTTTGCATAAACCTATTTACAAAGAGTCACCGTGGTCAAATCTCAAACACAGATCTTAAGAAATTTTTACTACTATATAAGAATCAGCAACATATGCATACACACAACACACAGTAAAATAGACCAAAAATTTCAAGCAATACCAATCAATAACCAGTACTGCAATAAAAGAGATTTTACAATTTTAAATATATCTAATTATTAAAAGTTCTGTTTTGAACTATAAGTCTGTAGGTGTAAATTTCAGAAAATTTAATTTAAAAAATTTGCACAGAAAGTTTTTTACATTTTATAGACAGGACAATTTCTCTAAGAAAAGGCTTTAGTGAACTATTGCCAATCCCTAACCCTTGTTTGTTTTCCTTCCTGAGCTAGTCACTGAGCTCTAAATCTTTCTCTCATCCTGTTTGCCCTGAATTGCTCCTGAATAGGTTTTGCTTATCCCAAGGAACCAATCAGTCATCCCCACACTCCTGAAATACTGATATCTAACCATCTCTTTTTCTTGATCCACTTAGGAGATCAGCCTGGCTAAAAGACAGCAAAGTTGCACAGAATATCCCCTTCCTGCAGTCCTAAATCCTTCTGCTACCTTCCCAATATTTTGGAGGTGGATTGTTTTTATTGTTGGGTTGTTTTTCTTTCCCACGTTGTTCAGCATATAATAAAGTTGACATGAGAGAACAGGTCAAAACTATGTCAGTTCTTCAGAGCTTTGCTAACATAAGGCACCTGAGACTCTGGATCTCACAGAAGAGTAAAATCTGTAATCATGAGGAGAAAAAAAAGGTAGGTGCAGGAACAGTTTATTCATGATTCCTGAAACTTTAATTTAACTCTGGTAATTGAGGTCAGACTGAATTATCTACTAAAATTCAAGGAAGACCACAGGCTAGTGGCATCTACCTTTAGCTCTCTGTATGTAATTGTAGCAAGCACACAGAGCACTGCAGACAAAACTTGTTACTTTATTCTGACTGACATTCATTTCTTTTTATCTTCAAATGGCAACAAGTGATGATGCCTTGCAAGAAAATACACTCCACTAGTCCATGGATTTGAGTCCAGTTTGGGTTCATCTGGGAAATACAATTGTGCTGCTAAACAGAAAACTTTTTAAACAAATCATCTGCAGTAAAATTGCTGCAATTGTCTTGTGTCCACAAATATGGAAAGAGTTAATGAGAGAAAGCACTGAAGAATATCTAGCAGGCTCCAGGTTTCTGTAAAACCCATAAAAACATTCTACTTGAATAACAAATAGGCTATCTACCTTCCCACAACAGCTATTAACATAAACCACTGGTGTGGTTTTACCTATTAAGATTCTCACATTGTTTGTAACAGTACACAATCTCATTTTATAGAACATAAGCTTTGCTTATAATCCTTCTATTGCACTTGGAGGCAGTTTTCTCATTTGACCTCTAGAGTTGGCTTCCTAGATTGCTTTGTGTCCTAAAGGAGAGTAGTCATCATCCAAGCCTTTAGAACAAAAAAAAAAAAGGAAAAATTGAAACTGTATCTTATCTTTCTCTAAGAATGCCTAACAACTGATTTCCTAAGAAACAGGCAAGCCCTTTGGCCTATAAAATCCTCTCAGCTTTAGCTTGCTCCCCTGTGTACATACAGCTCTCCATGGTTTGGTGTTTACTAGACTTCATATTAATATCAGAATGTTAAAAGGTTTGAGATTCAGCTGTAATGGTAAGCAGATACACAGGCAGGTCTGCAACCCAGCTGATAGGCAATCTTCATTAACTTTTGCCACTCCCTACTGATTTTCTCTATTCCAACAGGTATCAGCTGCATCAGCTTCAAAATGGAGGCCTGAAAGTGTAAAATTTTTTGAGAGCTGCACAATTGAGTCTTGGTTTTTAAAGGCAGATAGAGAGATAATAAAAACGTTTAATATGTTCAGGAGCATGTGCTCCTGATGGTTTTGTCTCCATATATTTCTGTGTCTAATGCACCCCCTGTAGTTTGCATGGACTCAGACACAAAGAGGACTATAATAATGCTCTCCTTCTTTCTTCTGCTATTCTTTTTTGTTATGTTACACCTTGGAACAAATTCATCCTGCTAAAGCTATTGGTGTTCCCCTTTTCATGGACATATATTTCACATCTTTTGTTATTTTTTTTAAATTAGAACTATCTTACAACATTCAAAGAGAAGTCATTGTTGCCTATGGAAAGGACCTGTCATGAAAAATCAGAACAATGAATTTGCTATTTGAAATTTGTATTTATTTTTATTAAGAAGGAACACATTTCTTAACAGTGTAAGACTGTGGTCATAAAAACCACTTATGTTTGTTTAAAACTGGATAATGTCAAAAGACAAAAAAATTAGAGAAGCAAAACAAGAAAGTCAGAGCAAGGACTGTTTCACAGGGCTGTCTAAAGACCCCTTGAGCCCAACAGCTGACTTCCAACAGCTGCCCATGGCACAGCCTTACACAAACAGCATGCAAGGAGCAGTGCTTCCCCTGGGACAGCCTGTCAGCTTCCAGGGGAAAAACTGCCATGGTTTCCTCAGCCAGGGTATGCTCATGGCCCATCACACTGGGCATCCAGCCCTGCTACCACCTGCTGTGATCCTGGCTGGCAGGACCCAGTGTCCTGGCCCTCCAGTGGCCACGCCATCAGCTGCTCTGTGCTCCACAGTTCCCTCCCCCCCTCTCTGCTGCTTGTGGTGAGGTCTCTCTATGTGCTCTGGCAGCACCTCTGTGTTGTCTGGTGGGGAAGTTGTCGGGACAGACAAGGGAGCTGCCACCATCATGGAAAATTTTGCACAAACACGTGTGGAGAAGAAGCTGAGCCGGACAGAGAAAGGGAGTAGGAATGGCCAGAGGCCATGTTCCCACAGGTAGGGGTGGGCGGGCTGTTGAGACAGGAGAGGCTGGAAACTTGTGATTGACCAGTAGACATGCAGCTGCTCAGGACATTGCTGAAGGCAAATAAGATTCTTCAGGAGCCAGCTCAGCCCAGACCTAGTATCTGCAGAAGGGGCTAAAGAGAAGTGACACCATTACTGAAGACTCCCTTCTGCGAGATATGGAGTCACCAATACATTAGTTGTGGGAGACTGGAGGAGATTGTTGGCTTGAAACACTTCAGGCACTTGTATGGGGAAAGGAACAAGCCAAGTCTTGCCCTGGAGAGGTGATGTCCTGCTCCACACACCCCACACCCCCAGGGCCTGTATACCAGCCCCACAGCGGGGTCAAGCCCTGGCATATGGGAGGCAATGCTCCACACTGTGACCGTGGAGCCTCTAACCCAGGTCCTGAGTGGCCAAATGACCAGAAGTCTCACCTGGGGGAGGGTCCAGAAAAGCTAATGGGTGCATAAGACAGAGCATGAGGTACACACAGGTATTGACCTTACCTCCTTGTGGACTTTCTTTCAGGTGAACACAAGTGGAACCAGGAGTGGTGGCTATATTTGTTCTTCTCTATATCTCTTCTCTCTTTCTTCCAATTCCTTCTTCTCAAAGTTTGAGTAACTTAAAGTCAGATGGGTTGGTTTGCTAAGTTGAATGAGCTTAGAGTTTGCTAAAATAATGCTTTGTGAAATGCTTTATGTTGATTTAATGTTGCTCTAAACTTTCGCCAAAGTTCCCAGGTTTTCTGAAGTTTACCAGTAAAGTTTTTATTTGTTTGCCCTCTTGAGAATATCTTGTCAGTGTTTCTCCCTTGCACCTAACTCAAGTTGCAAAAAATCATCTTAAATCCTTTTAAGAGATTCATTGAGCAAGCTCTGGGGCCTTACACCAATCCAACCTGATGTTCTCAGAGGCTTGTCTGCCAGCTTGGCTGTCTGTCAGGGCCAGGATCTGGGATTCTACACAGGGACCAGCAGGCTTGCCCAGCTCACAGGTGGTTAACCCTTGTTACTCTTCCCTGTGGTTATCAACAACACTGCAAAGGTTAGCCCAAAGCACTAAGAGTGACTGCAGAGTTCTAGGTGTTGGAGGAAGGCATGTGGGGCCCTCAGTTGTGCCATCAAGGGGGAAAGTCTTATAAGGAGTTTATTGAACCTCCAGTCAGGCTCTTTGTAGATATTAATAACAGAGGGAAAAGAGAAAATATTGTTAAACTGAAACAGGTATCTTGGTATCCTAACTACAAAGAATTCATCTCCCTATTTTTAATTTTTTTGAAATTTCACCGAATATAAAAGCAGGGTTAAAGGGTGATATTAGTCATATGATGGTTTTCGTTACCACTTTTAGAAACTTCTGTTTCAGGAGGTAGGACTGGGGTTTGTTTTTTTTCACTCTCAATGTACTGAAAGTACCTCAGCTTTCATTCTCCTTACATTTGTTTTCTCTCAAAAAATCTAATTTCTTTAAAGGTTCTTATTTAATACGTCATGTTAATCACTCTCTTTTGCATTCTCAAATAAGGTCACTCTTACCAGCAAATCCTGAAGAACAGCCACAGCAACATAATCCATGAGTTTTATTCTTTACTCCCTTAAACACAATAATCCACTTAATATTTGTAACCACCATTTAAAAGGCTTTAACTTATTTTCAAATGAGTCTCATTTAATTCCATACATTTCATTTAGTCTTTTCAGCTGAAACACCTTAAAGGCAGAGCAGAACAATGTTCTCCAACCATTATTTCTATTTACAGTTGCAAAGCTATTTTACTGAGATGTGCTTCACCTTTGGTTCCGCATAACAAACCCACAGTTACAGTGAACCCATGTTTTATGCTGTCACAGAAGTCTGTGCTGCATGACTAGCAGGGAATTATAGTTATGTTTTTCTCTCAAAGTTGAACTGTTCTCTAATGTGGCGTGTTAGACAACAATAAAATGTGGTTAACATCCAGAACTGTTGCCAGTGCAGCCCACAAGTAGCTTTCAAGCAAAGAAAAACAACAGTTATGAATAAATGCTCTTTACTGTTACTTTTTCATGCTTACACAGAGCCACAGATTTGAGTAGACTGTGAAATTCTTCTGAAAGGAAAACATGACTGTTTTAGAGCTCCTATTATTTCACAATATCTTCACTTCTAGCCTAAAGATACACATATACACATGCACAAACACATACATAGAATTCAGGTGCCTTAAAGGTATGGACCATCAAACCCTAAATCCCAGGAATCTCCTTCTATTTTCCTGAAATTCTTGTGTCTTACCTTTCCTCACACATGCTTCAGTCATGTCTGTTGATCCAAGTTTTGATTCTTAACTCCTACATGTCCAACAGCCAGTCTGCAATGCTGTTGGTAGTGAGGTCTATACTCACCTTCCCTACTCACTCCATGAAGGGGACAGGAGGCTGCATTTTCTATTAATTTTCTGTTTTCCCCTCATTCTGTTCAAGAGTTACAGTTGGAAACAACAAGAAAACTATACAGATAATATTTTCTTACACAATGAAGTTTTCAGATTTTTTTAAAATAAAAATGCTGATTGCGAAGAACTGAAAATATCCTCCTTGAACTCAAGGAAAAGGGGGGCAGAGTCTCCTAGCAATAATCCATTTAAATTATAGGAGGCACCTGGAATGCAATTAGTGCAGGAAATTGTTTTATTATGGACAGAAAGCTATTAATAGTTTCTAAAGCAGGATT
>NW_008239080.1:4026356-4065902 GCF_000691975.1 Corvus brachyrhynchos | reverse complement strand
AATTCAAATCTACTGCCTATGTCTATTAATTGCAGTAATAGCTTAGTGAGATTAACTGATACTTGTGTGACTACTGCCTGCCAGTCCCAGAAGGGATTTTCCATCATGTGGGCTAGCTCATCAACATACGGATAATGGAAATAGGTATTATGTTCATGGCAGTCAGAAGTGAATAGAAGAGATTCTCTCACTGAAGGCATGAAACATAAATATATATATAAATCAAGACAAACATCAGCAGTGTGTGGTTCTGCTTCAGTGAAACACTGTGTTTTTTTCCTTTTTAAATGTCCTATAAGAGACACAGAGAGGATCAAGTAGTATTAGAGCAGAAATAAGAAACAGCTCTTACCTTGGGGATAATTTGGCTTGCTCTCAGCAGAACTTCACAAGCCTTGCTAAAATCTTTCTCCCCTGTTGCCCTTTCTACAAAGTGCTGGCACCTGGCACACAGGCAGCACCAAGCCCAGTGCCGCTGCTTGCATGTTGATAACCCCCATGGCTAAAATGCATTAGAGACACCACTGGGAGAAAAGCAGTTCTATCCAAATAAACCAAGTTTTTTGTCCTTTACTCATAAAGCAATATGGTTTTTTTCAGTCTCTTACAACTAGACTTTGAACAAACAGAACTGAACTATTTTCAGCAAATAATGACTATTTTAAAGATTACAACAATATTGATGGTCAAAGCAAGAAGTGTTCATAACATGAACTTAATTAAAATATCCGTTATAGTACTACAGGCTATTCCAAAGGAAGTTATCTTCCCATTATTCAGAATAGAAAATATAGATTTGAATAGCAAGATAATCAAGATCTTGCAATGTATTGCAAGATTTGCGCACCTAAAGCAGAATTTTTTAAGCCTAAAATACGAGAAAAAACACGTCAGTAATTATCCTTTACCCCCAATACCAAGTCAATAATATAAGCAAGATTATTTTCTGACTAGAAAACAAACAAAAAAACCCATTGTGACATCCAGAAAAAGACAATATTTCTATCTGGCCAAATCCACATGTAGAAGAGATGGAGTTTTTGTAATTTGTTTCATGATATTCTGTTTTTCTATTGCAGTCAAAAAATCACCATTAGGAAGGTGCATGGACTATCCAACCATAGGTATTGCTTTAAAGTGACACGTACAATAATGTTGTCTATTCTGTGCATGGTATCTAGCAGGAGTATAATGGAACTCTCTGAATAATTTTTTCTTGTTCCAGAACCAAATATTCAGAGATCCAACATTTTGCTTTAGCAATTCAGCTTGAATTTGCTTAAGATCATGCAGCTATGGGAGAAGTGAAATTCAGGTGACTTGCTGACAAGTATTTCAGGAGTGTGCTTCTTCCTATTGAAGGTTGTTATAGAACTTCTTGTGAAGGCCTTAGATTCAAGTAATTCTTACCATGAAAACCACATCTGTCAGTCACTGATGAAATGCTGTAGCAAGATGGCAATGTAAGCCTTGTGCACTAGTTATGCTTGTTCCTCATAATTTATGGTAATTACTTTTACCTGTTAATTGTGCACATGCCTCACTAAATTGACAGCTAAGTTTTATCTGTTCTGCATTTATAAGTAAGTATGCTGTATTTACCACAGCTGTGACTTTGCATAAGCTCATAATTGCCCAGTGAGTTGCAGTTAAAGCAGTCAAGTGCATGTTTCTGTCTTCAGTAGGCATTGTTTTGGTCACAGCTGTGTATGACATCTCTCGGGGTGGTGGCAAATTGACAGGCTAATATCAGCTGCTGAATCTGTCTTCATCTCAGACACCTGAAGCCTAAAAACATTCCCAACTGAAGTTGTACCTTCAGACATGAATAGTATTAACAGTAGTACCATATCAAGCTGTCTTTCACAAATTGGGATGACACTAATGACCCTGACAGCAAAGCCATGGTACTCTGAAATCATACTTCATTCGCTCCTTCTGGCGACTCTTCTGACTAATATCTTACCTATACTACTGTGTTCAGTATTTCTGTATCCCTCTGCTTTCCTTTCCTGCAAATAGTGCAAATATGCAGCTGTCTTATGAAAGAAATATTAAAGCCTCAATTAAGAGTATGGTGAGCATTATTCCTGCTTCCTTCATCTTAAATAATGTATTGGAAGCCTGCACGCTTCTAATGCATTCTTTTCTTGTGCATTTTCCAATGCATCCTTATTCTAATAAGAATGCACTTTTTTCTTACTTAACTTGTTCTAATGAAGACCTGCATGCCCACAAAGCATCAACAAAAAAACATTCAGCGGATGTTAAAAACACAAACCATTCATGGTATTCTTCAATGATGTCCAATAAAGAAGGAAAAAGATAGATGCATATGACATGTCCCTTTCACTTTCTGAATCCCAGTGGTCTAGGATCTGCTAATGTGTATGAGACCTATGGGAACTAATGTTGCCATGAATACTAAAGAATACAAATAAGGAGTGAATCATTAATAACACACCAAACGGACATTCCAATACATAAAAATCAGTGAATGTTTTCAAGATCACACAAAAAAGCTTTGATTAAAAACAGGATCAGAAAATTTAGTAGTTATCATTTATGACACATAACCTTGTAGAGAGAACCTAAACTCAAAACTTTAAAATAAATGGTTCATAAATTATAAATATAATATATAACACTGGCTGCTTTCCCCCCTGTTTTGTATGTGCTTTAGTCCCTTGCAACATAGAAATACAAAATTGTTATTTGGTATCCTTTTAATATGGGAACTGACAGTTCAAAGGATGGGGAAGATTTAGAATGACAGTGCTGCTTAGGTAATTTATTTCAAGGTATGCATTTGAAGTAATTTATATGCTGAAAAATTCAACTTTACATTTGGAGTCCTAATGTAAGCACTGTGGAATAATTTCCCCTGTGTAGAAGAAGTTACTGTGCAAAAGCAGGCCTTCACACAAATTTTCTATAGCACAGATTCTGCATGAACCATGAAGAGAAAATTAAAGTGTGCAGACACGGGACATCTTCCAAAATAACTACATGTATGGAATTTGTTGGTGATAATGAAAAATGAGTAGCTTCTTGTGCTTCAGAGCAAATACATGTGTTTGTATAGTGCTTGACTAGTGTCTTTAGCTAAATGCAGTTTGGACTCTGAAGTAACTACACTCTTGTTGAGATAGGGGCTTTCTAAACAAGAATTTGTTCAAAGATCCCCACTTTTGATTCTAAGATCAAGTTAAACAGAAAACTAACTGTAAACCTAACTGAGGGGATATGGCTGAAAGCTAAATGACTTAAAAATGCTGCGTAGATAGCAATCAGGGCTGCAAATAAGTAAGTTACCCATACACCTTTATCTGTGATGGAAAAAAAAAGCAAATAGGTCAAGGTGTCTGTTATCAAGATGACACAGACAATTAAGGTGACAAGAACAAGACTTTTTGCTTCTGAAGAAGCCATGCAAAATACATAATATTCAACTATGTTGAGAAGGCATATACTATATATGAAGTTTTCCTGTGCATTCAAAAATAAAGATGACAACATCAAAAGCTGGAAACACTGATCAAATTTAGAATACATTCAAAGACACATATGGAGCAAAGAAAATGGTGGTAGATGATAACAGGCTCCCCTCCTGGCTGTGTGTACGTGAGTTGACAAACTAGGAATATACTGCAGTTCAGATAAGCAAGTAACAATGAAGAAAGCACAGCAAAGGATCCTAGACAGTAAGTGAAAGAGAGCAGAGAGGAGAACTCAGGAATGAATAGTAATAGAATCAGTCACTAAAATGAGTGGAATGTAATTGTTAAGAGCTTCAGAATAAAGAGTAATATGGATGGCATTTCTGAAATTGTGAGGAAAAAAAGGCAGGATTGTGTGTGATCAGAACTCAGGCAGAAGTGCATTCTAAGTGTTTACACTATCTGACTATCTGCAACAACAGAAGAACTAATTCAATATGCAGAAGTCCTTGCCAGCTTTATGCTTATAATTGCACTGAAGTAAGATGAGGCAAGTAGGGGCAGATTTAAATTTCATGTCACACATACAAAACAGCAGTAGCTCTTCTAGCACTCATGGTGTGGTTTTGGCTCTTCCACAATGAAGAGGAAACCAAAGGAATCTCTAGAAATTCTAAGACGTTAATGAAAGGCCTAGTATTTAAAAGGATCTTTGTCTGCAAAGGGTCCTTAAATTTTCCAAATAATCTGCCTAGTACTATTGTTCAGATGGATGTATTCAGATATCTTATTCAGATTTAATTCAGAAATGTCATAAAGTAATAGCCAGAATAGAAACTGCCATACTAAAATTTATAGTTAATTCTACTTAGTCTGGAATTACTTACTTTAAGTGCAACTGCTGCATCTTAGAATCAAGATGGAATTAAGAAGATTATTAAAGACAGTGCCTACACTTGGTACTGTTTATCTCTAAGGTAAAAATGAAAAGAAACCTCAATTCCTATTTTGCAGTGAATATGATTACTTTTAGGTCCATAATAGAAAAATAACCCAAAGCTTTCACAGAATCACAGGATGGGCCTGGTTGGAAGAGACCACAGTGGGTCATCTGGTGCCATGTCCACTCTCAAGCAGTGTTATCCTAGAGCACATAGCACCAGATTGTGTCCAGATGGTTTTTGAATATCTCCAGTGATGGGGAAAGAAGTTCTTCCTCATATTCAGGTGGAACTTCCTGCGCATACAGTTTCTGCCCATTGACTCTTCTTCTATTGCTTTGCACCACTGAGAAGAGCGTGGAAAACTCCTGACACCCTCCCTTCAGATTCTCTTAGACTTTACTGAGGTCCATTCTCAGTCATCTCTTCTCGAGGCAGAACAGGCCCAACTTCCTCAGCATTTACTCATAAGAGACATGCCCCAGACCCTTAATCACGCTCATAGCCTCTGCTTTGTTTCATATTTCAGCTCTTACCATAAGCGAAATGTCTTCTTTATATAAACAGGCTATCTTCACATATTAGACATCTACAGTCATAGCTACTGTTGTGATGTACACCATTAATTTCTGCTGAATATTCTACCTAGGGGATGCAACATCAACTTCTCCACCAAGTTTTCCCACACATATTTCATTATAAAACACAAATTAATTTAAAATATAAAAAAACACCTGTTCTTTTGCTTAGATTTTGTGCTGACTTTTTCCAGAGCTACAGCAACACTCTGGTGATGTTCTTATTAATCAGAGTCATTCTCTTCCTCTGTTCTAGTATGGATCTAGACCAAGAAAACTTTCTAAGAACAGAAAGAAAAGCGCAAAGTTGCCATTACTGGAAAGATTCTAGATCACTATCTTATCTTGGTCAGTTGGGGAATGACATGTCTCTATATAGAAAGTGGCTTGCCCTAGCAGAGAGCAGGATGTTTCGTTTAGTTTTATAAATCTCTGTGCATGCAACAGCAATATCACTAAAACTGCAGTCTGCTTTAGGAAGGTCTCCTTACTGTTGTGAGATTGAAAGGACCATATGTCTGTAATTTCAGGTCAAGTATTTCCTAATATGCCTTCATCCTTTAAAGATAAAAATTAGATAACAATAAGCTGGTTACAGAAAAAATGCTGTTTAAAATGTATTTTTCATAACTTTTATATAATTTTCAGATGATGATTGTTTATATTGTTGAAATTTATATAAAGTAGGAGTAAACCCAATGTATTTTTTACATCTTGTGCATAGCACTAAAAACAGACTCTATATTTATCTTCTAACAAATAAAATCTTTGTAAACAAGGTGAATGTAAAGCACCAACTAACTTGCTTTAGACATCTCCAATATCCATGAAATGTAAACAATCAAGACAGAAATATTTGAGGAAGGACCGAGGTACAAAATTACAATTTGTATAGAAGCTGGAAATAGTCTAATTTCACAGACAAACCTTTGCAGAATTCTTAGCTGTTGCTTTTCTGTTATTTAGTCTTCTGTGTAATTTGGCAATATGCCAAGTACTTCCATCTAAATGTATTTGTTAACTTTCTCAGAAATTTAAAATTCACCTCTGGTAAGCCCATGGTTTACATGGCCTATATAAAAACAATTTAAGAAAAAACATATTGTCCCCAATGCCTCCAAGTAAAGATTACTCAGGAACATCAAACCAAAAATACTGACTTATGCTTAAATACCACATAGCAACAGTCACTGAGAAATTCTTGGCAAACACTGAATTCTGTTTTGAAAAAAAACCAAATCTGCAAAAATGCATTAATTGGGAGCTAGAGCACATTATATTCACTTCTTTTGAAAGTTAGATGGGAATTGTCAGCAGATATAGATAACAATAGGAAAAACCCTAATTTACACCAAATAAAATTTGGGAAAAATGTTTGTTGTAATTTTGGGTGCAATGACATTTCATTCACTCAACTATGTTTAAAATTCTCTTCCAAATCCTAGTTTGATTAATTAGAAATGTTAGGCGCAATAAATGCAAATGACTGAAACAAGTAATTTCAGACATAGAAAATATAAAAACTAAGAATAGCTGAATCTTACAGCTATTTGCATGATAGATATGATTTTCACCAAAAATATTCATGTGAAAACTGCTTGATTAAAGAGAAGCACTATAGTATTTAAGATTTATTGTTTTCAATCTTTAATATACCAAAAGTAACAAAATAGTTGCAGTATATTTTATAATGACAGGAGCATGAGCTGTGCACACTTTGGAGGGAAACAGATATTAATGAAAACCAGAAAGACCCTGGAATACAAAAGCTTTGTCCTGAAAATTGATATTAGCTCAGCACACAGAAATTTAGAGCGGAATCTATTGTATGGTGGTATGCAATGCTTGTATTACTTAGGATGGTCATTACAGTGTGTCCTGGGTTGCAGTGTATTCTATCACCATCCTCATGAGCTGTTGAAATCAGCTGGGGCAGTGTTTCCTTGCCTCCTCCCCCCAGACTATCTTGCTGTTAATTGCCCATCATTGTCCTGCCACATGACTCAGAGATAACTCCCTCTGGACTATCTTCTGTTAATGAGCCTAATCAACACTTGGCCTCATGACTCATTACCCCATTGTGAGATGCTCCACCCAGAGGGAGGAACCAAGCATCCCATCGTGGATATAATCTGAGACTGAACACCAGAGACAACCCTTCTCCACTGGATTTCCAGAGGACAGGAGCTACACAGCCACCATTGGGCTGTCTGAGGAAGAGCAGACTCTTTTACTGCAGGATCACTGCTTCAGAGAACTGCAGCCACCATTCTACCAGACTGCTACCACCACCCTGCCTAACAGGGACTCAGGTTGTATTTTGACTCTGTCAGTTTGAACCAGTGTTTTCTTTTACTTTTTTTTCCTTTTCTTTAATTTCCATTAAATTGTTATTCTGACTTGGTGCCTCCCACTGGTTTGTTTTCAAACTAGTACACAGTGTTAGAGAAATATTGATTCTAACTGGTGATGCCACACATTGTGTCTTCATTAATTGGTTTATAAAGGTCCTCTGTTTCTTTCTCTTTATAGGATAGGAAATTTATAGTCAATTTGGTTAACTTAAAATTTCAAGCTAGCTAATATTGACTATGAAGTGAATTTCTTTAATCTTATAAATAAATATTGGAGAAATAATTTTAAAAAAATCCAGAAAAAAGTCAGAAATACTCTCCCACAATTATAAAGAAGAGCTTGTGTCTTTTATAGTCCACTCCTAAATTATTATTTTTCAATTTAATACTTTTTAATTATTTGATGCTATGTGAACCAAAACATCAAAAATTCATCTTATGTCTTTCAAATGTTCAAATTTAAGGCTTTACATGAAAGTAAAATCTCAATATCACCAATCACTAGTAATAAAATGTACATTCTCCTGAAGAAAACTTTGTGGCTTATGTTTTCATGAGGTTCATTATGAAACTTTTCCTTCAGTATAGTTTCAAATCTTATCAACTTTCTAAGGACAGAACCAAATATGGCCTGATGTATATAAATTGACTGTTGCAAAGGTCTAATGAAGATCAGCTTCCCACTCTACAGGAAATGTGTTAACACAGCACTAAATTAATCAGCACATTGAGCTTTTTCTAAGGACTTAAAATCGTCTCCCTTATTTAAAGTACAGAGCAGGCTTTTCCATCCATAAGGAGCACAGTGCTAAGCCCTCTGAAGGAATTAAAAGCATTTTCTCCTCTTCTATGTAGCAGGCATATTGAATACTTGACAACAATTTGCACACATTTACAAGGAAGGTAGAGACATATGTATTACAAAACCCCTCTGCCTGGAGAAGTTTAACCTGCAGCTCTCATCCTCCTTAGACATGTCATGGATCATACACGTCTCAATAATGCCATTCTGCAGAGGTGAATGCAAAATCCCATGGGACAGAGAAAAGGAGGGAGATGTGCAAGACATCTCACTATAGCCTAGTGAATAAGGCTGTCACCTGGCTAAAAACCTCAGAGGACTTGTGTATTGTAAGAGGATTTTGACTACAACTGTATCACCTATACAGAGAAGAATGGAATTTAGGTAATCTTTTAACACTAAGAAAATCTATGCCATAAAAAGAATGCATCATTTTTGTATGGGAGCTGAGAAAATATTTGTAAGAATCAAGAAGAGGAGATATATTTGCAAATGAAGTCTGTGAAAAGCAATGGTCATTTATATCAGTTGCATTATGCCTAGAAAAGCAAAAAGAAAAAAATAACATGGCTTTAGGGGCTTAAACCTCTTACTTAGTCTAAAAAAAAAAGTATAATCAGATATACTGTGCTTCAAATAATCAAAACAACTGTAAAAATACCTATCTAAAAATTCAGTTTACTAAATAATGAATATCCTTTTGTTTCCTTATATAATTCAGGGAATTACTGATTAAACAGCATCTCCTCTAGAGTGATTGTGATCAAATCTCTATACTATGTCTTTCTGCTCCTCAAAATGGGATCAAGAACTATGTAGTAATTGTGAAATTAAGCATTTTCAAGCAATAAAACAAAATCTGAAAATGAAGCAGGAGCCTATCCAACGCTAGATAATAGAAATCAGGGAAGACAGTAGCCAGGACACTAAGCCCTCCTCAGCTGCCAGGTACCTGATTAAGGATTGCACGCAGATCTGGAAACCTGGATGCTGAAGACCAGAATTTTATGCTGTGTGTTGACATGCACAATTGCACTTTCAAAGAACTAAACAGGGATCATTATTCTCTTTTACAGCAGTTCCACAAGGGTGATGGTAGTGGCACTGTTCATCTTTTATGCTACAAAGCAATTATTATACTGCTCAGCCAGCAGGACACCCAGGTTAATTTTTTTCCTAGGTCTAGGACTCAATATCTGTATCTTCTCTGTATTAGTAAATATCCCAGGTACTAGATAGAAAGCTAGCCCAGAGGGCATTTTGTCCCTTGGAGTGGCAAAATTCATGAAAAACGTAAGTGAGGAGGAAAGTATAGATTTTGTAGCCTTAGATGAGGGCACTTATCTGAGAGAAGGGAGACATGGGATGACTCAGATTTGCTTTATGGTGGATGGGGAGAGGGGAACTTCTCTAACATGATTTACCTGAATAATTTTAGATGCTTTTCTTGAGATGAATCACACCCTAAAAACATCTATTTCTCTGCATAGAGACAGTCTAGTGTCAGATTCCATATTCTGCCATAGGCAAAAGAGAAAACAGCATTTACATGGGGACTAGACATCAGTGTTTTAAAGGTCTCATAGCACATACTATGTAATTAATGTGGAAATGCTATATTAACATTAAAATTGTTACATAATAAAGTTTTCCTGTTATCTATCCCTTTTCTTAGCTATTATGCTCATCCTTCCTGTGTCCTGCTGGGTCCTGTGGTTGACTCTTCAGCCTTCCTCAGGAGTGATGGGGGTGAGAGGTTGCAGGGGGTCACAGTCAGCTGTCAACATCCTCAGGTCTTCACCAGAAAAAGTGTCACATTTCTTTCTCCTCAGGCTTGGTCACTGCTTTGGGTTTTTTTTAAATGTTTCTATGTGACAGCCCTTTTCCTTCTCCCAGACTGCCAGCTACAGCCTGACAGTGGCCTCCAGCCCCACGCACACAAAGGGCTATGCATTGTCAGGCAGTGACAGGCAGGGGGGTGTCACCCCTTCCCCAGTGGGGCCACTCCAGAGCTGATGCTGGAGCAGGGGAGGTAGCAGCCACTGGCCCAGCACAGGGGTAAAACCAGTGACATCCTGACTAGGCCAGAGTGAGTCTAATCCCCCAAACTGCCAGGTCAGGGCAGACAGCATATTTACTGGGCTGCACTGATTACCTAGATCCCATATGGATATCATTAATCTCCAAGGTAAGTCATGATGACATCTAAAGTCTTGCTAAGGACTATAGACTCTTAAAGATCTCTTAATGATCGAGTGTAAGATGAGCAGTATCTATTGCAAATTTAGTCAGCAAAGCTGACTTGTCTGATTTGATTACTAGTTACCTTAAATGTCCTTGAAAGCCAGGAAGAGAAACAAAAGGAGCTGCCTGGGGCAATGTTAGCCCTAAAACTGGTAAAAAACATACAACTGCAAGGTTCTGAGAAGCATCTCTTCACTCATGTGAAGAATAAGAGAAGCTTAGCTGAACTAAATCTTGACCTTCATATTTCTTCACAGTTCCTCCAAATCCCCTAATCTCTCAGAGGAGGAAGCTTCAAATTCAAGGAATGAGAGATGACTCAAATCCAATAAACTTAAGAAATAAGTACTACGGTTTTCCAGATAAAATAAAGAAGTAAGTTGTACTACTGCTTTTCTGGACATTGAAATAAAGAATGCAATACTCAGTTTGTCTCATATATTCATTCAATACATTCCTCCAGATTTTATATCACTGATTCCCTCACCCCATTCTTTGCTGTTTATTTAAAATGTGTCAAAAAACTTCACTCTATTAAATAAACACGTTTTAAAATTGCTAGTAATGCCAAGGTAACAAAACAGGTCACTTCAGTCCTGGAAGATATTTTAGTACATGTTCAGTTTCATCTACAGATCAATAAGGAAAAAAGGCTATTTTAAAGTTAATTCCAAGCTAGCAGAAAACTCAAGAAACCACATATTTTATAATTTGACTACACTGGGTTTAGTGTTGCAAATTGTCTTTCAAATCTCTCTTTCAGGTTTGTCAAATCTGTCACAAGAACTGCTCAGAGGTTTGAGGATGATGAGTCCCAAATTTTATCTGTGTTTTAATCTCTTATGTGATTCCTAGTAGAAACCTAATCTAAGTAAAAACACAGTCTGATTAACCAGTGTCTCATTAGTTTGTGTAAGTTAACATATCTACTTTTCTACTATTAAGAAAGCAGCCTTCTATAACTGTTTAGCGTTGACTTTAAGTATTTTCCATCCTGTAAAGGGGAAGGATTCATACCAAGCTATATAGAATTTTTCTCTATCCTCATCTATTGCTTAGTTTCTGACAGAAAGATAGTGTCTCAAAAATGTCATACATATAATACTGTAACAACATTAAATTTTGTCACAGAAACCTTTCATTTGTGCATTCTGTTGCTCTTTGGACTTTTTCACACAGATTGTTCAATATGGAAAATCTGTAATGCTGAGGAGAACCATAATAAAGAGCTACATTTAAGATGATGAATGTTCTCACAATTAATTTTAAGGCAAGAACAAAAATGCAGTAGTAGTTCATATTGAATACATGTAATGAAATGGCTGTGGTTGCTTGGCAACCAGGATCAGGCTTATGGCAGAACAATAAATACCTACAGTAATCTGTAGAGATTTTCCTATAATACAAAGAGGTAGCTGATATTTTTTGACAGGTTTGTTAACGCACTATGCAAGTTCCATCTGTGTGTCTTTTAGCGATGAAAAGTTTGAATTTACCTGTTTAGATTAGTTGATAGTGTTATATTCACTTTATTTCTTCTTCTCAATCTGTATTGGCAAACAAGCAAACTTCAGGTGAATCTGTTGAGCAGATCTTCTATCCAGCTTCCTGTATGACTTTGAATGTTTTTTGGAGCACTTTCATTTGCTCAATCAAGAAGTAACTAACTTTGGCCACTGTTGCTGGGGAGACTTTTTCAGAATGATGTCTCTTAACGGCAGTGTAAAGGCTTCTGTTTGCTTTTACAGCACATTTCAGACATTGGTGTGTAAAATATACCCAAGTTCAAAACTTTCTGTTTTCTGCACTGTGAGGACCAAAGGACATTGCAAGGTCCAGACTTGGAGATCTGCAGGGGACTATAAACAAGAAGACCTGCATCATTATTAAGCTTAAACCAAAATGTGAACTCACCTTCAGTGTGAAGGGCTGCGGTACTTTGTGCCTGGTCTATGTGGCACACATTTTTGTAGCTTCTGATCTCCCCAGTATGAAAAAGCCCTGAGCTTGTCTGCTGCAAAATTTAATGGGAGTGGTAGACAGTGCTTCTTAGGCAATATCTATAGCTGTTCCCCAAGAACAGCAGCATGCCTTAAAGAGCTGAATCAAGAAGACTGTGACCTGAAACTTCTTCCTGACCTAGCATTCTACCATTAGCATAGATACAACTTTTCCTGTAAAGTGAGCTACTTCAGAGTTTTGGAAGAAGAAAAAGAAACTTGCTCTCAGGAGAAAATACAATATATTCACTTGGAATAACTGCAAAGATGCTCCACTGCTTCCTGTGTTCCAGATGATGCAGTTAATGTGCTGGTAAAGTATTCTCTTCCCTGAAGTAGCAGTAGATCATTTCATGACAGATTAACCTTGTAGCTGCTATTGGGTTTGTCAGGTGTGATACAATTGTGCTTACATCTAGAGGTATGAACTTCACTGAAAATGTGGAGGGATTTTCTTTAAAAAAAACGTAACTCCCTCTAGACTAAGTTGTCATCACCAGTGCAATGAAAGCTCAACATATAAAGGTTAAAAAAAAGCAATCATGGTACAAAGTTAATTTTTTTTTTTTGGTTGACGTTCATTTCTGTAATCAAATGTAGCCAACTCAGAGCCAGT
This sequence comes from Corvus brachyrhynchos, assembly GCF_000691975.1. NCBI lineage: Eukaryota > Metazoa > Chordata > Aves > Passeriformes > Corvidae > Corvus > Corvus brachyrhynchos. The sequence goes on along the minus strand of NW_008239080.1, from coordinate 4,052,927 downwards.
GTCTATCATAAAGTCTTCCCTCTGTTTTATCATTGAAAAGAGCTAATTATTCAGAGCCAGCAAGGATGATAAATCTACCATGGTACCCCGGTACCGGTAGGTAAACCCTAACTTTATTCTTCCTTTGTTTACAGAAGACTGTTGGTCATATAAAGGCATTTGTTCTCTCACAGACCTCCCTTTCAATTTTCACCTTTAAGTTACTGTCTAAGGTTCATATTACTGTGTTTTCAAGAAAGATCCTTGAAAAGGAATATGAATATGGTACCACAATCATAAGAAGAAGAGAATTAATTGAAAACTTACAGCTGTAACTTTCTTTAAGAGAATTTCCTCAGCAAGTTAATGTTCCCGTCCTGTACACAGGTTATCTAATGATAAAGGACAGGAGTTTAAATAACACATTTATTTCTCTTAGGCACTGAGGCAAAACTCAGTAACTTACAAGACTAAAGATTCTTCAAAGGGATTAAAACCAGACACAAAAGTGTAAGACACTGCAGAATAAGCAAGAGAGGGTTTTATTATCTTCCACCTGACAGTGGATGAGTAAATCTAAGGTAATGTCATTTGATTTAACTGTCTGTGGAGAATAGTATGAAACTAAAGGAAGCCATAAAACAGTAAGCAAAAGTTTTAAGTTCTCTAGTTATTCTGACACATACCCAGATATTCCACATTTCATTAGTGCATGAATAAGATTCTGGTAGATATGCATCAACACAGACCTTTCTTTTCTGTTCAATACTCTTATAGCAAAAGTGTTTGCCATTAACGGGCACATACAGATGGTGATACATTCCTTATGGCTGTTTACAAGAACAGAACTATTGATGGGAAGTTCAGAATTAGTTTCTATGTACTAATTCCAAATAATACTCTAAGTTTTTATTATCTCCCTGGAGTTCACTCTACCTTTGGTTCCTCATTTAACATAATATCACTGAGCTGTAATACTGTTCCACATATGAGAGGTTCAGCAATTTAACTGCTTTAGTGGTCTTAAAGTGATTATACCTATAATGCAGAACTAGAAAAAGCCTTCTGATGCTTAACACCTATAAACCCGTCATTGTAGATCACAGAAAATCTATTATAGCAGTGAACACTTTCTGCTTCAAATTGAGATGAGCAGGCAAACCTTTTATGGCAATTTAATGGTGTGAATCGCTATTCAGAAGCTTTTTATACATGTATTAAGTCCAGTATAGTACCTGAGCTTAAGAAGGTGACTAACATTAGCTAATAATTCTGTCACTTCATAGATTGTACCAAGTGCTAAGGAAAATGGCATTGGAAGACTTAGCAGAAAACAAAACAAACTATACAATAGCTACCACATGCTGTCATTTTAGAACATCACAATTAAATGACATATTAGAACATTACAGTGCATCTCAAAAAAGGCAAGGAACTGTTAAAAAGGACACTGGTTAACTTTGGATTAATGGAGGTTGAACATGGCCAGAACAGCAAGGACAGATTGACTGGATCTGCTAGATCAACTGGAGAAGGAAGGCTTACAAGGTCGTGACCTCTTTTTACTCATTGCCAGTAGTCTAAGGGGTGCAAGTTCTATTTCATGCAATAAATGAGATTGATTCACAGAAAGCTCTAATACAATTATAGATGTAAATTGCACATCAGTAGCTAGAAGTACACCTGTCAGTTTATTTCTACCCCCTACCTTCAAAATTTACTCTAAAATACACCAAATGTACTTTTAAAAAAGTGATAGTTCCCTGCATAATTTTTAAATGTGTAGCTAGTGTAAAAATAACAGTTCTTAGTTAACTCAACAGATCAGAATATCAGATATCTATTCATAGTTCTGAAAGAGCTGTTAGTTGTCCTGTAGTTTCCATGGTTTTTCAAGGCATTTCACTTGGTGGATGTTCCAGTTTTGTCTGTTACATTTGTTGAGAGTGTGGTGAAACACTCCTTAAAACAGCAGTGTCCACTGGGCCTTGAGGTCACCTCAGTTGACAGAGATTTCACAAGCTCTGAGAGCTTTTTCACAAGAGAGAAGAAATATATTGGGGATAGGATCCAGTTCAAGATGTAAATGCCTAAATGAAAGTACAGACATTCTAAATTCTCATTATTATCAGTACTAACCACATTTCAGTCACTTGAAACTGTTAGCAACACCCTCATTTACTTTTCAAAATTGAGCTGAATCTCAGTCCATGAATCTCAGTCTACAAATTCTTTCCTTTTATTCCTAGACATCCTAAGAAAAATTAGTTTAGACCTTAAGTATGATTAAATACAAAACTGAAAAATCCTTTAAGCAGAATCCTCTTTTCTATTTGGAATGTCTTGATTAAATGTTGATGGTGCAATATGTGATCTCTGTTGATATACACAAGGCTACCCTATAAACAGATTTTTAGAATAGAGAAATGAATACTACAAGCATCTCAGTGAAAATATATCTATGGAAATTGAGAGCTGTCACCCTTCCTAGATATTCTCTAGTAATTCTCAGAGTTAAAATATCTTTTCACACTGAAATGTAAAACAGATTAAATCTCAGTATAGGAGGTCTACCACTCTCATGCAAATGGATTGGCTCTGCACAGTGCATCATGACTATAGTGTCAAGAATGCCACTGATGTTTTAGAGCTACACAGGGCACTGAATCATTGTCTCTGCTTATGACTTTCAGCTAAAATTGCAAATCATTATTTTTGAGACATTTAAATCCAACCTGGTATTCATGGCAGAAAAGTTTCCAGTTTCCATTTCCGACCCCCTATTTCTGAACCTTTCTAATCAGAAATGTTCTTGAGATAGATACATAATACAGAAAGGCTGAATTCTACTTGGAAGTGTTTAGTTTCTATACTTAGCTCCTCTCAGTGATGATGTACCATTAAAATTCAGCATTTGTAATAGTTGACATCTGAGGCTATCAATGTTCCCCCCGCCAATATTTTTCTCAGTAACACATCCAAGCCAGGTCTATCATATGTCCATACCATCTATCCCAGAATGTGTCCAGAATTTTCCATTTACATTGAAGAATCTCAGCAGCATCCTAAGATATTATAGGCTCAATATCTTGTCTTACTAGATACCTGATAGCATTCAGGAATAAATCTGTTCAATCAATCTACTTTAGTTGTTAGACTACCATAGTACCATAGTAGTTAAGTATTAGTTGACTACTATTTGCATAAATATATAGAACTAAATCAAACATATAGAACTAAAATCTAGGCCCCATTGTCTAAAAGAAATTCTTCAGCTAAACGAAAAACTTCATGAACCTATCTGAGCTACTCACAATTAGACAGGAATTGTATACAGACTAACATTCACTCAACTGTCCCAGTTTCTGCCTGGGTCACGAGGATCAGCAGTTTCATTTGATGGCACAAACTTGTTCTGTCTTAGTGAACAACTGTCAGCCTTATTAAATATGTGATAAATACTCAGGGGTAAATAAATGTAACTTCATGGAAGACTGTGTGCAAAACAACATCAGAGAGATGAAACTACAACCCAAGATGAACGTAGGCACAGAAAAAAAAATTAATCTCATAAAGGTGGCATTAGTTGAGGAACTTTCTATTCTCAGCATTAAGTGAGCTCAAGCAGGACTCTGCTGTAGTGACAGACACCACTATTTGTCCATCTGTAAAAAGGGATGCTCAAAGAATGCATGGCAGGAAAAACCCCACAACTGATAATTACAATGCAATCCACGTCCCATAGTCTTGCACCCCCCTTCTCACTTTTGCTAACGCTGTTTTCTGGCCCCCTTTTTTTTCTGATTTACAAGGCAAATTGTCCTTTACTATATTGAAAGAGTTTGTAGAAAGCATGCAGTGACAAGACCCCTGATATAACTAGTTAATATCAGTGTTATAGAATATATTGCTTCAGGAGGTGAACTGGAAGGTTGATTGAATGAGTGTAACAGCAAGTACTTAGAAGTGCATCAGGATACAGTGTTGAAAACAACAATAAAGCACTGCTGCCAGTAGACTGTTTACACACCTCTCAGGTGCCATAAGAAACATGTAGCTGGAGAGGTTTCATAGTTGCAAAGTGTAATATTTCCCTACCCAAGCCCTACTGCTGGGGTTAAAATTAAATCTAAATTCTCCTCAATTGCTTAAACCATGATGTTTCAATAATCATATTAGTCAGTAAATTGAAATACTTAGAAGCAACAGGTTGAGTTTCTTATAATTGTAATAGCAGCAGCTTTCCTTTATTCATCACAGTTTGCATGTTGAATACCAATCTTTTGATAGTCACTCATCTACATGTATCAGAAAAACTAGAAAAATAAATCATAATTTTCCAGTTGAGCAAAGGAATAAAAAATAAGCTGGGCTATGTCCCACAACATTAATGCCTTGAAAAAAGAATGTGTTGCAAAATTATCCTCACATGTACACAACTTTTACTTTTATCAAAGATGATTTTCTTGTGGAAATTAAATAATGCTTTAAAAATGGTCAATATGATCATGATAGGTTGTGAGGAAAAACATAGTTTTTACAGTGAAGAAAGAGGAGGAAATAAAATTCTGTCATTGATATGCACATCATTTTTTTGTTGAACCTGAAGGATTTTTTGTGAAGAATGATGTGCATATCCACAGGAGGGAAAAAAAATCCATTTTACTTTAGTGTGATCGTCCAGCAGAGTAGTACCTTTTTCTTGATAACAGCATGTTTTAAAGTCATGTTGCCAAATGTCAGGTTATTTTCATGACCAGGATACAAAATGAGGAACTGAAAAACCATACCATTCTGTGAGAGACTGAAATGTCAATGCTTAATGACTCCAAACTCCATTTGTGGAGGCCACAGGGTGCTTTTCTGAGGCCAGGTTTGCACCCCCCAAGGGGAAGAGGTGAGTTTTTGGGTGTGTAGCAGCAAGCTTCTGGTCCACATATGACAGAGGGGTGAGCAACCACTGCCAGAGGCTACAAGCTGGGCTTTGAGGCAAATAAGCAGCAGATCCTGTGAGGTGGGTGTGATAGTGCTTTTTATCATGCCAACTGTTGTCCCTCACACCTCATTCGCCTCCTTGGGGAAGGTCACATTGACGCAGAACATTCACATTCACACGTAGGCCTGATGTTATTCATCCTTTCTAATGTGACATAACTGGCTCACCTGAGCTGATCTGAGAGGCAGCTGTCAGGTGTCATAACCCATCAGAGATGCCCAAAGTGCCCCCAGACTCATTTCTGAAGCTCTCTACCAGAGAACTGAAAGCTCCTTCCCCCAAGGGTGGTACCTGGGTGCTCCCACCGAGCCCGAGTGTATATTAACCCATTGAATTACATATTTCATGGGCTTCCCCTACCCTCCACAGATCAAGACCACAACCTTCACATCGACAAGAATGCAACCATCACTTCTCAACACCCAAGTCTTATCACAGATCCATGGATGATGGTATTGTCTACTCGTCTCTTTTCTTTCATATATTTTCTTAAGTGATATTTTTATGCTTTTATATTGCTATATTACTATAGATAGTAATAACCAAAATGGCTACATATCTGCTTTTTATTGCAACTAAATTGTTCTAAAGCAAACCTTACATATGTATATATATATTTACAAACACGGATCATTCAGTGTCCTTTCACTCTAATCCGCCCCAAGGGATCTATTAACAACAACCTGGGTTATGCTCGCCTTCTGGGGCTGGTCGTAACACCATCCCTGGAAATCTCTCTTTTCTTTTCCTGTCCTAAGTTTGCTGATCTCTTGTATGTGCTGAGACATTTACTGCCAGCGCTGTGGGGAAACGGGCCATGTTTACACGTGTCTGTAAAATGCCAATCTCACTTAAGAAGCTGCACAGGTTACAGGGAAAAAAGTCACTGCATCATGTCAGTTAATTGAGTTGTATCCTCGAAGTTTCACACTGTAAGACAGTTGCAGCTGGAACCTAAAGCAAGCAGCTAAAGAAGCCAAAATATATGGGAGAGGGATTTAGAAAGAGGAGAAAATGTGCCCTCTACTACAGTGTATCCTGTTTCAAAGTTTTTGGGGTTTGTTTTCATTTTTTCTATAAAAAGACCCTACAACCAAACAAACCCCAAATATCTAAACAAACAACAAAACAAGTTTCTACAGAGATCAGGGTTATAAGTTATCCTTTATTGAACACTTCATTATGGTATCTCTCCTTCTAATCTCTTTTATCAATTTTCGTCTTCTACTTAGACATTCAACATCTCAACCTATATAAATCCATTCTCTCAGCTAAATGATGGAATTATTGCATCCCCATCTTTCCATGGTTTAAAGAAACTTGGAAATCACAGCTCTGTCTAGTCTAGCCCCCACCCTATGCAACTATGTCATGATTACAACATACTGTAAAAATCCCAAAGACCTGCTTAGGAATCCACAGTGACTCTTTTATCCAACCCCTGGACATCTCACCAAGCTTATAGATTTACCCATCATCTGTAAGTCTTGCAAAATGACTGCTTTTGCCACGTTTGAGTCTGCAAAATTTTCCTACAGAAATTTCTATTCCTATTTTCCTTACTAAATACTTTCTCTTTTTCCTAAGCCTGACTGGTTCAGGAAATTTTTTGCTTGACTGTATCAGTATCACATTTACAGGAGACAATGAGGCAAGAGACATTACAGACACTCATAAATCCCATGATTGTATCCTTGACGGAAGAAATGATAGCAGCAATCACATGAGAGGCACTACATTTTATGTCTTTCTTAAATTCAGCAAACCCTGAGGAGAAGTTAAACACAGGTAGTTTCAGCATTCTTGATCTAACTTTCAACTGAAATAACTGAAAACAGGAGCATGTCATTCAGAGGGATTGCTGTATGCTTGCAGAAGTCCCCGCAATCACTGTAAAAAAGCTGTGTATCCCCAAAAGCTGTGTATCCCTTTACACACACACACACACACTGAGTTAGGCATGCCTGCACCTCAAAAAACTCGGGCCATTCTTGACAACAAAGATGAACTGAACTGATGTAAACCTAAGCATCCCACTTGTTACATTTTATTTATGGCACAAGGTCAGATCACTTGCTTCCCTTGCTTTTGCAAGGTGACAAAGGCTGACTGCTGGGAGAATCTACTCTGCCTGACCAGTCACTGTAATGCACTAATGGATTACAGAAAATACAGCAAAAACTCAAGAGTATACTAGAGAAATCTGAACAGGACTTATCTTAAGGATATGAAAAATCTGCAGCAAGGACACCATTTCCTTTTTAACTGTGGTGGGAAAACTTAACAAATCACCATGGGTAGTGCTTTTGTCAAGACAAATAGTTTATAAGAGTTCTTGGGAAAAGTTCTGGATTTTTTTTTGTTTTATTCTCTAGTTTTAAAAGGAAGATCTTATGGGAAAAATTTTTCTCTAGGCAAGATAAGACATAGCCAAATGCATCTTACAACCTATTTACATTTAAAATCTATTTACATTTTAAAAGGTTGAGATTCTGTGAAGAAATAAATAAGATCAAATCCTTTGTAATGCAAAATGAGCTTTTAACAGCTAACAATCTGGAGATGAAACAAGCATCAGCAGAGAAACAAATCTTTGCATGAAGGTTCAAAATTAATATATTAATCAGGTTATGAAAGAGAACTGATGCAATTAAATGTAATAAATGGACATAAAAAGACAGAAGAATGAAGGGTAAATATGGTTTAGGATGAAGAAAACAGGTAATAAAATGCAACACAGTAATGTAAAGCTGTTGGAATTCAGTCTAAAGCAAAACATGTCTATTCTGGTATCAATTTTTCTGATACTAACAGGGCACCTGAAGTGGACATGGAGGTAAATGCACTAGTAAATTGCATGTAAAAAAAGTGTACTCTTTAATATACTTTTAAGTGTCTAACCTAAAAGCTTAAGAATCTAATATAATTTAGCTTTAAACCTATGCTATTTAGCTAGACTAAAATAATAAAATCACGAATGCAAAATATGCAAGTACATGCTACACATGCACTTTCAGATAGCTGAAACAATATACATGTTAAATTTCACTGATCCAAAAACAGATTTATTAACTCTACAGTCATTTGTAAGCAAGTGTCTTTGAAGCAGTGTCATGTTTTCTAATTCTGTCCATACAAATTCTTTCTACAGAATGTATGTATATATATACACACACATATACACATATATCTCCACTATATCACATCACAGGGTTTATCCAGAGCTGACACATGCAGATAAGTGCCTCTAGTGTAACAACAAACTAATTTTACCTAAAAAGGCAGAATTTTGGAATATGTTGTATTGGTTGTTTTGAATACAAAGACATTATTTCAAATTTTGCTATTATGAAACCTATTGGATACATAACTAATTCTCTCTTTACAGCAGTACAGCTCTGAATGTTTTGGGATTGACATGTAGAATACATATTGTTCCCAAAGAACACCTGGCTGGGAATATCATGATGTAAAGCACACTAGTACACATTATTTCTCTTGAAGCCTGACAATCTTCTAATGATTCTATAATAGACCAGGAACAATTTAATTCAGAATGAATTTCATTAATTGTGGAATTTTATTAAATGCTCTGAATAGTTACTGATATGTCATCTGGAAAATAATAACTAAAAAGTGGATATATCAGTTTCAGCCACATTTCCAAGCAAAAGGCTTGGGTTTTTTAAGACATGATATTATGTGCAGCTTTATCAGCTCTGGAATGCATGTGTTACTCAATTTAGTACTTACGTGCATAGAAAACTTAATTTCTCCTCCTCTTAATGCTTATTACTTTGTTTCAAATTTGTCTCAAATATACTCATAAAACACATGACATCTCCTCACAGGTGTATAAAGGTGACAAAGCAGTATTGTAGCCTTGCCTTGACCAGGACTACAATGTGAACAAAGGGCAAATTTTGGAACCCTGTTCAAAAGAACACTAGGAAAAGGACATGAGTACAATGACCCTCAGCATGTGCCACTGACAACTGACAGGAGAACGGTATCAGAAACTGCTGGAAAGATGCATCACTATAGTTTTCTACAGTGCTTCGATTGATAGCCTGTGCTAAAATCTGTCTATGAAAACACCACATACATCCCTTGACATCCCGGTGATTAGAGAGCTAAGCTATAACAAATTACGAGGATGAGAGAGAAACATTTTTACATGGATGCGGAGGACCTGAGGCACAACTGTTTTGTGTTTGTGCCAAGCTGCTGGCTAGAGCCAAGTGCTGACAGTGGCCATGTTCCATGTTTTCTATCTTGTAATATTTTTTTTTTCCAAAGGTGGGAGAAAATAACTCTTTACATATAAAAAATCCAGAGGAATTAAGAACAGGAACTTGTTTACTTCAGTTCTCTTGTGCTGTATCACATATAAGCTCCCACAAAGCACAAATAATTAAGAATATGATGCTCTGACAACTTCTGGACATCCTGAGAGACAGGAAAATTTCTCTGTTCTCTGCCTGGAGAAAACAAAGCTCTGGGAAGACTTTGTTGTGGCTTTTCAATTCCTAAAGGGGGCTTCTAAGAAAGATAGGGACAAACTTTTTAATAGGGCCTGTAGCAATTGGACAAGGGATAATGGTTTTAAACTAAAAGAGGGCAGACTCAGACTAGATACAAGGAAGAAATTTTTTTACAATGACAGTGGTGAAACACTGTAACAGGTTTCCCAGAGAAGTGGTAGATGCCCCAACCCTGGAAACATTAAAAATCAGGTTGAATGGAGCTCTAAGCATCCTGATCTAGTGGAAGATGTCCCTGCTCATTGCAGGGAGGTTGGACTAGATCACCTTTAAGGATTCCTTCCAAGCCAGATTATCTACTACTGATTCTATGACTCTGCTCTGTTCTGAGCCCAGCACTGCGACTTCAATAATGGAACTAGGTACCATGTATCACAGCTATCCATACAAGAAATAATGATTACCTCTATATCTCCTTTGTAACAGTAGTTACAAAAATAGTCACGGGCTCATCAACTGCAGTGAAAAAAATATCAGAAAGGTTTTTTATAGGTAGTGCTTTCCTTCCAAGCACTTTCCTTTGATAAGGAGATACGCAATAACAAGTTATTGTGTCTGTTTCTATTACCAGATCTCAAAGCTCTTGGCTGGCAAGATCTAATATATTAGGCACACATTCTACAGAGAGAGAAATGGACACGTGCTAAAATTACTTTTATGAAGTCAACACATCAGAAGCAGGGACTGAAAACAGAAACAAGATGGAAACAATTGATGTTTTCACTGAAAAATGATTTATATGGTCTTTTCTGAGAACCTTAGTAAGGCAGCTGAATTATTGGCTTGTACACTGTAGGATTTCACTTGACAGTCCTCAGACATCACAATTTCTATGTGGATCCATTCATCCACGCCTCTTTTCCCTATGAAGCACAACACATCTAAGAGCGTATTCAATCATGACCCTACCCCAGCCACCAATACAACACATGAGACTCAAACGAGAATTTTTTTAAATGAAGCAAATAAAATAAAATGACTGCACTGTCAGACACCATGAATTTATACTTATTACCTGCCCAATTTTTGTGGAATAGACTGCGTTGCATAGTTTTACTCTTTTTTTTAAATACATCTTTATGGAAATCTAATTTCTCCATGGGTTGTTAAAATGTCTAGGTAAAAAGTTCTGAATTGTTGAAACATGCAGTTATATTTTTATTTAAAAAAAACCCAAACAAACACCTCCAAACTTTTTTTTTTTATGTTTTTTGTAAATTATGTACTTAAAAAAAAGAAAATACTATGAGCATCATTTTCTCAATTTAGATATTGAATATGCAGGAAAAATCAGTAAAAGTTGGACTATTTGTGTTTGCCAGTAGGAAGGGGTTTCTGGCTAAAATTAATTAAATTAATGCAAAAAATATGCAGCTAATCTATAAACAGTACTTAAAGACAAGCCTAGCAGTAAAGTAACACCCGTTAATCAGGAGTTAGTGAAAAGAATTAGGAACTGAGTGGATAATACAAGGTCTTATTAATGAATCTGTTGATTACAGTTCATGATCATGAGAAATCTTCTGAATTAGTAATGATTTAAAATTTGTACCCATACTAAATAGCTAGAAAACAGAATTGACCATCAAATGAGCTTTACTCTCTTTTAAATTTGTTCTCCATATAGACTGCAGCTGAAGAGAGAGTGAAAGTTATAGCATTGAACTACAAAAAAATCTAGAACTAATTAATCATTCCTGTGGTAGGTCTGCTGTGCTACAGATATCACAAAATTAAAAATAAAGAAAATGTGTTCACAGGGAGGGTTTTCCCCTGGCAAATACAATGTGTAGTTTATACTCTTGTGGGGTAAAGGTAAATTTGTAAATCTTTGAGGGAAAAAAAACCTGGTTAATAATATTAAATTATTTAACACAGCAACAAATGAGCTTTCTAAAACTTATAAGCAAGTATTAGTATCTAAAATGAAAGAGGGTTGGGGAGAATGGAAGCAGCTTAAACAACAAACACTTTTCTCAAATTACTCAAGTGTCTGCCATATTAATTTTTTTCATTACTTTAACTTTCTGCTGCTTGGATCCTGCACTTGAGGTGGACTCTACAGCTGTATTTGCACTCCCCAGCTGTCAGTAAACAAAATATAGGAAGATCCTGTGGGTGTCCAATAATATCAGCCTCATAAACAGCTATTTTGAAATTGAGATTGTCATTATAAGGAAAAATTCCTATGCATTTCATATTCTCCTTATCAGATATTTTTACCCATACCTTTTAATATGTTCTTTGAATTGTAAATTGTTGTGGTGGCTAAGTCCACTTTACACCCCCCAAGCTACCCTAAAAGTGATCTCTCCCTACAACACCGTGCTAGAAAGTTCTCCCTCTGTCTAGATTTTATAGTGTCAAGGAGAAAAAAAAAAAAAATAGAGAACATAGATAAAGCTTCTAAATATCAAATGTCTTAACTGCCAGGCTCCCTTTTTCTTGAAGACAAGAAGGATGGAGAAACGTTAGCATGGATGAATACCTATATATAGGTTTGTATCCTTTACTGATGGTTAAAAGTAAGCATGAGAAAGGAAGGTTTAAATAGGTTGCCAGGATTCCACAGGCCTCCTAATATATCAGAAATTTGTCATCTGTCATAAAATTTGTCAGCTGGCTACTGTAACATCTTTAGACCAGACACAAAGGATGCTATTAGTCCCTACTGCTAACATTATTCTCATGGATCCTGGTATTTCATGGAAGAAAGGTTTGTAGTAACTTTTCACGTGTATGAAAGCATGCTTAGCGTTATTAATTGGTCCTGACACAAGCAGTATTTTTGCTGTATACAATTGAGCAAAAAGCCTTACTCAGTGAAAAGCTTTCATCAAATTATCTACCAGTGAAAGCTGACAAGCTGATTGAAATTGTCAGCGAAAGGGGGAGGTGATATATAACAACACAATTTTCATGGCACAAAGTGATATTTTTAGCCTTTGCAATTTGTACTGAAACTCATTATTCTTCTCCATTATGGGTAAAGGGGAAACTCTGTAAGTGCCCAAGTCTGTGAATTCTCTAATTTTAAATCTAGCTCAAATGACTGTTTTCTGCAGGGAGATGACTAAGTGATATACAGCCACTCACCAGGCATTTGTCTCCTGTTCACATTCAGGGAAAGATAACAAGAACTAAACTCTGTGCAGCCATTACACTGGTAAGAATATTAAAGCTAGGACTGTGCTGCATTAGATGAAACATAATGAAGGACGTTGTTGCATTGCAGTCAGTCTAGAATTGATGTCACAGGACAGATGCCTGTGTCAGAAACACAGAGAGCTACAGCGCCATAATTCGGTACCTGCTCTCGGTTGAACATTTCTTGACACAACATGATCACTTGCCATCCTTTAGCCTCCTTTTGGGAATCCAAAGAGGCTGATGGTTTTTTTTCATCCCAGCAGGATTTTATGAACTGCCTGGACACACCTGTGCATAAAATGATCTAACAGTACTCATAATATGTACACATATGAGAAAACTATACTAGCAGCTGATGGGAACATGTAAAATCATTTGAAAAATGTAAGATTTCTTTTTTTTCAAAGTTAAATCAAAGTATCCAAGTGGTAAATTCAAACTAGTAAAATCAAATCATTCATAGAATCACAGAACATCCTGAGTTGGAAGGAACCCACAAGGATAAATGAAGGCCAATTCCTGGCCCTGCACAGGACAGCTCCAAGAATCACAACATGTGACTGAGTGCGTTGTCTAAATACTTCTTGAACTCTGTCACGCTGGTGCTGTGACCACTTCACTGCGGAGCCTGTTCCAGTGCCCAACCACCCTCTAGGTGCAGAACCTTTTTTTAATACCCAACCCACACCTCTCCTGACAGGACTTTGGGCCATTCCCTTGGATTCTGGTCACCAGAGAGAAGATAGTAGTGCCTGCCTCATATGGCTTCCCCTCTAGGCCCTTCCCCATTTTCCTATCCTAATGTGGACACTGACCATTACTGACCTTTCTTTAGTTTGGGGGTTGTTTTTAGTGATTATTATTGTTCTTATTACTATTATTTTATATCTATGTGCTAGAAATAAATTCAAATCAAGGAATTTCAGACAAGTGTTTTCATGAAATTATATTTCCCATTGCATAGGCAATGAAGCACATATATGAATTCTCTATTTAACAAGACACATCTAGGTACAACAGATGCCTTCAATTAAGAATAAATCATTTTTTTAAAAATTAAAAAATTCTTTCAAAGTAATTTTATTTCTTCTTTATTTCAGAGTCAGTTATTAAAAGTATTTACTTTAAAGTGACATTATAATAAGACTGTAGTGAAACAAAGAAAGTAACAGTTTTGACTCTGTAGCACTTTTCAGAGGATAATCCCCTAAAGCCACATGGCCATAGAGGACAAAGAAATATCTTATCCAAGGTTACACAGAAACCAAGTCCTGTACCTGACTTTTAGTTCAGTGAACTCTTTGCTAGACTGTGCATGAAAAAAATTCCCAGACTTTCTAATTCACTTAGAAGCAAGAAATATTGCAGGGTGTGGCATACAGTGACAAAGGTTTTCCCTCTGTGTTCCTTCATCAGAGCCCGCATTTTTGTCTCAAGTTCCCCATTATAATGCAAAGTGAACTGAGATATGTCTGTTCAACTGCAAAAACAAAAATGCTTTTGTGTGAAATGTACCAAGCAAAAAAATAAGCTTGCTACTTTCCCTCCTCTAGTTTTTTCTATATTTCAGGGTTGAGACAATTCAGAAAAAGCATATACAGTCCAAGGTTAGCAGCACACACAAAACAAATTCAGTAATTACCAGAAAGAAAATAAAACAACAAAGGTGTAAGTCACACTAGAAGCAAACTGCAGCAAATTCTTTAGAAACCAATAAATTCCCATTAGAAACTAGAAATTTTTTTAGCAAGAAACAGAACCACCTGTCCTCTTTCTCCAGGGTAAGAGAGTATTAAGATCTGAAATTGCCATTGAAAACTTGCACTTGGGACTCTTGTTTTGTAAGGGTGAATTTAAAAACATGTGTTTTCCACTGATGATCAGAGAGTCTAGATGGGATCTTTACAGACCCTTTTCTTGACATCTATTCAATGCTAACAGCATTGTTTGATCATTCCATAAGAATATTGGAACTCAAATGTTTGTCTGCTGGCTCTATGCATAAGTAGACCATTTAGAGATAAAAAAGCCTCCCCAAAACACTGAATAGCAGGACAAAAAGTAAGACTGTGTAGCTTCCTATCTTGCAGAGGTAGAACTGAAATTCCCTGCATTGGTAGACAGTGGTCACCTGGTGACTGAAGTCCACATAACAGGGACCAGCAATTCTACCTCAGATATTGCAAGACATGGTTTTTATTCTTGAAAGCCAGAAACTCACCATGCTTTACACCTATAGAAAAAAAAACCAAAACACTGAATCATGAAATGGAAATTTGGTTTAGATTATTGTACAGATCCAGAAAGCAGTTTGTGGGAAAAGCCAAATCTCCTTTGGCTTTCTCCCCCTTTTATCAGTCCATTGGCAACATTAAACTCAAAAGAGCTTTGCAATACCTGTCACCCTAGCAGGCACTTCAGGCCCTTAGAACAGCTCTGGCCTGAGTCACTGAGGGGATTGACTGGAGTAATGGGTTGTTGGTTGCTTCTATCCCAGTTCTGTGCTCATCCTCAAAACACAGTCCGCTGTACATAAAATGCAGAGATGAAATATTTAAAGCTATTTAGAACTTCATGGAAATTTTATACCACATATGCAAGTTATCCTGCAGTAGTTTGTGGTCATCTGAGACCTGTAAGTGGACTTGAGCCCTATGGCATTGCATTAAATATTTGGCTGAAAGAGCACCTTAACCCATTATAATGGATGGACTTAGATGTAATATGAGAAGAAATAAAGACACCAGAACAGTGTAAGTTCAAGATTTTCACAAAATCTACAACACATTATTATTATTATTATTGAGTTAAATCATTAGGTCAAAGCATTGCCATTTAGAAGAATGTATCATTTTGTTATGCATTTACAAAACTGACTCTAAAATTCTGAGCTGAGCAAGTATCCTTGCTAGATACTAGTATGAGGTGATGGCAAAGCAGCATACCAGTTCCACCTATATCTACCTCACTTCATATTTTTGAGTGTTTTTACCAGCAAAAAGAAAAAAAGCATTGCAGGATGGTGAAAAACACTGGCTGCACTTAGTTTAGTTTTTCTTATTTCATAGTGTACATTATTATTCTAGTCTTGCCTGAAGACTCATACAAGTTGTACTTGCCATTTTATTAAGGTTGATTAAAAAAAAAAAAAAAAGCAGACAGGGGAGGTATACTTCAAAAACAGATGGCTAAATTATCTTGTAAATTCTGTGCCTGGTGGTGCATGATTGTTCAAAAGTTTGTAAGAAAATTATTTCCTTGGTGGAAAGAGGTCAGGATCTGAAAGTCAACTTGATACCTAATCAAGAAAAAGAACAAAATCACTAGTAATAAAGTTTCTGCAGGTCAAGCATTTCCTTGGGCAACTTCTATGGAAGCTGACTATTCCCAAAATAGACTTTAAATTACATCTTTACAATTCTATTATCTTTCGTATGGTAGAATTTGAGGATGCAATTTGATGAGAAATCAGTTTGATAAAGTACCCTGCAAATAAAATGGAGTTCTGATGACTATATACAAAATAGTGTTGATTATAAAACATCAGACACCAATTCATTGAAAGTGTGCCAGTAATGTACATGGGAGCATATAAACAAGTAAACATAAAAGTGAGTTCAATGACTTTTTTTAATTATAGTCATTTCAGGTTGAACTATATATTGAGGGAAAAGAAGGGCTTTGTATTTTCTTTCTCTTGTTTGTCCTTTGTCCCAAGTACTGGGCAAGGATTGCTCAAAAATATTGTTACTTATCTGTGGCAGGCAGTCTTCCAAATGAGAGCGGTAAGGTACATACAGGTATTCATACAGGGGGTTAAATAGGTGAGGTTTTTTAATCATCAGCATGTTTTAATGATAACAGAATAAGCCTAGTCTTGAAAAAGAGGACTGAACAAACAAAAGCAGTTCTTAATGCCATTTTATGACTTCATGTACCTGTAGATATAGATGAACATGAAGGAAGACTTGGTAAACAACCAAAAAACTAAACCAAAGCTAATTAAGATAAAAGAATGCAAAAATGAAAGACTGCTGCCTAAGAACTGTAGATAAAATTTCTCTCCATTAATATAAAAAGAAAATGAGAACAGTGACAGGAAAAAAAAAAGTAAGAAGATAAGAAAACAAGTAAGAAAAATAATGTATGTCCGGAACAAAAAGGAATTGAGTTGAAAAGATTAATAACACAATGGCAGAGTGTCAAAGACAAACTTTCTAGGGCAAGTAATTAGGTAATTCAGAAGCATTTGTTCTCTACCTTGGAATCCTCTGGCAGAAATTGCTATGCATCCTTAACAGATCTTTCTGCTATCTCTGGGTGCATTTAAAAAGGAATCAGTATATTGGTTTTGCTGTCTCTGTCTCAGAACAGTTTTCTGTTAAGAAATTCTCAATGAACTCTCAATGACAATGAAAACTTTAAAAAATGGAAAATATTAATCAATGTTAGCTTGTGAATTATATTTTCCAATGTTTATTTACCAATGGGTGTTTTTAGGGACTTGATTGACAGTACTATTCTAAAATTCAGAAATTCCATATTAAGTCCAAAGACTACTTTGATGATTTTACTAACTTATTGTTTTGGTTATAGAAGTAAAACTGTACAATCAAGTGAAATCACTGTTTCTCAGTACAACTTTGCTTATTCTGTCCAAACTAAGAAACTGTTTATATATCTATATCTATGTATTTATCTTTCTCAAATTGTATTAGTACATGGATAAAGTTAATGGATACATTTAAATTTCCAGGTTGAACAAAATAACCACAAGACAGACCTGGAGCATAAATATATCTATAGACTTTATTGACCTCTCCAAATTTAAAACAGAAAAGAGTAAACTATTGCAAGCAAATCAACTGAACAAGAAAACAAAACAAAATAAAACAAACCTCAACAAACCAAAAGCAGAGTTGAAGGAGATAATACTAAAAGTAAACTAGCAGAACATTTAAGAATACCAAGATCCTGGAGAGGTTTGAATAGCAGCAATGATTTAATAACAACAGGCAGTATTTCAAAAGCAAGTAAAAATGTGCTCAGAATATAGAAAATTTATTAGCATGCTGAAAAATGGCTGTTTAATAAATTACTAATTCTAAAGAACTTCAAAGTCATAATTTTTATATCTTCTTGATTTCTGTTATATCAAATTTACTTTATTTTTAGATTTCATTGGTAATTATTTGGTGCCTTTCTTATGGGGCAATGCCATAAAGGATCATTAATCTGGAGAGCTCTGGTACTTTTTAATTTTCAACTTTTCTGAAAAAAATAGAGTATTTTGTTTTCCACTTTGTCTTTTGAAGTGGAATAGCTTCTACAATATGTACCACAGTGGACGTATTGCAAAATAACTGTATAAAAATCCATGAAATAATTAAGGATTTCTGCTCCTATTTGGAAAATATGCTTTTCTATCACACATAAACCTTTTAACAAAAAACACTTGGATGAAGATTCAGGAATTGAGATTACATGGAAAAAATATGCAGAGAAAAAGGTCAATTTTGTGACTGAAGGATGATATGCTCTTCATGAGCAGGCCACATGACCTGAACCCAAGCTCAGAGTTGCTTTTGTTTTGGGCCAGTGTGGCTCCTGAACTGCCTTAACTACCTTTGCAGGTTGGTGGTGAGGCCTGCCTAACCTCTTCTGGCAAGAACTAGATGTAGCTGGAAATTTGCATCTGTTTAGTCTCAAATCAGATCGTGCAGTACTGAGTGGCACTGAAACCCACCAGAATTTTGATCTCTAGCATGACCATAGAAAGGCTAACATATATAAGACTAAATTGTATCTTTTCAATTAATTTTGTCACTAAAATTTTTATTATTCTGTATTTGACAATACAGAATATCACTGATAATATCACCAATAAGACCTACAATGAGCACCAAACTTCTGTCAAGTCAAGAGACAGCAAAATCAAAGCTGTTTTTCATATAATTATTTTCTAGTTTTGGGGATCAGGCATTGTCTCTTCACCTTTCCTGATGTTAGCCAGTTCTTTCTTGCTGGTTACCTTTGGTCACTGGAGGATTGACCCATCCCATACAGCTCTCAAACCAGTAAAACACAGCCTTTGCAGATACACACCATGATGGTGTGGAACAATTTCTAGGAAATGAAAAAACCTTATTTTTAAGGATTTCCACACAGTTAAGTAAACTTGCATGCAAGATGAAGGCACAGGTGGATAAGAATTGCCAAGAGACACTTCTTACAGAGAAAATGGAATAGAAGTTTTAAAAAATGAGCCAGATTAAGTATGAAGGCCTTCCTTGGATGTTTCTATATGTTGAACTAAAATTCTTTTAGGCTTAAGGTGTGAGAAGAGGTATGTAAAGGCTTCCAATACATGCACAGAGTTTTCTTTCATCTTGTGACAGCCCAGTTTTTCAGTCTGATTTATTCTGGTTCATGAAAGTCTTCTTTTCTTCTGTATTTATGCAGTAACATTACTATGAGCTTCAGCAAAGTATAAGATTATATCTTTTCCTCTTTTCCTTTTGTAAGAGTTTTGATTAGGATTTTGTCATTTCACTTAATGTACAGCTCATTCACTCTGCTTGCTCTCTTCTGCAAACACACTCTGTATTTGGAGTTTCCCAAAATAATTTTTATAATCATCTTAAGAGAGAATTTCTCTCTGTGTGAATGAATCTCAGAAAGATAACACATGAAACAGAAAATTTTAATATTCAGAAATGCATCCTAGGTTGAAAGAAAAAATCTACCTATTTCTGTGTAAGCTTACTTTTAAGCAATCCTGCCAGATTTGGGACACTGCCTTGGATTCAGTGTCCCTTATAATGAAACTTCAAATTATTCAAAGACAAGTTAGAAATGTTAAAATTAGCAGAGATCTTAGTACCATGTCCACAGCTGTAGACTATTAAATCTCTCTACAGTGACTCAGGTAACAGCACTTTAAAGCAAGGGCAAGAGAAGAGGATACAAGATATTACAACCTCAGTACAATGAATTATCAAACCTTAAAATGCTCAAAATTTTGGTGTCATTTTGATACGGACAGAATTTTATTCTTCAGTAAGAGGCAGATGAAGCCATTCTGTTTTACAGAAAATTGAGTACTTTTTGCCAGAACAGTACAAAAGGATCCAAACCGGCACAATTTTCTGTTTCATCAGACTGTAGTGATTTCACTGGAGTTTCTTGTCATATATCTATACATATAAACCTCTGGGGGCTCATACATTTAGCTTTAGTCTATAGAAGATTTTCTCTAGTCCCTTTCCAAACATGGGTAGCTGCTGATGAATGAAGAAGATTCTGTGACAGTTACTATCCTATTTAAAATGTCATGTTTATGATTAGTTTCTATTATGCATCAAGATACACATTTCATATAGCCTGACAAGCTTCTCAGAGTTGTACAGAAGCATTTCTTAGAAATTATTTTGTTGCTTAGATTCCTTTTACTAATCTTCTGGGTTCTTTCAAAGGACCAGATTCACAGAAAGATATAATCAACTACCCATTTGACATGGAACTGTTTAATGTTTACCTTTCTGGTCCCTGGCACAGAACCCCAATTCTCTTTGCAGGTAAATGCTTTACAAATGCCTCAAGTCAATTAGTAGAAGAATCACAGTTGGCACTGAAGAGGATCAGTGCAAAATTCATCTCCTGTCTCATTTTGTCTAAATAATGAAGTAGTGACCTGAGACTGAACACTGGAAAATCACTGTGATGCATTTTTGCATTCATCATTTTAACCTTAACTGATGAATTTCTAACAGATTAAAATATAATTGTTTTAATCTGTAGAGAAAAGTAGTTCTTAGTGAAACAAATTCAAAATAGAATTTGGAGTAACTGACAGAAAAGGTTCTGGTTTTAAAGCCCTTCAACACAACCTGCGGAGATCAGATACTGAAGAACTACTTTTACCTACTCCCTACTTAATATGTTTTCAAATTTTAGAATTAAACATGAGAAGTGTAAGGGCCTGTGAGAGCACAGAAGCACCTAGCTGTATATGGCCGTACTGATGGGGCTTTTACTAGGACTACTTATTTGAAGAAATCCCAGTTTGCCAGCCATCTCCCTTAAAATGAGCACTTTCTCATTCCAAACTATATTTATAACATTTTTATTCATGCTACATTGGAGCATGCTTTCTTTGCACTTCCTGCAAATTCAAATTGGAAACACCAGTTTTCTGTGGCAACTTTACATGTCTTTTGTGTAGATCCAGTTTTGTTCCATTACATATCCCCCATCCCAAGAATATGACTGATAAACAGTTTAACAGGAATTGTTCAAGAAAAGTCTGACAGAGCTCTTAGGTTGCTGGTTGCAGCTGCCTGGAAAGATTTTGCAGCTGTGGTAGAATAGAGACGCTACTGCCATTCAGAGACCAGGAAACTGCAGGAACGAGCAAAGACAGATTGTGAACATGGTGACATTTCTCATGTAACCAGCCATTGGGGTCATATCATTTGAACAGAAAACCTCCAGTAGGTAGGTCACTATATTTTCAGAATTTCCTAATAACAGAAGCCATTATAGAGAGCTTAAGAATGGTGTATGTGGGTTTGTTTGTTTTTTAAACTACGGTGTGCATTAGGAAGTCTAAAAAGTAATGGCCAACACATTTATTAATAACCACCACATTCTGAGAGTGCTTTCCTCTCCTAAAACAAAGAGGGAAACCTTTTATTGTCACAAGAGGGTATAAAGCTGTCTGTAAGCCACGCATCACCAAAACTGTAAGTTATGTACATTGCTTATAGCTCTATCTTTACCTTTTACTGTGATTGACTGCCCCTCTTTTACCAACACATCTTTTAAAAATATTTCTATTGATCAAACTTTGCCTTCCCTTTCCCTCTTCTAATGAAATGTCAGACTTTTGTTCTTTTCTTTCAATTTCTCTCTGATCATAATTGTCTCCTGCCTCATCACACTTATAAAATTTTCCCTCACGTGCTTCTTGCATATTAAATAGATTGATATTCTAATTGTTTATACAGTGATGGTGCTGTTTTACTGGTATTAAATGCTTTACTGGATCTAGTCCTTGAACAAAGGTCCATGTTTGCACTGAAGTTCATTCCACAAAGCTCATGAGAGGTCAGGCATCAAAACACGTTCTGAAAATTGATGTACTGTGATTGGTAGGATAACCAGAATGTACAGGTACTTTTGATTTACTGCTGCTGAAGGTCGACTCTATCTGTCAGATTCCTTCCTGAAGAAAGGGGTCAAGGTCTTCCTCAATGTACTTGGTAGTTATTTTGTTCTTTTTAAGAACTGCAGTGCTAGAAGTACTGTTGCTGCTACCCACTTTTCATATATTGCTCAGAGTTTATGAAAGCAGATTTCAATCTTTGTGAACTGAGAATAACTTCAGAAGCTTGAAGTTATCACCCAGAACTAGAAAGAGAGTAGCCAACTTTTGCGAAGACTCAAATCTTACTGATGTGTGCTAAGCTGTGAACACAAAACTGACTGTATCCAAGAGAGTAGATGAAGAGGAATGCTGGAATCATTACTTTTCTGCAGTGTGATGAGGACTAGCCACATACTGCAAAATGCTCAGTGCCAACTCTGGTACAAAAAGAAACCTAATATAAGTCTTTCATCAATTTGAAAAAGAGCAGTACTGAAAAGTGGACCATTTTGAAAAAAGCCTACAATGAAACACTTCTAGGGATGAGCAGACATCTGATTCATGACTGGAGGACATACTTATATAAAACACAACAGGGCTGTGATTTAGTATGTTCCTATCTTCCAGTGGCTAGACATTGTTCAACACTAGCTGTATTTCTCTCTTTTTCAAAGAAGCTAGAAATCCTATCATTGCCTTCCACAGCTTCACTTGTGTTCTGGTGTGAACCTTTTCTCTTGGAACTTTCATTTGTGTGGATGTAGAAGAGGGGAAAGAGGCACAAACATTCTCTCTAGTTTTGTTTTTCAGGGCAAGATGTCAGTTGCCCTAATTGAAATTTCTCATCCTATTTAGAGGCTGCTTTTAATTACAACTGTATGTGCAAATACCCGCATCAATACTGATTCTGCCTTTTTTCGTATTCTGAGAGCTTAGATTTAAATCCCACTTTTCCTGGGACATTTTTTTCTCAAAATAAAGAATCTCATGTCTCTCCTGCCTCTAATGAAGACCTGGAAATGATGAAGACAGTGACTGAAAAAAATGTTCTGATAATGAGAGTAAAGGATCAAGAGTCTTGACTGAGAAGAACCTGAGACTGACAAAAAGCCTACCTTGTGTATTGTATTCTATCCTTCTGGAGGCAAGAAAAAAATCGTTTGTCTACACATGTGCACACATACAATTTACCTAGATTTATAATAGGAACTATGGTTAAGGAGAAATTCGATCATAAACAGTGTGCCCAGTGGAAAGTCCTCCTGATGTGCTCTGATGTTGAAGCAGTCCAGTAGAAAAGGGAAAAAATCCGAAATTCCAGGGAAGGAAAAATTCAACTCTCAGTCTCTCTCCAGAGAAAAAGCAGATGAACCACTGGCCAAAAAAAACTGTCCCAGGAGCAGCAAGCCGGGTGCTTCCTCCCTCCCCTGCTGCAGCTGGGAAACAAATTGTTATCTGTGTGTGACCTTGAACAAGCTGCAAACTGCTTTGGAAAAGTTTTGCTCAGTTTTTTTCCTTCCCCCTCTCAGGCTCAGTTTAGAGGCATAGAAAGGCACAAAAATTAATTTCTGGGCATAGGCAGCGATATGGGATACACATCATAAGGTCACCCCAAGACAAACAGTGAGATACCTGGCATAAAACAGTTACTAAACTTATTCCTACAGTGAATGGTAATTTATACAGTGCACTCAAAGTCACAGTGACAAAAAATAACCATACTCTTTCACTTTATTCTGTTTTTAAGATCAGATGCCCACTATGACTTTTCAGCCTTCCTGGTAAAAGCTAAAATAACTCCCTCAAACCACAGAGCTACATCTACTCCTTCAGTATTATCAATTGCTTAAGTTTCTGAGCTGATGCTTATAACACCAAGTGAACTGAAAATAATGCAGAAGGCTTTTGCAATATTGACTTACAGAACAACAAGACAAGGAAGCAGAAAGGTCTCATTAGGCTTACATACTGGTACCAGTGCTATGAATACTCAGTCTGGTCCAACATCTCATAGATTGGCAGTGTAGAACTGGGAAAACATAGAAGGATGAACACCTTCTTACTAAATGGAATAGGAAGAATGGAAAAATTGTAGGACAAAGGTCTAGAAAGCTATGGGTGACATGAGAAATGGTAACAAGGCATTCACCATTTCCCAACAGAAAAAGCAGAGGCAATATTTTAAATCTATATTTGATGATCAAGACAAACTAGCAGGAAATACACTAGTTTATTTTTGTTTCCACATTTTTAAATTTTTCCAATCAATCTATACTTTTCTATTCTCCTAGGATAGGACTTGTTATGGTAGATGTTAAAAATTGTCTTTGGGGAGATGAGGAACTTTATGTTCTTTGTTGAATCTAAGTGACTGAGCAGTGCTTAATAATTGCCCTGAGCCCATAAAGAAGTATATTCATTTTCTTTTTTTCAAATGCACTTGAAATTTAAAGACTATGAAGTGCCTTGAAAAGTGGTACAGAGAAAAAATTAACAAATAAATCAGTTTTTCTCACTTGTGCAATTAAGAAGCTGCAGTTACTAGTCTTTGAAAGCAATAAATATTCCACTTTTATTCCAGTAATTTTCTTGAAATAGAACCTGTGCACTCTTTAAGATGAAGCAATGCTGTCATATAACCACCATTGCACTGAGAAGCCACAATTCCAAAGGGTGAGGGGGAAAAAAACCACTGAAGAAATACTTACAATCTGAGCAGTAATGGACAAAGACCAGTACATTATGTACATATCAGAAAATTTTACCTCCAAGTGTGCAGACTTAGCACATGCTCAGATGAGCAGCACTCCTTGGGCATCCTTTCTGGTGCATAAGCTTTACCACAATAGCCATGCAGTTTTCATCAGGAACAGCTCACAGTCCTTATAGGTTTTTCATGCTTATGATGCTGCTAGCATTGCCTAGAACATGCCTTGATCATGGACAGGTGCTGCACAGTAACTGGTTAAACGGTGTATGTGCATTTTATTGGGTTCTCTAATGCAAAACAAAAGATATACCTGCTAGCTTGAAAAAAGGGGAAAAATGAAGTGGTAAGAATCCCATTGGAATTTTCTTCCCAAAAGAACCCATCATAATGACACCACCAGAATTTGCAGGAAGATGGAGATGAGAATGACAGCACAAGAACAAGGGAAACACACCACCACCACCACACCTGTGCACACTGCTGGCTCACACGCAGCTTGCAGCCACCCAGGTTCTTCTCAGCAGAGCTGCAGCCCAATCTGCCGGTCTCTTTTCCTGCTACAGGCTCTAACAATAATTTAATTCCACTGTTTCTACTTCACACACACCAGCACATTAAGTCCACTGGCAGCAATACTTCTTCCCAAGTTTGTGCTTCTTTTGGGTTCTTGTATTCTAACTCCTTCCTGACTAATCTAGCTACCTCTCTGTGACACGCAGACATCTTAATTTACACAGCCCCACCTTTCCCTGTAATTTCAGTGTTTATAGCAAAACCTCCTCAAGTTTAAGTCTTAATTTTGCATTACTTGTATGGTTATGAATTTACTTCTCACAATTTTATCCCTTTTTCAAAGAAGAAGATTACTTGGTTTGCTCGGCCTAGAGAAGAGGAGATTGAGGGGAGACCTCATTGTGCTCTTCAACATCTTCATGAGAAGAAGCAGAGGGGCAGGTACTGTCTCTTCACTCTCATGACCAGTGACAGGACTCAAGGAAACAGCATGGAGCTGAGTCATGGGAGGTTTAGGTTGGATATCACCCAGAGGATGGTTGGGCACTGGAACAGGCTTCCCAGGAAAGTGGTCACAGCACCAAGCCTGAGAGAGCTCAAGAAGTGTTTGGACAACGCTCTCAGGCACATGGTATGACTCTTGGGGTGGCCTGCACAGGGCCAGGAGCTGAACTTGATGATCCTGATGGGTACATTCCATCTCAGTATATTCTATAATTCTATGATTTCTCTAATTCTAACTTCTTCTGAAAGCTTCCTGGACATACAAAACCTCCCAGAACTCAAATATTAAGCAGACTGACCACATTATTTATTACACAAAATTATTCTGTCTTTTAAGCTGTAACAACATGTGTTAAAACCACGTTTTTCACTCTGACTGCATGTAATACTATCACCTCACTTACAAAATCAGCAGAGCTTAGCAGCCTGTTTTAATAAAGCTTATGCCAGTCTTCTGCATAATATCCCACAGATGCTTAGACAGCTTATCCTCTGAGAAGGGTACCTCTTTAGTTGACTAGTTAAACCCTGAATAAATATGCTCTACTTGCAGTCAGAATAACAGTCGCCTCTGCCACAGGAGGCACATAAAAAATTTTAACAATTTGTGTACATTGATTTGGTTTCTACTGTGTATATTTGCAACCAGAAAATTGTTGATTGGGCTACCGCAATTGCAGTTTCTCAGATGTTGTTCAGCATCACTGTGACACATATTTCTGTAGGAATGTTCTTCTCTGTTGTAGAAACTAGAAGGTAGCTGATTGCTCCAAAATGTGGGGATCTGTTAATCCATTAATCCATTCCTTTTCCTATTTCACGTTCCCCTTGTTCCCTCCCTAGACCTGGCCACTCCCTCGGTTTCTCCCTATTTGTTCAGTACCCCAACCCCGCCCAGGGACCGCCCTTGGGCCCCTGACAAAACCATCCCACACTCAGACCGGGCTGTCTCTCCACCTCTGAATAGTGTGGGGACAAGATGTGATTAAAGCCATCTCAAACCCTCATGAGAGACCCTTCTCTACCC
>NW_008239080.1:4020424-4026241 GCF_000691975.1 Corvus brachyrhynchos | reverse complement strand
CTGAGCTCTCAGGGAGCAGCAGCCTGCTAGGCAGAGTCCAGCAGTTACAACAACAAAACCTCAGGACAATTATGGCAGAGGCATTATGGCCTCTGCCTGCATGAAACCACATCTAACTTTCCAGAAGTAATCAAAGCCACAGATTCCTCAAACATCCCTCACTTCTTCCTGGGTCTAAGCAGTAGCATGGCTATTCTCTAATATGTTAAGCTTTAAAAGATATTTTTAAAAATATGGTAGCATGTATTCTGAGAAAAAGAGTGATGAACTGCAATCTATCACTCGGATTTACAGAGTTGCTGCATGTATTATATGAAGCTGATTTTAAGAAGTTTGAAAAGTTCTCCTAAATACATTTCTACTTGTATTCCTTTGCTAATACTGGAAATAAGTACTTTCACCCAGCAATAACTAAATTACAGAACAGCTTATGTTTCAGAATTTTGGATCTACGAAGTATTCTTACATAGGCATACTAGCAAATTTATGTAGGTTTGAAAATCCTTCTCACATCAGATGCTATAAGTTATCACATATTACTTGAGCTCTGTTTAGATTCTAAAGATGCTGAGATCTACTAGAGTGATGAATATCATCTCATATAGATTGAAAGAATAGTAAGAACTAGAGTTGCTTGAGTATTCCTTTTCTAATTCATTCTTCTGTTGTGAAAGGGAAAAAACAAAGGTACTGCTTGCAATCGTAATTTCTGCTTTAAGTAAACAAGAAATGACAGAATTCACAGAATGTGATGTTTGGGCTATAAGAAGGGAGGTTTGTTTCCATCTACTGGTATAAAAAAATAAGGTAAAAATGAATTCAGTATATATTAAAATGTTTTCCGTGTTCTTTGTTTTCTATTAAAAGGTAGATGCTACCTGGAAATTAGGTCAAGTTAAAAAATCACAAACAATAAAAAAGCCCTTGCAACTTCATGTTCTTTTTATGGAATTTTACTGTGTTTGCCAAACAATATAATTTACTGTCACCTAAGATTGACATAATCTTAATTCTTTCTCATTTCAGCCAGTGATTTTGAAATGTGAATAACTAAATCTCTCTGGAAATATGTAAGCAATTGAAATGTAAAATGAAAAAACCTAAACTTCAACTCACTGGTCAGTGTAAAGTAGGTATTGGCAACCAGTTGGCTGAACACTTTCATGCAATCCTGTTGTCTCTGTTAAACTTTTGCATTATACATACTTTAACATTACACAAGAAGCACTCTCAAAATATTATTTAAAAACTAACAGAATTATTAAAAGCACTATTCAGGTGCAATCACCATGCTTTTTTTCAAACAGCATGCATATGAGTGGATTTTTTCACTGTTTAGATGTTTGGACAAATGACAGTTTATCCTTTATATACAAATATACAAACAGAATCTGAATATCTGTACAAATATTCTTTGGTCAGATTATATCTACTGACTTTCCATAAAGCCAATGGATATTAAAGAAATAAAATATGAAGGTGTTTTCTGCTTGATCTCAAGGTTACAAGATAGATATCAATATTTCATAGCTCTGAAATTAACTTTGTGTAGGGTTTTTTGGGTTTTTGTTGAATTTTTTTAAAGTTGTTGACAATAACATTTCAATCTTCATTTTGTATGGCACTTTACAAACAGTTACACTTTGAAGCATTGTTGCACAAAGAAAAGAATGGCATTCACATCCTGATGCTAAAATGTGCTTCAAAATGAAAGCCAATTCAGCTGACTCTTGAAGGAGGACCACTTATTTATTTGCAACAGGAGTATTGGTTCATCAGAATTAGAAATTATGGGACTTTAAGACACATTATACTGTGAATAAATTGATTCACTTTTGGTGAGACAGTTGTAGCAGAAGACAAAGAGATTCAGAGAGACAAGGGATAGAAACACTGAGTAAAGCAGTGAGGAAGGGGGGAGGTCTAAAAAGCCCATACTACCTTTTGTTTCTCTGCCACTTTGCCTCCACTGTATCTGCCCCCAAAACCCACTCGTTCATTCGATCTATTTGATAAGTTTGTGGGTTGATAAAGCACTTAATACTTCTCCTTGATTTCAGAAATACCACTGAAGACATCCACTTCAGAAAATATATTGGCTCAACTCATAACTTCTTGTAAGTTAAAACACTATCTAATTTCTCATACTTTTCACTCTGCAAGATCCCAAGAATACTTAAATTTCTATATTTTGGAGTATTTTCCACAGTGATTGCTTACATGAATAGATTTTTCCATTTAAGTCAGTGAACATTTATCCTCTTCCCCTGACATTCACTTTGTCTCCCTTCCCTCTCCACCTTCAAAAGAGTTTAACCAAAGTTTACTGTGCTCAAAGACAGGCTCTTTAATGCAGAGATTAACTTAGTGGTGGCAGAGGCTTTATCTTCTTTGTTCATAGTTTATCCTTGGAGGGATGACTTCCAGCAGCAAAGAGGAAATACCCATTAGCTTTTGCCCTTCTACTGCACTACTAGTGAGCAGAAACACTCAAGAAAGGAGGAGAATGGTCCTTCCTTCAAAGCAAACCTACCCCATTGGGATAAACATACCAAGATTTACTACCAGGAAAGTTTGTGACAACAGCAAGGACTGAGAAATATCTGGGAAGAGCAGGGAGCAGGAGCAAAGGTGTATTTCAGCAGTGATAGTGACTTTTTTTTTTGAAGGGACTCAGTACAGACTACACAGACATTTTTGTTGTCAAACCTAGCATCTAAGTTTTAAAATAAATAAGACTTAGAGAATGTGAAAGTTCACCGTCCTTACATAATTAGCTTATTTTCAGAGAGACTCTGATTTATAAACCCAAGCATTATACAACTATGCTTTCAAGTAGTCTGTTATCTACTTATATAAGTAGTATTATGGCTGGAAAAATGATGGACGAAGTCCTACATCAGTAATAGCAAAAGCACCTCTAGGTTTCTGGTATCTTAATTTTGCCTCATGACATATAAAAGTTTCTTTTCCTCAGCATAGAAAAAAAGATCACAGTCCACCTTCTCTCTTACACGGGTACTCTCCTTATTCTCAGCCTCTTGATCACCTTCTATTTTATACCAGCAGAACACCACTTACTCTCACTCCTGGCAAAACATCTGGCATATTAATAAATTCTCCGTAGCAATTATGTAATGGAATAATTGTTCTACTTATATTTGCAGAGAAGACTATACTCATTGTTCCAAGCTATCAGTAGACCTCATTTTTGAAGAAAACTCAGAGAAAGGGACTAGAAGGGGCTAAAAATATCTTGTTTAACCTCATAAATATTATTCTTCCATAAATTTACAAGTCCATAAAAGGCCATGCTTTTAGCATTAATTCTGCTCAGTAAAAGTTAATCTGCCCATGATCAAAGAGAAAAATTTGACAGTTATATGAAAAAAAAAAAGGCACCAAAATATATAATAAGAATAAGAATAATATGCTGTCAAAAGGTCCTGCTTGCATATCCTACCTTGTCTTTCCTGCTTCCTGTTCACATGAGTCTTTGCTCTCCTGCCATTTTCCATGATGGTTGCAACTCAGGAGTATTCCCCACTCAGATCTCCACTACCAACCCCTGCTTGGTCCCATTGCAACCCTTATCCAACTTCTGTCTTTTAGCCCCTTCATTTTCTTCCACCAAAAAGCCAGGTGTTGTTTTGTCACTTTGTTTCACAATTTAGCTTTCTTATTCTCTTCTCCATCAAAATTCCTGTGTAAACTTGATTTTCCTCTCTGTATTTTCCATCTTCCCTCTACTCCTCCCTGTTGAAGTCTGCAAAGGCTGCATGGATATAAGGAAGATCACAAACCTTTGCATTATGTTTTAGACAGTTTCCTGTGAAGTAGGGTTTCATAAGTTCATAAGTACGGTTTCATAATTCAAAAACCCAAACATACAAACAAAACTTTCTGGATCCAGGAAGACAAGAGCTACTGCTGAATGCTTTCCTGGGGTTATGGAGCCTTCATGTTTTATGTTAAGACACTGTGAGCTTTCCCACATGGTTTTAGTTTACCCATAAATATTTTTTCCACAAATAAAGCCAAACAAAAGACAACCCTGTGGAAAAAAAAATACTAAGAATTTGGGTCTTCATGAAACATTAAAGCTATGACAACTACAGAGTAAAGCAGTATTGCATAGCAACACAGAGCATCATAAGAAGCTTTCAACAATTCCCAGCAATAAAAGAACTTTGTCTTAAAATGTAGGTCTATACAGCAGGTATTCACTGCCATATAAAGGTGCTGTATTTTCAAAGCCTAAACCAATATTTCTATGTTGAGCAAAATTACCCATGATCTTAAAAGGTCAACAAACAAAATGATTCCACATTTCTATGATTTCACTTGAAGTATTATTTCAATGTAACATAACATTTAAGACAAATTCAGTTTATTTTTTACCTTTCTGATAGGCAACAAACTTTAATGGCATATCCAGAAATATAGCATAGTGATGATTAGGGTTTACTACACTTTTCCCCAGCATACATGAAGCCAATATCACAAACTACTGCTATCTTCTCCCCATGAAAGATTTTGTACTCATTCTCTACTACTGTATGGACCTAGAACTATTTACATTCTGAGCATTTTCACATTCACACCTATATAAGGGGTGAAACAGAGTAATTACCTTGCAGATGTCTCAGCTTGAATTGCTCATGCATTCAGCTAATTAGCCATTAGTTGAATTTTAGCCCACTTATAACCTTAAAGTATCGAAATATATTTCTGCTGCCTGTTAATGATTAGATTATAAGGATACTTCCCACCTGTCCTATGAAAGACGTGAAACTGTTGTAACACAGAATACACAATGAACTCCCTTGTCAGGTTAGAAAACACTAAACATTTCAAAGAGTAATGCTCTTTAAGAGTTTACAAGGAAAGATTAAAGAGTTGGCACTACAGTCTGGTTGCTAAGTTTAGAGAAGAGAAGACTGAGAGAGGACCTCGCTGAAACATATAAATATCTCAAAGGCAGGTGCCAAGAGGATGGTGCCAGACTCTTTTTGTGGTGCACGATGAAAGAATGAGGAACAACAGCCATAAACTAAAACACAAGAAGTTCCACCCCAATATGAGTAAGACCTTCTTTACATTGAGGGTGTCACAGCACTGGAACAGGCTGCCCAGAGAAGTCATGGAATTTTCCTCGGTGGAGACATTCAAAACCCACCTGGATGTGTTCCTGTGTCACCTGCTCCAGGCAACCCTGCCTTGGCAGAGGGATTGGACTATACGATCTCCAGAGGTCCCTTCCAACCCTAATGATTCTGTGAATCTGTGGTTCTGTGACAAGCAGAGACACATTATGAAATAAACATAAAAGACAAACTGGAAAAAAGTAACTTTTCAAATACAAAATAGACCAAAAAAATCCTTGAAGAGGGAGAACACTGGAGTCTGTTTTATTAGGTGGGGATACTTTATTGGTTGTTTTTAACAGCTACATTTGCTTCTCATTTTCCAAGTGATTTTGGTAGAAATCCTGAAACCTTGAAGAACAAGTTTGTATCTGACTGAATAAGCCCTTTTCATCTACAGTTCTGTAACCACCCTGAGGGAGTTCAAAATGCTCATAATGATTTATATAACCAAGTTTACTCACCTCAGCTGTCAAGGACAATTTCAGAACAAATAATGAAACCAGCATAGCTACTGTAACTTTCAAACCTGAGACTGATTTTTTTTTTAAAAAAGCTTAGTTGGCATATTACATTTGTGACTTTAACTGACCAAACATATTCAAAACTTCCATATGGTGCAATTGTTTCATTAGCCCTGCCTTAGTTAACTCTCTGTATTCCTTTTTCA
>NW_008239080.1:3927145-4020384 GCF_000691975.1 Corvus brachyrhynchos | reverse complement strand
TCAGCTTTTTTTGACATGTACAGTATCTCAACAGCTGTCAAGACTTGGGACAAGTACTGCATTCTTGCTGTCACAAGGAAGCCAAAATTTTAAGCTCTGTTTCTCTAACAAGATCAAATTTTTAGAAAAGGAAGTTTAAATAAGTCCCAGGTTTCATGACACACTTTTCAGTTTCTTAATCATTGTGTCAGTTAAGAACAAGACTCCTAGAACACTTGTTCCAAGTTCTTGCAAAAAATACCTCTTTCCTGGAAACTTCTACTCCAGGGACTGTGAGAGAGTAGAAATCAACTTGTGAAACAATAAGGCCATATGCCCTTGCATGTGAAAATCCCCATTTCAGAGGTTATCTCTTGGACTAGACTTTAACTGATTTTATGCCTTCTTTGAAATACTCATGGAAAAAAATAAAGGTAGGGGAGAGGATAATATAATCAATTGTTCATAGTAGGGTTGCAAGGACCTTAAAGGAAGTGATTAACAGACTTTCAAACAAGTCTTTTTTAAAGTAGAAGCAAAACTATAAAACAATGTTACTGTAAAAGGGCCAGACTATGTTGGCATTTCAAGGTAAAATAAATCAACTACTGAATTGCACCTGGATAAGCCCAAAATGGTTTGTTCTTATTTTTTTGTTTAACATTGATTTATGACAACCAACCAAGAGTTTTGTCATAATGAGGATGGAACTCCAAGTTCTATCACATGAAACGTGACATCCCACAGTGTCCTAAGACTCTTTCTTCTACAGTTCTTCAACAGATTAACTTTATTTCCTCAGTGAACTGCTTTTCATTCCACTGATTATTCCATTTTCAAGGCATTAAAGAACTAACTGGCTTGTAGAGTTTCACTACCCATCTTCAGCTGCAATAAACATTTACTGTTTCCTACCCTCTAGTTGTTCCCTTTCCTTAAAAATCTGGTTTATGGAATTCAACAGCAGCCTTCTGGAAATTTAGAAAGCTTCCATCAATCCATTATTCACACAACAGCTAACACTTCCAAATCTTACAAGAATTTTTTGGGTAGAATTTCTCTTAAAAAATCCCCAAACCAGACATGTTGCTTGTTCCTAGCTAGGTAATATTTAGCTGTGTGCTCATCAATTCTATTCTTAAATATTATTTCCATTACTTTACCTGATACAGCAGGGCATCAGTCTTATGGCTTGTAGCTTCCTGGAGGTCTCCTAAAACCTTTTCTGTCACCACAGTTAATGTCTTGCCTGAAACTTTGTCATTGAAGACATAAAAAATGTCTAATGCTCATTTTCTCTGTTTATTCAACTATCACTCATGCAGTTTATTTTCCAAAAAAGATTTTTTGAAAACTCACATTCAAAGAAGGAATCAACCTAAATATTTTCTCAGTTTCTTGTAAGTGAAGACAGAATTAAGTACAAAAAGATGTAAAGACTCATTTCAGTTTTTCTGTAATATCCCTGGCTTCTCTGTTTTTAAAAAATCTTTATTCATCAACCTTGCTCATTGACATCCTGCTCTTGAAATACAGAGGAAAAATGTGTTAATAGAGAAGACACATTGTGCTAGTTGTTCTCCAAAGCCTTTTTGACCTGCCTTATATTTTTGTTTTAGAATTTATCATCTTTAATTTTATTCATTTAGACAATACTTAGCCATATTAGTTTCCTCTAGCACTTTTTTTAGTCCATTTCTAAGTATTCCACAATAACAGATGATCTCTATCATGGCTGCTTTAGATCTGTAAAAAAGAGCACTAAATACTCAGAGAGGAGGGCACCCAGTTTTCTAGTTCTGTGATTGGAACAGCCAGAACAGACCATTGGTTTCCATCCCTGCTTCCAGAGCTGGTCCAGAAATCATAAACATATTTTAAATGCAAGTGTGAATGAGATAAAAAGCGCAGCCAGATAAGCCTTAACTGATGAGGTTCTATTCTCATTCCTTCCCTGGCATATTCCAGCATGTTGCACTGCATAGGAGCTCCTACATGCTTGTATTCTTTTTAGGTGCAAATTTATTACTTGGTGGTCTGTGATACTTGATATATGATAAATAAAGTGACAGGAGATTAAATCAACACCACAAGGCATCACAGTTGGTATGCCTTATAAACAATAAAACATCAGGCAGACTTTAGCTAATTTGGAGACTGGGCTTTGATCATATCAAGCAGAGGAAAGTTATAAGGAATGTGACAAATAAATTATGGATCCTGGCAGTAAAAAACAGTCTCTCATTAAATCCCTTGCTTTGCAAATACTTGAAAGATGTGTGTATTTTACTTTAATTTCATAGCTAACTGCCTTTCTTATATTATTCAATAAATATACCTTCTATTACATTTACTGTTTCTTAAACCATATTTTTTTTCTCTGTATTAGAAAACAGAAAGTATGTAAAATAGAAAGCTATCCTGATGATAACTTTGACTGTCAAGGAATTGGTACCACCATTGCAGAACCCCTGGCTAGGTTTGCACTTTTCAGCTCAGATATTGTACACACTTCTTTGCAAACATTTTCAGACTCAGTAAGAATCCAGGAAAAAAGGCAAGAGTTTTTGTTAATTGGAACTCTCTAGTAAAATACTGAGACAGTCTTTTTAAACTATGCATTTGTGCTTAGATCATTATCAGAAATTAAGAAAATCTATACATTGCTACTGTTTGCTCTTTTTTTTCCTGTTAAATTTAAGCATTGAAGCATGAAGGATGAGAAATAAATTCAGTAATGAGGGCTGGTATCTTGCCTAGGAAAAAAAAAGTTGCTGATGCTTCTTGTTAAGGAAACTGTCGGGCCCTCCAGGAGCCCCTCTGTCAGTCACACTTGCACACCTGAGCTGGGACGGAGGCCCCTTCACAGCTACGCCCCCACACTCACACAGTCACCCCAGGCTTCCGAGCTGGCTCGACCCCAGCTTTCCCACAGCAGAGTCTCAGATGAACTGATCTTGGGGCAATAGCTAAATAACAGAAAACCAGCTTGAGCTGCTGCTTCCAAGGAGGAACCCCAAACAAAGGATGCCCTGCACTTTTATCGCTGCACAGTTCAAAGGACCCCCTGGGCTTTTATCTGCACAGTCTAAGCACGAGTCTGGAACCCTAGATTCCTGCCGTGTCTCTGAGTGTCCAGTCCCCTGGCCAGGCTACAGGTCCCTTAGCTGGGCCACAGGTCCCCAGGCCTTTGTTGGGCAAAGGGTTGGCAATTCCCTGCCCAGAACTTAACCTGCAGCTCCCACTGTAGCTGCTCACTGAGATACTGGCAGTGAATGGATTCCTCAACACTTCTCATCAGGATATTCTTCCTTTTCTGAAACAAACTCAAAACAGTTCAGAATGAATTACAGTTTGGTTATGTAGCCTTTTTTAATCAGCTTCATAAACAACCTACAACTGCATTTTCAAGGGCAATTTCTCTTCTCCTTCTGTTTCATACATTGTCAGGAAAGAGTAACTTTCTGGCATTGTGGGTGGTGCACTCAGAGAGTTGATATAAAGCCAGGGACATGAAAGGCAAAAGGGCCAAGTGAAGAAACCAAGAAACCACAGAAGAACTAGACCATCCTAATACGAGAAGTAAGGACCTAAAGGAAATGGTATCACCAATATGCTTAATTATCTTGTATAGATTTAAGTGGAAAAAGCAGAATTTCCCAGTTTGATACCATGACATAATGACACTGTCAATAGATTTTGCTAACTGACAGGTATATCCTTATTCAGCAAAAAGCAAAGAAAACTCTTGTACCATCCAGGCAAGAGATGTATATATGTTTGATAACAATTAATCTAGAGAAATTTTTTTCAAAGGATAGTGCTAAAATCTCATCCAAATTTCACAAACAACTCCCTCTAAGAGAGGGACTACAGTATCATTTTTAACTATTGTTAACATATGTAATGTAATGTCTATGAAAGAGCAGATTTTAAGATTCTAGTAAGAATTTTCTTAATGGGCCTACACCTATACATTTTTTTTTGTTTTGTTTTTATAATGGAAATATTAGGAGACCAAATGTTAACATGCAAAAAAAGCGATCAATCCTATCTCTCATGTTAGACACCACAATTTCAGAATATGTGGTAGGTGTGACATGCAGGTTTA
This sequence comes from Corvus brachyrhynchos, assembly GCF_000691975.1. NCBI lineage: Eukaryota > Metazoa > Chordata > Aves > Passeriformes > Corvidae > Corvus > Corvus brachyrhynchos. Next base: position 4,016,294 of record NW_008239080.1, on the reverse strand, counting down.
TTGCAGTGATCTGTAAGATCAGATGTTTTATTCAGTTGTAGACTCAGGTTTTATATTTGGTGTTTAATTGCAATGGTGCTTCCACTTGAAAAATAATTTTGCTCATGAATAAAGTAAAAGCCAATGTGATTAATTAATGTAAATACCATTGTATCCATTGTTCTGAGAAAGGACAGGAAAGTCTCTATTTGATTACTACAATGTCGGGGGTTTTGTCCGCTTAATTTTAATTTTACATTTAGAAGCATGCATTATCTGCCTAAGTAAAGCCTGTTAATCTAATTTCAAGTAAAATGTCAAGAAACCAAAAGCAAAAGGAATAGTGAAAGTCCCACAATATTGAAAGGGAGTTTATTCTGAAAAGTCACTCAATGTAGCTCCTTGGTTTTCTACATCTCATTTCAAAGGTTTCATTTCAAAGTCTAGGAAATTCTGACTAGGATCTGAAGGTAGAAAAAAAAAAAAGAAAGTTGAGTTCTGACGAAGCATTTAAGAATATTCCAGTTTCAAGCCCTTTAATGGCACTACTGCAAAACCAAGGCAGTGGAAATGGCTGTACCCACACAGCAACTTTCTATGTTGATGAGTAGTACTCTATGCAGTTTGTTACATTAGCAGAAATCAATGTCCTCTACAGGCAGAGCAGAAGAATAATTTCATGCAAAATCTGACCTTAAAAATAACATTTATGAAACACATATATTACAATGATGGTAAATATAAAGTTATCACCTGTTGCCAAATAGAAAATGCTATTTCAAAGCTTAGTTAGTACTTATTTATTTTTAATTTTGAACCTCACAGTTACACATCTGAATTTAAAGGAATCAAGAACAGATGAAGAGAAGGGTATATTAGAATATTTTTTCCCCTTGAAACTCTATGCTGTTTTTCTTTTGAGCCTGCTGGGACTTTCAATTATGAAATCAAATCTCACCTCATCATCTGTCATCTCCTGGGAAACAAAAACACCTTGACCTTACCTCCCACTGCATCAAAGGATGAGTCATTTATTTGCTTCATTTCCACAGATGCAACGCATCTGCGTAAGCAGTCACATTTTATAGGCCAATGTTGTGTTATGCCCGGCAAATTACCTTCCAAGGGATTACTCTATGCATTAGGCAAACACTTCAGTACTTGAGGATTTGCTATTGCTTTTCTTGTCATTTTTACTGTGTTTTTTCCTAACACAAATCTGAATGAAATAGTTACCAGTAACAACCTAATCAAGCTTGTTTCACACGTGCTTCATAAAGGCATTTTAATTGATTGGTAAGTGAAAGCTGCATATAATAGTAGCCTGTAGTACTACAAAACCAAACCAGTTTTTCAAGTAGGGCATTATCTAAAAGCAAAGACTCAGAAAAAAAGCATTCAGAAATTTTATAATGAACTTGTTGATTATGGGGGGATACTTTGCAATCTCAAGGTAATGTTTTATTAGTATAACTACAGTTATTTTACTGCAGTAAATGTTGGTATTGAAAGGTTTTAATTTTAAATTAGTAAAAAGCAATGATTAACCATCCATTAAAAATTTAGCAGAACAAGCTTTAATAGTTCTAGAACATACAGAACAATGTTTATAGTGCTGGAGTTCAGTGAAGTGATTATTTAAAGAGCTTTTACAAATTAAGTCTGAGAACATCTGTATCATTTGTATGACCCACGCTTACGCTGCAAACGGGGCATGATACTTTCAGCAGTTGCTATAGCAATAACAGTAATGATTTTTAAGTAGCAGAGAAGCTGCTTCAGTAAAAGTCACTTAAAATATCCTTATCTAATGATAACTCACTGAAGCTTCATTTTCTTTTGTTTTTTCCTTTTTTCCTAATTTAAAAAACTTACCTTTGATAAAGGCAATTTTTAGTTAACCACTCCAAGGCCTTGAAAAAAAAATGTATGTAAGACTGTTATACAGTATACATAAAGAAAGTATCTACATTTTCCACAGGAAAACCTCCTAGACCCTACAAAGATTTTAAAATTGGTGTAACAAAACATATACAGCTAGCTGAGGCTTAGATTCTGCAACTTGCATGCAGCAAAATCAAGTTCGTGACAGGAAGCATTACACCTAAATGCTTGTAGGATTGTACACAGAACTTGCTTTCTTATGAAATGTATGCCCACAGAAACATGAATATTTGTAGATATTTATTATGTAGTCTTATCATAACACTGAGGAGTAAAAAAAATGCCCTTTCAGCTGAGAATTCTGCTAATGACATTGAAGTAGTATCTTATTGTTAACATTAGAGCTCATGTCACAACATTGCTTATATCTGGTGTTATGGATATGGTCCCGAGCAAAGCAGGCACAGAAAACCAAAACAAGAAACCTGAATATAAAATTAAAAGTACCCCAAATGAATGAGTGCAACATCTGCCTTGGGTGGATGCACCAACAAACTTTTTATGCTTACTACATGGGAGACTCCCAGAAAAAAAAAGTCACTCTGGGAATATTATTTATTTACTAGATGGGAACTGGCAAGTTTAAAATATATTGTAAATAATCAGAACAATTAAAATCAGTACTGATTTTTGTACTTGTGCTTTCGAGACATGTTTTATTCATCTATTAAATGGAAGTCTCTCACACACAGTTGTTCCATTTATGTTCAAGTCTAAGTAAATATTTTAGTGAAGTCAACTGGTTACAAAGAAACATAATTCTTAAATGCAAGAGACTTAACTACAATATTATTTAAAGTTGAGAAAGAGCAGATAATAATGGGTACATATTTTTCTCTCATTTCTGAGCCTTTACTAACTTTCCTACCAGTGCTGATGAAGTAGGTTCAACCCAGCAGTTACTGAGACAAGTTTAGGAATGTATATTATGATCATTATTTTTCAGATGTCTGAAATATTTTATAATATGGTAGAGAAATTATAAAGAAAGGAGGTTCTAGCTATCTTAAGAAAACATGCAAAGGGAAAGAACTATTACTGCATTAAAGGCGTGGTCCTGTCTACACTTACCTGCTGTATGTTTCTGACATTCATTTTACAGAGTTACACAGCACTACTTAGTGACTCACTGATTTAAGAACCAAAAAAAGAAAGATCTCCAAAGTCCAGAAGAAATATAGAATATAATGTAACTGTAATTATAAAAACTGAAAGGATAAAAAGAATTCTTTTCAGAAGTTGTGATGCTGGACTTTGCAATATTTTCCAAGACTTCAAAATTCATAAATGTGTTGAGAAACCCCAAAGCACAAATTCCATCCAAAAGGTGGAAAGCAACAGCACTTTATTTTATGAAAACTCAAGAATTTCTGAGTCCCAAGATGTCCGAACAATTTATTTGTTCAAGTGCTTCACTGTGCTGCTGTGTCAGGCATGTTAGTATGCTTTCGAAGAGAATAGGAAACAGAAAGGGCATGATGTTAAACTACAAGGGAGTCTACAGCCATTTCTTCCCCATGATCTCAAAGACCCCTCCTGTGACCCCAGCAGTAATTTGGGGATGTAAGCTGGAGTAGGCAGACAAACATAAACCCAAAGATGATAAAGCAGACATAAAATGCAGTTATGTTTCATTCTAAACCAAAATTCAGTGCACACAGTTTCTATGCCAGTAGTGCCCAATCCTGATCAGCTATACTAGTTGATGAAAGAATAACTGAAACAAATGATCTAACTCATTATGTAATATACACTTTGTCCGTAGAAGCAGCTCAAGGAAAATACATTGAATTTATACTGAAGTGCTTCATACTCAGGTACATTCAGGTACAACTTTCACTGCATACTGTGGTTGAAGGATTCAGGTGGCTTTATTCCTTAACCAGGAGCTGGCAATTCTAATACATATAGCATGCTGTTAATATGAATAATCTAAATCTTAAAGAAAAGTTTGAAGGCTGAATTTCTAACCAAGTAATTCTTATGTTCTTAATTATGTGAGCTACTGAGGTTCATCGCCTGGACTATTGACCACATAGGAGTGTAAATTCTGAAATGTTGCCAAGTCCTTGTCATCACATATTATTTTATACAATTCCTGAAGCTACTATCTTTGAGTGAATGGAAGATAAATAACAGAGTTTAACAGTTCTTTACTTGATCTTGAGACAGTCTATTCAATGTGGAAAAAAAATCCAGTGAGGTTACAGTGAAAAAAATCTCCCATAACTAAGGAATTTTGGATGAGTCAGTATTCTAGAACTTGGCTCTATTTTTCAGTCTTGAACAGGAAACTATCTTTCAACATGATGGCTGTCCAGTAGTCGTAAATAAAACTGTAAGATTTAATGGTTCACAATTTCAGAGGTGGTCAGGATTGTAACTTAACAGCAGAGCATCATTGATAGATGATCTACTTCCTTTGTACATTTGAGGTTAAGGAAAAAGGTGGACTATAAAAGGCAAATGATTACTAGAAGAAAAAATTAATGTATCTTAGAAGAATTAATTTAAGAAATAAGTAGAAATTTAAGAGTAACTTAATTTAAGAATTTAAGAGAAATTTAAGGAGTAATTTAAGAAATAGATCTATCTGCTTCAAAGCATGATATGGAAAAAAATCCTATCACTTCTTTCCCAAACTGCTTTTTGATATAGAGCAAGGAAAAAATAAGTATAGTAAATGAAGTCCATTTCTAATCCTGGCAATGAAATTCTTAATTTATATGCTTTAATTTTGAAATTCAAGATTTTTAATTTAAAAATACTAAAATAAATTTAATAAAAAATAAATATTTATGGCCTGAAAAAACCTGTGTTGTAACCACATTCACATAAATCTAGTCAGCATGTGAAGCTTGTTTACCAGATGTCATATAGCCACAGCTAAAAGCTGCAGTTGAGTGTCTAAACAGATTGAGTGTCTAAACTGATTCTCCCTCTTCCAAATATTATGAGGACACATGGAGAGATAGGTGGGCTAATCAGATGCAATGCATGTTGGAAAGACCAACATATGGAAGAGTCCTATATTTTCAGAGGCTGACTGTCTTTCAGATTTGGAAGTCATGATCTTTCTAAAGGTCTGAAACATACTCTACTTGTATGCAAAGGGTTTGCAGAAGCCACAAACACCAGAATAACTGAAACACCTGGTGCCAAGGTTAAATTTCAGAGGAACTACTAGAGCATTACGTAGTATGAAGTTTGAAACATGCCCTTCAGAATAAAAAACATGTATCAGATTGTCCAGTATCAGAGACATTTTTTCTCTCTTCAATAGAGAAAAAAAATTGTTTACTGGATAGTTCTTACCCCTCAAATCAAATGCAGATACAAACAGTCATGCTGAGGTTAATTCTTAAAAGAGCATTTAAGGTATCTCATTTTTTATATTGAGGTGTATAAAAAAATCTGTATTTTCTTCCATACCACTAATAATTCTATCTTTCATTTAAAATTCCACTTCCCTCAGAGTGTTTCTATGTTAAAGTATAAAAGCAACTAAACTCCTCTCACCAATAAAAAACCTATTCTTTTTACTAATATTTACAAAGATAAATATATTCAAAATAATTCATTAAAATTGATGATTTTCAAGTGGTCTTTGGAATCCAGAGAGGTCCCAGTTGACTGGAAGCTGGCAAATGTTGTCCTGGTTTTCAAGAAGGAGGACCCTGGAAAACACAGGCCTGTCAGTCTCACTTCAATGCCCACTAAAATAATGGAAAGTACTATTCTGGGAAGTATTGGAAAACACCTGGCGGGTACCACAGTAATCAGTCACAGCCAGCATGGTCTCATGAATGGGGAGTCTGGCTTAACAAGCCTGATTTCCTTCTATGACAGGATAACTCACCTAGTTATCTAGGGAAGCCAGTAGGTGTAATCTTTTTGGACTTCAGCAAAGCTTTTCATACTGTCCCTCACAGTATCCTTCTGGACCAAATGTCCAGCATTCAGCTGGAATATCGTGTTGTGTGATGGGTCAGAAATTGGCTCCAGGATTTAAAGACACAGTGCTACCCATGATAGAAGCACAACACTGGAAAAGAATTGCTGTTTGGTGTAAGGAAAAATATTCTGATTCTTTCGTTCCTATTTATATCGTGAAAGATTGGATAGGAACTCATATTTCTAAAGTGACTATCTTCAGCATATTTTATCCCCTCCAAACTTTCCTGACTTAATTACTGTGATAATAAATTCTGCAGAGAGAATAGTTCTAAATGGTCATTCTCAAATTATTTTTTTAGAGTTAGTAGCGCAAAACCTGCTTGTGATACACACAATGACTGAACTGCCATATGATTTAGTGCCTGTGATACTTAAAACTGCAGCATTTGTTTGGTATTTGAATATATGACAACTTGCTACAATCCAAATCATGATGTAAGTAAAGATTAACAGCCTTGCACCTGCCCAGCCTGGAAGAAAAAAAAAGAACTTTTACAATAAATCATGCCAAGATCAGCTAAATCTTCTTTTTTTTAGCCCACAACACAGAAAATAATGACTGAAAAGCTTAAGTTAAAAACTTGAGATGGGAGCAGCCTTTTCCAGCCAATAAGAACAACAAAACATTTTTCATTTGGTATATTTTTGATCTATTTAGATATGGAAAATAGGCATAGCCTTTTTCTTCTGCAAACAGGCACTTAGCAACTGTTGTACATAAACAGACAGTGCTAGGAACAGTCATTTAAAGCTATTTAAGGCACCTCTAATTACTGAAGCAGAGCTGAGAAAACAAAGACTTGAGAGAAATTGCTCCAGCTCCACATTGTGTACTTACTAATAGTGAAAAATGTGTTGTGCTTTTCTTCTCGAGAAGAAAAAAGAAAAGCTATGTATGAAAAATTGCTGGAGGCCAAGCCAAGTCACAGGGCAGCTTACTGTTAATCAGGCACAATTATCTCAAGAGTATTGAGTAATCAGTTTAATCCTTATGACAAATTGACCCATGTGACATCAAAAGAAAAATAGGATTGGTTTATGAAGTCATTTTATGTTTTCCATAACTGCACATAAAGATTTACTGGCTACCTGAAATAAGACAAACCCTCTGGTCAAAGGTCTGAGGTGCAGAACCCACTGTTGCTCACAACTCTACAAGCCTGTTAAAATTTGAGGTAATGAGAGGGTAAAATGGTGAGGCAACATGACACACTGTAGTAGCGCTACTGCTCTACTCGTGAGAAGATATTACCTCTTGCTTCCACCAGGGTAAATATGGAAATTTTTCAGATTGATACATTGTCAGAAGCTGAGGGGTACCTAGGAAGAGTATAGGCACCTTAGTTTTCTCCAGGCCAATAACATGTACTATTTCAAGTCTTGTTCCTAAACATGCCATCCTGAATATCCTATCCCCAGTTACCTCATGGTGTACACATTTGTTTTGTCTTGTCCTGACCCTACAATGTTCCCCATCCATCTGTCATATGGTTTTTCCTTTTCACCTTCCCCATCCTACAACTCCCTTCATTGAAAACACATATCACAACATTTTGGAAGATTTTCTTTTCCCTTCTTTTATTTTCCAAAGCACACTAGCCTCTTTATATCTGTACAGATATGACTGAGAACAAAACCAAGACTTATAGATAATGGTTAGCCAACAGTTCCTCTGTTTTACTGTAATGTCCATGTAAGCAGAGACCGAAGGAAAAAAAAATGTTTTCCATTAGATTTTTTTTTTTTTTCTGAGCAGGAATTCACATTATTTAAACTTCAGTATAGGTCAAGTTTGCTAAGATTTTGAACAATTTTTTTCAATTACAGGACTAGAGACCTTGCACTAGAATCCAATAGTGAAACCCTCCTACTGTACTCCTCTCTTTGGTTAGATCCCAGATACTATCAGAACTTACCACTGCTGGTGAGCAGTTACTTGCTCAAGGGAATCATACAGGAACCTCTTTACTTCCTTAACTAAGCTGAAGGAAAAGCTGAACTGACAGTGTTTACACTTCCTGAATGCTGCTAAATCATCCCTAAGGATAACTTAACTCCAGGGAATGTAACAGTGTCTTTGAAGAAGAACATTTCAGATGCTTTTCATATTATACCAAATAATAGGTTTTTTGAATAAATAACAAAAGAAAGACTTATTCTGAGGTTCTCATTACTCTAAAATCCTTTGTTATTTTAAACCGCAGAAGTTGATCATTATGATTTATTTTGAATATATTCAAAATAAGGTTTAAGAGCAAAGCATAATTAATTCAGTAATTGCACAAACCGCTCCAAAATGTAAAGGGAAAATGTGAGCTGCATGGAACACCTCATATATTTTATTTGATATTCTTCAAAGAAAAGTAATACTAATGGTTTTAGGCTCCTCAGAACCCACTACACAAATGATATTTTAATATTTTCAGAACATTACATTTGCTATGCTGATGAATGTTAGCCCAAATATTATGCAGTTCAGTTGGTTCAAAAATCTACAAATTAAATCAATCTTAACATAGAATGTTGATAGTATTCAAAAAAAACCAAGGAAAATCTTTTGAATTACTGGAAAAATAATAACTTCCCTAACCCAGAAATACTTGTACTAGTCAATGTACCTTTTATTGTTGTTTCGTATTTGTTTGTTTTTGTTTGTTTGTCTGTTTGTTTTTTCCAATCATAAAGAAGGTAACTATGCCTGTAGGAAGTTTCTTGGAGTACTATTTTTCAAAGACAGAAGATGCGATTGAGGATTTCTCTGTTCCAGGAATAGATGATGCTCATAGATCTCACTGGCTTTGAAACTCTAAATGACAGGAGCTACTGACTGGCACAGATACTGTTCTCATACCTGAAAGTCAACACCATACCTGAAAGTCAACATCTGCTATCATTGGCAGGTATGCCAAGAGTTTTATTCCCAATGTCATGATTCTTTCTCCTTCAATGTAGCTGGGAATATCAAGAAAAATGAACCTCTGTGCAGATGGACAATGCAAAGCCTAGAAGACAGTTAAATACTACTAGAACACTTTTGATGGTTAGAAAGCAGAAGATTGTTGTCAGCTCAAAAGGGAATTTAAATTCATTTTGATACAGAAACCTAGAAAATATCAAATTGTGTAGTTTTAAAATGAAAGGTTTAATTTATTTTTAATTTTTTTCTTGTTGTGACAGCCATTTACATAGAATTCCCACAGATTTTCCTACATACCTGGCTTGCTTAGAAGTCTGAGCACAAAGCAATAAGAGTAAAAAATACACTTAAAAGTTACAGACTATCAAAATGCTTTTGCCTGCAGGGCAGCAGGTTGCACTTAAATAAAACCAAAAGCAGGCCAGGCTTGCATTAACACTTCTACATCTTCTTTACCAGAACTCTAGGGAAAATGACTGCTTGTGAAAGAGGTTTGGAAAGTTACCAAGTTCAAGCTTCTAGCAGTTAGAAATATAACACAAATAATGGATCAGTGTTCAAAACACTCACTTTGCATGAAATTCCATGCTAACCTACATAGCTAGTAACTTCACTATGTTAAAAGTAATTCCTGTCTTGATGTACCAGATACAATGTGTTTAAAAACTGCATATGATTACAGATACTGAGAACAGAGAACTTAAAATAGGATGAAAAAATAATATTCTGGCAGCACTGATAAAAGACAATAATGAATAATGGAATAATGAGAGTGATGACAAATCTAGTGAATATAATATAAAAAATTCAATATGATAAAGCATGACTAGAAAGCAAAGGCATAATTTAGTTTCAACATTTTTTAGAAACCAAGTGTACACTTTTTGCTATAATTGAATAGAACTTGATAAAGGAGAAAGCTGAAAAAGCAATACATTATGAAGAAAAACAGTGTGCAAAAAACCAAAACCCTGAGTTTTGCTTCCTGCTAGGAATGTTTAACCAATAACTTAATCAAATTTTGAAATTTTGCAGAGCAAGATTTTAAACAAAAATATACTGAATATGAAGAGTTTTGCAGTCACTTATCAATTTGAGTATTATTAATATTTTCAGAACATATTTCATATGTTAGGCAGTCTTAAAGGAAATAATGAAATATTGAACACATTTTAGGCAGAGAAAGTAGGTGACTTAATAAAGGGATGAAAATCCACTTCAGCAAAGTATTTGTTTAATGTATGTAAAGTAAACCTAGTTAGCTGCTGTGTAGTAGCAGATGTGTTGTTAACATTCATATCTGGTTCCACTGGGTTTTGTCTTTCAAATATTTTTGTGAGCTCCACAATCCACATACACTACACAAACAGAAAAGTCAAAGAAATATTCAATTGCTCTGCCAAAAACAAAAGTACAAAGAAGCAGAATAGTATATATTAAGGAAAGGAGAAAAGTTTGCATCTTATCCCAGAATAGACATCTAAAGCAGATGGTGCCATTTTTCTTTATTTACTACAGTGATATAGTTTACACAGATTAATTAGTGGATAACTACAGGTAAGATGAATCCCACTCTGGGTGACTACCTTGATTCTTGCAGAGAATTCTAAGAGTTTTTATAAACAATGTCTGAAAGGCCATTCTGTCCTAACAATTAGAGGGCATCACAGAATCCCAGAACAACTGAGGTTTGAAGGGACCTCTGGAGTTTATCTAATTTAACCTCACCTGCTCACAGTAGAGTCAGCTACAACAGGTTTCTTAGGACATTGTCCAGTTCAGTTCTAAGTATCTCCAAGGATGGAGAAAGAGAGGAAGGAAGGAAAGAGAGGAAGGAAGGAAAGAGCAGAAAGAGAGGAAGGATAGAGAGGAAGGAAGGAAGGATAGAGAAGAAAGATAGAGAGGAAGGAAGGGTAGGAAGGATAGGATGGAAGGATAGGAAGGATAGGAAAATAGGGAGGGAGGAAGGGAGGAAGGAAGGAAGGAAGGAAGGAACAAAGGAAGGAAGGAAGGTTGATTCCCTGCATTCAGGTTGTGTCAATTGTTGCTTATTGGGCACTTACTTGCTGGCAGAGCATGGGAAACTGAAACAGTCGTACAAAACTTTGCAGAGTGCTAAGAGACATAAGGTTAAGTATTTAGATCATCCCCTCTGGACACATGAAAGCATTTCTATAACTATATATATATATATATTAATAATAAATGTATTTACAGAACATTATTTGCCACAAGCAAAGGCATGGCAATGGAAAAGCACACCTGGAGACCAGATCAAAGAATGTCTTTTTCTGCCAAATATATCTGATCTGTCATAGTCCTTTTCTAGAGGTCCCTGCTACTCTAAGCTACCTTAGAACTTGCTATAATGTACCTACTTATTGCCAGATGATAATAACTACCCTAAAATATATGAAAAGTACATAGTAACCATTTTGCAGAGAGTATAAATTATATGGGTGGGTCATCAGTATTTTTTCTCAAGTTTTAGTAATGCAGGTTATTAACAAATACATTAAGTCTGTAAGTATAGAAGAGTACATCAGGTTTAACAGCTTGACACGTTTCTTCTACTATGGATACACCAGCGTATTAAAGATCTTACTCATCCAAGAGCATTTCTCACTTGACTTTGTAATAGTCCTGTGTCTTCCAATAAAAAAGACATAGATTTGCTTACGCATCAACATAATTGCAGCTATTACTTTTGGGGATACATTGTTGTTCCTCATCTATTTTTCCCACTATAAAACCCAATCAAAACACAACACCCCCCCCAAACAACAACAACAACAAACCCCAAACAAAATTCCTTTTAGGTCATATCTTGATCAGCTGGAAATCCGCAATGGTATGCTTAGACAACTTGACCTCTTGAGTACAGGCACAGTATCAGGAGGCACCTCTGGCAGTATAAATTTCATCTGTGTATTTATGTATGCATACTGAGAATGAAATCTATAAAGACAAGCATTCACAGGAAAACAATTTTATTCTACACCCCACAAAAATGTTTTATTTGTCTTCTGGCACCTTTATACATATCTTTCCTGATCTAGAATACTTTTTTTTCCCCTAAGGGATTTAAATCAATGATATAAAGCCATTTTTTCCAACACAAGTCCCCAAGCAAAGAATGAAAAGCAAAAAAAAAAAGCAAAATACCTCTCATTGACTTTACGGGCATTCATATTGTTTTATAAACATATAGTATAAAAATGTAGACCAAACTAATCAATATTCCCTAATACTTAATTCCAGAATTCATAGGTTTTCCTGTGTTCTTTTAATTCCCTGAATTTATTTCTGAAATGTTGTAATGTTCTAAAAATACTGCTGCTTTTAAAAAACACAGCCATCATTTTTCTCATTTTGGAATGAGAAATGGCAAGTTAATTATAATACATACAAAAAAATTTTATCTCAAGAGATATACATTTTTCTCTATACCTATTTTACATTCAAAAATGTTAATTATACTTACATACTACAGCTATAGAGATACCTCCTGAGTTTATATGTAAGTGTGATGAAAGGAACACCTGAAATCCTGAAAAGACTATTGTAGTGAGGTGAAACTGTTCAGTTGCTGATCTCCTGTCAGCATTGTAGCAGCCTTCAACCTGCTTCTGTACTGATCTATTAACTTGTGTGGCAGAATGTGAAGAATAGCCATCTGTGTCAGGTATGGCAGCAGGTGCCATATCAGCTGCTGCTGGATGACAATAAATCTCTTTCAAGCACCTGGCAACTTTGACAGACACTTTTATCTTTGTATAAAAACACCCCACCACCTCAAAAAGTTCTCTGAATAGAAATGAGAACCTCAACAGATAACACCAGCTGATAAAGGCCAGAAACTGACTCCACTGCAGATGTACTGTGAAGTCTAGGTAACAGGGCTTACTCATGAGAAGTTCTTTATCATGCACAGCAGTCATTTGTCTCAGTACAGTATTGCTAATATACTTGTATAAGGCAGAACTTGGAGTAGGATAACAGGTATGTAAAAATAAATGGTTTGTCACTAAAATTTTACAAATTTCTGTTTGCACAGATGTGACTTGTGCCAATAAAACCAAGATATCATCATTAGGGGATTCAAACAATGACAACTTTTCAGCGTATCCATCAGTAAGTCTATACCTGGAGTAGGAAGAAGATATATATAAGAACACTTGATCCGATTGTTTTCAAAAATATTTTAAGGGTCTCACCTACATTTATGAATAGATGTGTTTTGAACTCAGAACTACTATTAACTATATTGGTGAAAAGTAGTTCTTGAGAAACACTACTCTGCTGAATGTTACAGAAAATACCCTGACTTCACCAATGACAGATCTCCATATATGGATCATGAAGTTTTTTCTCCAGTATTAGCTGAACTTTCTCTGTTGTCAGCTGTTTAACAGTAGCTTATCATTTTGTCAAGTTTATATTTGTCTCTTTAAAGAACATAAGTGATGAAAATGATGATTATAAACAGATGGTCTTTGAAGGAAAATAGTCAGACAATATCAATCAAAAAATGGAAGATGAGTATGTGATTCTTGTGAAGGAAAAGGCAGAACAAGCAGTTCAATCAATCAATCAATCAATCAATCCCAACAGATTTCTGTATACCAAATCCAACATTCTCTAAAACTCATTTACTCGTTACTTGTTTATCCAAGCAAAACAGGACTCTTGCTTTTTTTTATACAAGTAATCACTTTGAAGAGGTATATAAGCAAAAAATTCTGAAACTGTCTGTAAAGAGAATGCCTGATACATGCTATCTGTAAAATAATATTTTTTAGTAAAGTGAAGAGGCCATAATGAAGGTACAACATTCACAATAAAATGCTGCACTTCTGTTGCTTTTGACTTTTCTGCAAATGCTTTTAAAATAACAGGATAGGCAATTTTTGGCTTCCCAAAAACATCACTACAAACAATTAGAATGGCAGAAACTTTGAGAGTTTTGTCCAATATATTTTTAGTCAAAAAACATCTAGATGCACAGGAGAAGAAACACTCAGAAAACATGTGAACTAGGAAAAGAGAATCAAAGTCCCCATGGAGTAAGGCAAATTATCTTTCTCTCCTGCTGACTAGCCAAGGAAGAAGGGAAGATTGGCATTAGGGTCAGAGATTACTGAACACAATATGAGGCATATAAAATTGTACACTCTGGAAAACTAAAAACCCAGCTAAGAGAAAGTGCAATTTTCCTTACTGGATGTGAAAATGCTGGGAAGAATTCTTTTGAGAGAAAAAAGTAATTTTACAGTTACATATAAATGCAATTAAGAAAGGATGTTGGAATAAATAAAAAAGATATAGAAGGGAATAGAGGAAGTAAAAAAAAAATTCTCAATAATTAAAATTAATATATTTCCAATATTCTTACCATTTTAGAAGCATTAACAGGGAAAGCAGTTTGACATATGTGTTGTTCAGAAGCTCTTTTTACTTACCTTGGGACACCTCTCCTGTAGGAAAATCAGGAGAAACATGTTTAGACCAAAGTTCCATAGACACAGCCAGGGCTGATGGAAGGTCATTGTCTAAAATTGCAGCAGGAAACACTTCAGCCATTTGAAAGCCAATTTTTTTGCTTTGGGGCATAGTAGGTAAACAGGTGATATTGTTTATTCCATCAACACAAAGAAACCCAGTGGAGCAGGAGTGTATAAGACAATCATTGTAATTAAGCTCACAGCTTCGTCCCTGAAAGAGAGTTTTCAAAAAAAAAGCCATTTTTGAAGACAATTTATATTTCATAGTGATGTTAGTTACAATTATTACTTTCTTTTGATTCTAAAATATTGTTTGCTTATATTAAGCTGTTAATGCTTTCAAAAGGAAATATTATGTGGAAAATATTCCTCAACTAATTTAATAGTGTAGTTTTATACATTAAATTTTAACTAAGTGATATTTTGAATCTGTTTATCAATAAAAATAATTTCCCCACAGATTACTAATTTCCAAGAATCAAAGACAGTATTGTCACCAGTAATAAAAACTGGTTAAAATAATAATCTTCAGTTAGTAAGTAGGTTTACAAAAGACTATTTGCAATGGACCTAGCTGTCTAAAAACCTATGGTTTGCTCTGACTTGCCAGCTAATGTGCTTTCTTTTTGTACATTGCAGCCCATTGTTTGTTGTCTGCTTTTACCAAATCCGCACACAGCTCCCTGTTAATACCTTGCATTCACAGATAATGCTTAGAAAAGGAAAAATATAGCAGCAATCTCAAATTGGACCAGGCATTCACTTCCTATTTTTTATCAAGAGTAACAATTCATGGGAAGTCTGAAATATCCTCCCTAGTAATAAAGTAAAAATGTTCATATTCAGTGGTCTGTAAAAAAGGCAAGAAATAATTATGTGAATTAAATGCATTCTTGAAGTGTGAAATAAATATATGCTGAAGTCAGGCTTGGGTTCATTTTATTTTCACTTCTGTTGCAATGAACTAATAGCCTACGTGAAGACAGACAGCTAACAGCTACCCTAGAAGGATCCTACATATTTGGATAACTATTTAAAATAGACCCACTGTCATCCCTGAAGACATACATCTCTGACAATATATCATCATGATATAATTTTGGAGTGAAGCTCCTCCTGCAACTGGGGCACATGTAAAAAAAAATTCAAGCCTTCTCTAGAGCTCAAGAAGCATGTATTCATTCCACACTTTCCTTCAGACAACATGCTTAAATAATCTTTCATGTCTACCTGGCTAACTATTCACACAGAACTTGGGGCAACATATATTTTCTGAGATCTCTGTCAACTCCATTATACTAATTTATGATATTAAGAAACAATAGGAAGGACAAGAGAGAGAGAGAGAGAGGAGGAAATGTAGACATGAAAACTGAAACTACTTTTTTAACAAGTAGTTTAAATTATTCAGGGTTTAAAACAGAAGAGGTTAAATTGAGGGTTTTTGAATGATTTAGATACATTCATTCTTGTTTCAATCAACTTCTTAATTCATTTTGGCAAGCAGATGAGCTATCTGGTAAATTCATGGCATCTTATAAAATCACTCGCTGTATCGGTATTCCAAAGCACAAAGGAACAACAGGCCAATTTATATGTCAGTTTCAATGCATTTCCTGCTTGCTCTCTTCCAATTCCACACACAGAACAAATGATCGGTTTGAGCACGATCATAATCATTCTTAATCCTATAAATTTACGTTTCCTTCTGACTTTCCCATGACAGATTAGTACATTTTTATGACTACTACATTTAATGACGAAGAGCATTTGATTACGATTTTATGACTCATAGAAACAAAGCAGATGTGGATAACCTCCAGTGTGCATGAAGGGTACATTAAGTAGTCATAGATAAACTTGATAGCATTGAAAATGACTGTAAATGCTTTAACAGTTTCCATGCAGGTGGATGGAATCATTTAGCTTGTGCAGATTTGTATTTAAAAGTAGGTATATGTCTACAGATGCTTCCAGTTAAAAAGTAAACACTTATTTCATATACCACTGGATATGCTTTTCTTCTCAAAATTTATGAGAGATTTCACGACCCATACTTTATGATCCATACTTTGGGTAGCAGTACAGACACAGACTACAGAAGATTTACATACACAGTGTAGCTGGATTTCCTTGAATACTTATTTCTCTGTGAGTTCCACTATTTCCACTCCATACGTACTCATGGTTAGGAACCAGAACCCATTGGGACCTAACAAATATACCTCTTGAGGTGTTTAGACCTTAACTTCTTATCTTTGAAACTGAAGATAGGTATGCTAAAAATCTTTCTATGTGGTGCTTCCTCCACTGTGTTTTCTTACTTTTATATTCCTTCCCAAAGCATAGTGGAATTTGAGGGACTGAAGATGGAACAATGAATAACAGAATAAAAGCAAAGATGATGCATCTTAAATTTCAGCTGCTTCAAAGGTTTGTTACTTTTCCTTCTGTAAGGCCTTGCTTGTTCTGCAATGCACTGTACAATTAATATTCAAGCTATGTACTAATAGAAAAGCTGCTCCCATGGGTCAAATATCTATTTAGCTCCATCGTCAGTGAGCTATTAATGAATACTTGGGGAAGAAAACAGGAAGAAAACAAGCAGAGCTTGCATCTGGTAACTCACCAAATATACCTTTCCAACTTTTGGCAATAAGTAAATCAAAGACTCCCTAGACCATGGTAACATTCAGAAGAGTAATTTGAATAACAATGAATCTATCCTCCTTCTAACCCATTTTTGTGCTTATTTGTACTTCTGGTCTCTACAGTGTCATGCAACACTGACTTGTACCAATAAACTTTGCACTAATTGGAAAAATAATTTCTCTAAACAAATTTTAAGCTTTCTTTCTGGTGCTTTTATTTGACATTCAGAAGACTTTTTTGGGTGAGACATAAATGCTAAAAAAATCGTGTAACTGATCTTCTCCATTACAGTTGTTCATGTAAGATAAGCATAAATATTTAATGAAAAAAATAAGATTATTGTAACTGAGGGTCTGACTGTTTCCCATATAAAAAACTGTGTCCCTCAAGTGATATGTCCCTCATCATCACTTGACATTGTTTAGAAAGCCAATCTGCTTTAGAATACAAAAAGAGAGCAGTTACTGTGGTCTGTAGAAAGTTTCAATGGTATCCATTGTACTCTGTAAAAAACACTCTACAAAAATAGTATTCATTTTTATGACATAGTTTTTTCCTTCTCAGGATAGTTTCTCAGTAAATTTAGTCTGATTATTTGCATTTTTAAGATGCATTTTTGACCTACCAAAGCCTTATGGTAAAAAAAACAGACTTTACAAAATTGCGGGCAAAGAGTCACTGGAAAAGAGGGAAATTCCTCATGAATTCCTTGAACAAAGCATACATCATTCCTGTGATTCCACCTAATTCAAGAAGTATATCAACAATTCAGAGCAAGGTTAAAACCAAAAAGGTTTACATACAGTATTTTCTGTGCAATGATGAATAGCCAGGTAAAGGGAAAGGTAAGAAAGATTTTCAGCATCTCACCACAAATCCTGGTTTGCAAAAACAGGAATAACCAAAGCTGGGCTCCTTCTGAACACAGATACCATGTATGCAGGGGTTGGATATGCACTCATCAACATCCAACTCACAGTGGAGGCCTTCCCACCCTGTCAGAAAAAAAAAAAAAGCAAAGCAAACCCTAAAGCGAGACTCATTAAAATCTGCATCCATTTACTGATTGTCAGTGGAACAAAGGTATGAGTAACTATCACCCATTCTCGCATATATAGAGATATATACTATGGGATGAATATGAACTTTTTTGGGCTATGGCTTCTCAAAGTAGGAAAAAAATAAAGAAAAAGAGTTAAAAAGATAAACTCTGAGATTACTGTACCAGATTAATGAGGAGGACAATTTCTGAGCAAATATACTTTTGTGTTTGAACACCTTGAGATGCTGTCTCCTTACAGGTTCTCAGATTACTAGAAATTTTATTGATATGCATTTCTTATGAAAATCTCCTTTACAAGTATACCCATACATTAGAGACTAAATACTCGTCTCAAAGCTGTGTTTTAGATCATGTAATTGAAGCCTGTCTTGAACTTGCTCCTTGGAGGCTAAGCTGAACTGGAAGCAGTCCATCTGCTTGGTAAATATAAACCCAGAATTCTGTAAAATATGGCTAGTTATTGAAGAACACCAGACCTTCTTGCCATGACATTCCCACCACCCATTACAGATTTGTTTTTTCTTTATTTTACTATTTCTAAACAAACTGACAAATAAACCCAACAGCACTATAAGCCCCCTAGGAGTCCTCAGCTGATACAAATCTAGTTGCTACCGTTCAGATTTTGCCTCAGACTATACATCAGATGGATCCACTGTTACATTCCAGTCTTGCTTTAGCTGCCCTGGTAGAAGAGCAGCCTGCCCAGCTAAAGACTTCACATCCATGAGCCTGCTATTAGTTCCAACAGCTGCTGTTGCTTTTGAGCTGTCTGAAGTGCAGTTAGAATACAGTTTACATCTCTCCATGCTGCTTCTGCACCTGAACAGCCCGAAGCTGCAGCCACAGAACCTGAACGTGCATCTATTATTCTAAGGGTATGGGGCCTGCTACTGGGACAATAGCTGACAAAATTCATGATCCATTACCGAATGCATTTGTCAGAGCTAAATCAATTCCCTTTCCTGGTATCACATGCTGTCACCACATGCTTCACTTTGTTCTCTGGAGGTTTTTGGAAAGCTGCAATCATCTGCCTTGTTCCTATTTCAGTCCTGGTACTATCCCTTTTCCATTTCATTAAATTACAACAGGGAATCTGTTGAGGCGTATATCAGACTATCTGCCCAGTTCTTTCCCATTGTTGCCTTTACAGACCAAAAAATCCCCAATCCCAGCTCCATGTTTCTACAGAAGCTTAGAAGAGAAATATAAGATTTATTATATGTGAACAGTTAAAGCCTGCCAAAAAAAAAAAAGCAGATTTTTTTCCTAAGTATTTCTATATTCTGGATGATATTTTTTTCTTCTAATCCCTTTCTTCAGTTGTGCAACTTTGAAAAAAGTTACTCCTCTCAAAAGTTCCCCTGCCTCTTCAAATTCACCCCTTTTCAGAGCTGTAACCTTATCTCTTCAGCTATTTAAGAGCCTCAAATAACAGTTGAAAATATGGTATTAATTAAAAAAAAAAAGTAAAAATGATGTATATACTTAATGCATGTGGTTCTTTCTCTGTGTTTTAATCTGGTGGACAAATAATTTACAGCTCTTTCACCCCTACTAACGAATGATATTATTAAAAGGAATATAAAAGAAAGGTAGTTTATGGTTGGGTTGGAAGGTGTTTAAAGCATGTTAGCTGTAGGAGTGAGTTCCAAGGCCCCACAGAAGTTTCTCCCACTTATACCAAGAATTTCCATGTTGCACAGAGACAGCAATCACAGTCCTTGGCTAGTAAGCAATTCTTAAATGCCTATTCAAATATCTTTGTTGTATTATTTTAATAAGCTTTAAAAATGAGGGAAAAAATTGGACTTGGCAATGTATTCTATGTGAAGCACTTTAATGACTAAAAAATGCATCTTTTAAGTTTTTAAGTAACTAATATTGGTGGAGGGGTATATGGCCATATGCAGTAACAGGCGCATATATAGTACTGAAGTTAGGTCATGACTCAGATTTTTTAAGATCAGAAAGATCTTTATTATCATGAATTCTGTATGACAAAGTCCAAAAATTTTTCACTCCTTGGTTCATACATCAAAAATATAGTGTTTTTCTGAATTATCAAGTATCTTTTTGACATTAAAAAAAAGTTGCTAAAAAAATATTAAGCTGTAAGCAACATAGCTCTAAGCAACATGTAATTACTCTCTAGTAAGCCAAAAATACTTAGTCTTACATTTTAGAGTATCCTTCCTTATTACCAATTAAACAAATTAATAAACTGCCAAATTGACTCTCATTACACATGTATTTGCTTCAGTATCTTCCATACTTTTCTGAATAAGATCTCTTACATATAGTTTTGTTAATTGCCCTCAGAAGAATTCAGAATGAAAAAAAAGAGTAAAATATATTAATATTCAATTCACTATGTGCTTTCTTTTAAATGTAGAACAAGAATGAGTAGAAAGACTCTAGAAAAGTGTAACATATATATGGTCACGACTTCAGGAGAGTTTGGTAAGACGTTTTTACTTGTAAATCAAAACAAACAATGTGAACATACTTTGGCACAAAGAAAGTAGATCAGATGTATGGAGATAGCATGGATTAACAGAACATTTATCATCCAGAATATATCTAAACAATCTCTAAAATAATTATTAAGAAACGTTGAGTCACTACTATCACAGAAATTATTCAGCAGTGCTAGTCAGTAAAATAGTAAATAGATTTAAACTGAAAAATTGAAGTTCCAGGAGGCAGGTACTCATATAATTCTTAATTTAAGAGTAACTTATGGAGCAGGATGCTACTTATGTATAGGGATCAGAAATCCTACTTACATTGACAAAAGGATTTTTATTAGCAGACATGACAGGAGACTGTGAGTAGTCTTGAACAGATTAAATTTGTGATTGCAAGACAATGCAGGCTGATTGTGACTTTTGCTTTTGTGTAAATACAAAATCTCTTATATTTTCATAAGCCACTAGACCTGTTTTAGTTGATCTATGCCAGAACTAGAAAACAGTTCCCATGTTTTAAGAAAGTGCCATCTTTCATTCTATTTATAATGTTTTAAAAAAATTCTTTTAATCCCAGCAAGCAGACATAAGCATGGGTACGTCTTACAACAACAACAATAAGGATAATAATAAAAATGTTAGTTAAACTGCTCAGAATTTCTTTTCAGTCAATCTCATTCTACAGGTAGTGAAATTATTTTGCTGTTAAATAGTGACTATTTGACTGCTTGGTCAGTAAGTTACATTAGTAAAGATCATACACAATAAACCTGTCTCTAATAATACTTCAGACTGCCTCAATGAGCTGATTTTACTTTGAAGCCTTTCTAATATGCTTACTAGAGTAGTTAATTATCTTTAGATTTCATTCAAAAAGCTTGACAAAAAGACAGTAAGTTTTTTTGTACCTTATAGTCCGTATACAACAAAAGAGCTTGATATGATTTGCCAACTTACTCACTAGTAACACTGATAATTCAAAACTATCATTGTTTAAGATTGCTCTGTCATATGGCAGTTACCTTGTTGACATTTACAAGTGTATCCATTGATATGATCAGCACAGGTTGAGCCATGTAGACAAGGTGATGAATTACACTCATTAACTTCTATTTCACAAAATTGTCCAGAAAATCCAGCAAGACACCTGAAGCAAACAACATTCCAGAGTGTTATACTATGCATAAACATCATATAAAATAGACCTTGTGTGGAAACAATGTGTCCAAAGTATGTGCATTAACAAGACATCATTTATTATTTTCTGTTTCAAGAAGTATTTTACTGGAACACTTCCAAGTTTCATGTTGTGATACATGGTGATCTTTTAAGGGATTTATGATGGCAAAATGCATCCAAAAATTTCACATCTGGATCATAATCAAGCATAACAGTCTCAGTTACAGTGTACTGGTTCTATCAATGTGAATACAAACCTTTCTTAACGCACTCTTGGGAGACTGTCTACTAAAATAATCTGGCTAAGTAACTGCAGTCTATGTTTGAAAACCTGCTTGTTGACAAAAGTGTACTATCAAATGTAAACTACAGCATAAAAGCTAATCTTCAGGGATCATGCTTTTATTATTATTCTAGGTATAAAATATTAGTTTTCTTGAAAAAATTCTTCTGTATTTTTGTGGTTGTAAATTCTATGTGATAATTGTTATCAAAATAGTCCCATATGATTTCAACATATAGTTTACAAGACTCACAAGACCTTTAATGAAGTCCAAAAATCCTACTAATCTCATTAATGAAGCACATCTTTGCCTACATACACACAGCTTTATGGATATACTCAAATATGTTCTAAAAAACAGGGTCCCATAATGGTATTAATAACATTTACCCTTTTGAGATGTGTTGTACATGGATATATTTCACATGAAACAATGTTTTCAAAAACTCCTTTTAGTTACCGGCTGGTGCATATCTTGTACGTTGTCTTGGCTCTAGTGAAAAGCATAAAGGTTTATGCCTCACTTAGAAGGAGATGAGTACATTAACAAACTACCTTTGAGTAAATCCAAGTAGTCATGTCACCTGCTCCTCAAGGTGCTACATTGAGTGAATACAACAGATATCATTAGAATGAGGTACCTGCAGTGTCTACCTTAGCTTTCCAGATCGTGAAGCAAAAGAGGAGGATGGACCATGAAACATGTATGTGTGACACCTCCTGAGGGATCATTACACTATGCACCAGGACATATATTTTGGTTTATTTTTGCTTTAACTATTAGACCATGTTTTTTTCATTTTATATCGAATACACTCTAGGTAATGGCAATTTGGAATCTACCAAAACAATGACAACAGAATAGATTTGTCAGTCTGCATCAACTACAGATGACAGCTATGGCACATTGCTTGGAAAATGTACAAACTGGGGCACACACTACTATTTTTCAAATATCTAATAATATATGAGAGAAAAAACATGGAAAATACACCTTAATGAGTGAGCCATAAGCCCACATGTTTTTTGGTTGAAAAACATTTTAAAAAATCCACTGAGAAGATACAGTTTGGTCCTTTGATCTTATTTGTAAATGTCAAAGTCCAGTAGTTAGAACACAACTTCACATACCCAACTGTAATCACCCTAGCATTCTCCTATGCTCGGTGGAATAAGAGATGCAAAGGATGATTCTGCTCACTGTAATCTTAAATAATTTTCTTCATATACCTTTGTCTTCACACTGCCTACATAGTGTATTAAGAAAAAAATATTTAAAATAAATAAATAAAGACCCAAAAAAACAAATTTAAGGGAGGAAATTCTCCCAGATATGAAAAGGGTGGAAAGAATATTCTACTAGGAAAAAAAGGCAACTAGACATAGGGAATACTGTGCCAGTTTAAATTCAATTTATATTTATCTTTATACTTTGGTGTAATTATAAGTATTTTAATAATAAAAAAGCATTTACAGAATGAACTGGAAGAAATATAAAATTATGTAAAATATCTGGACAGGACAACTACACATATGTGTATCTAAGGTGTGTGGGCTTGATTTTTTTAGTCTGTAAAAGTCAAACATTGAAAAATGCTTGAAAAGTCTTTTTAAGAACTCTTCTGTTGGCTGCTTCGATTTGGCACATTTTGATATGTGGTGTGTATACTTGCTGAGAAGTAGACACCAGTAAAGACTAGAGCAGTTTACTGAGCTCCTGTGGTCATAACTATTTGGAGCAAGAATGATTAGTGGATTAGGTTGCTATAACTCCCATGGAGAGAATCAGTAGTACTCTGTGTAATTTCCTACTCAGAAAGGCTTGAGACTTCAGAGACTCAAGGCTCTACAAAGCCTTGAGACTTCAGAGATATAAACTGTGTAACCATGGGCCTAACTCTATAGACACTGAGGTAGAAATATATATGTATATATATGTATGTATAAATGTTTGGCAAAATAACCTATTCTGTACTGCAGGCTTTCCAAATATTTATTAAGTGTGTAATACCATATAGAGTGATTGTGACACCACCAGAAATAGAAAAGTTATATGCCTTCAAATTGAAATTTAGATGGAAGACATAAACCCATGAAAGCACCTAGATATCCAGTATATCAAGTCCGACATATATCAATATGTACAAGGTACTGTTTTTCCCATGTCAGACAATCATTCAACTTATAGAATACTTTAAAATATTGGAAGCTTTTAACATACTGACATGTTATATTTTTTTGGTAAAAACTGGAATATCACAGTATTCAGTTTGCTTCTGTTCAAAAAGCATGATGAGATGTAAACGATGCTTCACAACAGCGAAGACAGCAATGCTATTAACTAAATTATTCTGAGCAATTATGAAACAACTAGAAGAAAGCTAAAACAACACCTTAGTATCAGCAACTTTCACAGATTTCCCAAAATTGCAATAAACTTTATGCTTTATTAAGAGTTTTAATGAAGTTAGCACTTCTTAGGATATGACAAGCACTTCAATAATTTCTTAACTTTTTGTTCACTCCCACCTTCCTTCATACCTACTCCTTTTTTAAGAAAATTGAATTTTTGTTCTGCCTCTTCACATTCTTACTTCCCTTCTGCCACTTCTTTTAGAACATTAGAAGGGACAGAAACAATAGAATTCAAATACAACTGACATTAGAAAGGTTAAGTAGGTATGGAATACACTTCTTGTGCTATAAATAGAAGTAAACCTAATTGAAATACTTTGGAACTTATTTCTGTGTGGTATTTGGGATATGAACATTCTGCAAATGAAAAACAGGGGCTCTTAGATAGCTTTCATATGAAGGTATGGTCACTGCAAGTCTTGTCTGTTGATTGCCATCTAGTAGAAAGCAATTTATGTCTTTATAAGTAAATGCATATAGGTTTATCAGCAAATAACTCCTAGAGCTTGTCTGATAAAGTAAGATAATGCACTGTCAAGGCTGAGCTTTTAAACTTAAAGAAGTATCAACATAAGATCAATAGTTTGGTACTGAAAGGCAGAAAAAAATAGTGCTAATTTGCTGTAAGAATAATGCATTCACAATTTATTTATGACCTGTTTTTGGGATGTTGGCAAAGATCTTTTTCTTTTCTGTCATTCCCTGCGGATTTTTTATCTCAGATGCTGACATACTGTGGTGCAAATATAATCCCTTTTGTCTTGTGCCTTTATATCAATCATTATCAGGAGTAATTATCTTAATTTCAGCATATGCCAATGCAGTATCTGAACAAAAGACTGAAAAGAGAGAATTAAATGAAGGATTTTGATCTATAACAATTATGGCTATTGTCACAGTAAATTTTTTTGTTAGTAAACTTTCTGACTCAGAGAAAATCTACAAGAATCCAAATATCAGCCAAATTTTTCTCTACAACACTGATTTATATCCTCTTGTAACTCACCACTCTTTGAGTCTTTGTATCTCATCTTTTGAGTCTATTTTTTTTCCCTGTACCCTTTTCCTTCTCTCTCCCTCTCTTTCTTCATCTGCCTTGTGACCTTTTACAGCTTATGAATAATTTGTGAATCAGTGAGATATGAGAAACAGAAAAAGCATGGTTTCTACAACAAAGAAGTTTATTAGGTTTATCTGGGAGCAATGATTAACAGCAATTGTATTTAGAAAAGAACGCTTATGCTGTAACCTTTACCTGCCTATGTGACTCAGACAACCTGGTAAAATCAAAGAATTTTGTGGACCAGTATGACACTATGAAATTTTTTTGAGATACCAGTTTTTCTTTGTAAGTATTAACCTCGATGACTTTGGTAATGTTTTGCTGATACCTCTCGGTTAGGTAAGTAGGATGTTGGGCAGAATAACAGATCAATATGAAAAGCACATCTCCTGAGCAACTGTCTTAGCTAAAATAGTCTTGTAAATGTGCAGTCGCTTTTGACATAAGTCATGATTTTTTTATTTTTCAAATCTGCATTTTCTGTCCAAAATAAATCTAGTTAACTTCTCTACTGTAACAGGCCAGATCTGTCACTGCAAATTTACACTGGGATTGCTATACATTATTAACAAGCTATGAAAAGTCACTGGCTAAATGTCATGGACGCTGAGATATAGCAGCACCTTGGGATTCATATAGCAAACAGTTTAGTTTTAATCATCTTGGATCACAAGGTGCCTTGACATTTGCAAGGCAACTTTTTCCTTTTTAACTTCCAGTAGAATCATACCTCTATTATCTCAACCATAATTCTTAACTTCAAATGTGATAGAAAGTTTTACTGTCTAAATTAAAGAAGTGAAAAATCGATCAAACATGAACCTTATCATTCCTTTAATCGATGCTCATATGCCAGCTTGGAAAGGAAAAAAAGAAGAGCAAGGAAAACCAGATAATTTAACCAGCTTCAGGATTATTAGAGACATTTCCTGTGAAATACATGACCCTTATCTTAGCACTACTGAGGCATGGCCTTCATGAGAAGTTTTAGCACTACAAACTTCTGCAGAACCTTTTTAATTTTAAAGGAAAAATGAGTAAGAGCACAGATTCTTTTTAAATATACATATTATTACAACACGATTTTTTAAAGCTTTAAATTTTTGGCACAGGGGAAATTTTTCTACGGTGATAAATAGAAATTCAGTCTTTATCATACTTTACTCTCTAACAGCTAACCTTTTGGATAGTAAATTTCAATTTACTGGAAGCCAATGCATCATTTTTGCCCTTTTAAGTAGGGTTATTCAGAGACAAAATATAAAAAACCAAACATTATTTTATTTAACTGACTTTTTTTTCTCAAGATATACAAGAACAAACCAAAATCCTGACATTATCGACATTAGTTTGAAAAGTGAAATGTCTCATTTGAAAGTTATGGTGTGATGTTCATAAAGTTTTGAATGTTCAGATCTTTTTATTTCTTTCAAACTTAGCTGCTCTAATTTCTGTGTGTCCTATTTTCTTATCTTATACATATGTCTATCTGTATTAGCTCAATACAGACATGAAAAAAAAAAGTTGCCTAATAAATGAGTATTTATGTAAAGTACTGTCAACAGGTTACACAATGAATGACCACAAGTTGGGACCAAGAAGTGAAGTTAAGCCTGTGAAAAAGAGATTGATGGGATCATGGGGCAGAGATGTTTTTTTCTGACCATGCTATTCTATTTAAAATTAGCAATAAATTAAATTGTCCCCAAGTCAAGAATTTTAGCCAGTAGTTTCCCTGTGTTTATTTAGACCCCTGAGCTTCTCCATCTTATTTTCTCTCCCCATCCTACTGAGAAGAAGGAGTGAAATTCCAGCTGGGTGGGCATCTGGTAACTAGCCAAGTTTAAGCCACTTCTATGGTTCATGCTTTTCCAATGATTTCTACACAAGTACTGAAATTCTCAATTTATTTTTTACCTCAAGAATTCTGTTTATGGCAATTAAGACAAGGACCAGGCCTCTTCAGGGCTTGCCAGAACCTTGCTAAGGAACCTATCTTAGAAAATAGTAATATAACATGAATTTACTCATGAATTGATCTGTATTTTAAGTATATTCTGTAAAAAAGCAACCAAAAAAACAAATAGAAAAACCAAACAAAAACTTTAAGGCCCAATTATAAAATATAATTCTCAGGTAGGAATGATTTTGGTTTGTTTTTTCCTTCTGTTTCTCACAATACTACAGTTGATGACTGTAACATTGAACTTATTCATATAAAAAAACTATTGGCAGTAGAATCTGTTATAGAATTCTTGTTTCGCTTAGCAGGTTGCTGAAACTTTTGCTATATTTGTTTGATTAAAAGTGAGATCAATAGCTATGGGCATGTTACTGTGAAGCTGATAGAATATTTGGAGAGGAAGTTTTTATAATTACCTAATAAGGCCAAGCTCCTCATTGCTTTAGAATTAACTTCTATGGGCAAATCACTTCAGCTTTTTTCAAAAGTTCCACTATGTAGGTACAAAAATGCTGTTAGTGAGGATCTTCTTGTTATTTTTCTAAGTCCATGAGAGAATTTTCTCTCTCACAGAAGAGGTAGCAGGGAATGTAAACAACCAAGCCACCTGCAACCTTGGAAAGTCTTGTTTATGGTATAGTAGAAAATATTTTGATAATGGATGTTTTAGGATTTTGGCCAATCACCCCCAAGGGGTGGCTGGTCCTTTGTCCAATTAGACTATGAAGAAAAAAGTCTATAAAAGAGTTTGTAAAATAATTAAATAAATCAATCTTGCTGCACAATTCCTGCCTGCTGGATCTTCTCCTCCTCCTCCTCCCTATAGCTGTGGGACACGGTGATATACTGTAGGAACCAGGCCTGCGGTAATACCACTATTCCAAGCTTTGCATCATGAATTTTAAACAACTTTCATAGTGAGCTTTACCATGGCCTTCAAAGAACACAAAAAATGTGGGTGCTGGACAGATCACGTAATCAGCTTAGCTTGGTAGAAACTGTTCCATGCAGGTTTTACTGGCTACAGATTTTGAGCTTTTATCATATTAATCTCGGATGCAGGAATTTCCTAAGGAACACTGAAAAATGAAAGTACCACATAAAGTAGATTGTCTGCTGTGTGGTCATCCATGTTGTCTGAAGGTTGTGGATGCTGCTGATGAAGCAGCATACAGCCCAATCAATGTGTATGATGTTAAATAAATAAATAAATAAATAAATACATGTTCTATCGCTCTTGGAATCTGAAAAATTGATAGGATGTAAAAAGACCATTGACTTATGTCTTATTGACTTATGTGTGCACATCATGAGTGCATGTGTGTGAACTCTTAGTGATTTCTGGGATCCTACGCTGGATCAGCATAGATCTTTCTGGTACTCTGGTTTCACTAGCGGGTTAAACTGATTGTCTTCATAAGCCAAAAGAGTGAGTTGAAAGTAATATCACTCAGCTGCCTTATCACTAATACTACTGAAAACTGCTTCTCCTGATGTACTTTGAAGCATGTTTTTATGGAGAGAACTTGAGAAAGCAGCCACTAAGGAATTTACAGAAGTGTCCTGAGAGCTTTTCTCAGATTATTTTCTCTAAAACCCTTCCCAAAGGTGAGGCTGTAATTGTTAATTTTAGAACACTGACAATGAAGCTTCCCTCAAGCTACAAGTATAGCATATCATGTTGCTTTTTTTATTTCCCTTCCCTCTTCTGTATTATCCTTGGATGTACTGTCTAGAATGAAGCAAGTTTATTTACTCTAAAGTAAAATTCCCCATAGAAGGAAGTAAAAATAAATTATAACTCTCCATGGTGGTGAGGAAATGTTAGTTCTATTTTAAAGAATACTAAATGTGAATCAAAAAGGAAAAAAAAATGGTATTAGCACACTTGAATGTATATTTGATTTTAAAGTGTATTCTTCTACTTTTTCACCTAAAGTTCTGTTCCTATCATATCAGAATCAGAGATCTATAACCTGAAATAACAAGTCATCTTTTTCTCTTTCTGCTTTTTTTTCTTAGATTATGGGAAAAGTAATTCAATGAATAATATAATTTAGAGTGGTATGAAAATAGTTAGAGAAAAATTAGGTTGAAAAGAGCAGTAGCATACATAGTCCAAGAGTTCCAAGTTCAGATCTTGTAAATTTTCTGATTCTTATAGTCAGGAACTTCTCCATATTCATCACTTGTTTATATTGAGTATCTTTGCAAAGGTGAAATGAATTTAAAAAGGGTAATTAATAGTGCCATCCTCTTGGAGAACTACTTTTAGAACAGAAGCTACAAACCACAAGGTTGGGACCTTATCCAAATGTTAACACTAACAACCAGAACCTACCATAGGCTTACAGGAGTCTCTGACTGGTTAAAGACATCAGACATTTGCCACTGGGTTTTGACCCCATCTCTACCCCTTATTATTACCTATGAATTATATTCACACTGATAAATGTAAGGAAGAATGAACTGATACATCAACACTTTCTAAAGAATGAAGGAAAGAGAAGCAGCTTATCCTTTATCCTCTTGGAAGAGTGACCCTATCAGCACATTGAGCTGCATACTCCAGTGCAAGGCATCCTTCTTCCCGGAGGAGGAATGTTGCATGTAAAACCCCCAAACAGATTCAGATTGTTTAGACAAGATAGGAGCTGGAAGCTTTGCAATTTTTCAGCTTTCTTCTGTGCTTGTAAAAGAGTTAATAGAACAGAGAACTAATTACCTCTATAGAAAAGAAAGAAAAAGACCATGGAATCATAAGACAGTAAGGACTATATATAGAGCTTTATTCCTGACTATAATAATGTAAGTGCAGTGTGGGCTAAATAAAACTACTTTTTAACTACTTTGGA
The DNA here is from genome assembly GCF_000691975.1 of Corvus brachyrhynchos. NCBI lineage: Eukaryota > Metazoa > Chordata > Aves > Passeriformes > Corvidae > Corvus > Corvus brachyrhynchos. Next base: position 3,986,046 of record NW_008239080.1, on the reverse strand, counting down.
CACACAGTGTTACTCTGGACATTGTCTACACTTTAATTAATGTATGTAAAATAATGTTCTTTATTCTCAAAGAATGTTTTGGGACAATCACAACTCATACTAAACATTTGCTAATAAAAAGTTCCATTCTTTCTAAGGTCATTCTCATTATAAGAGACCTTAAACTTTCTCAGTCCACTTGGATTCAGCCTTTATTTTCCCTATGAGAAAAGTAGATTTTACTGCCAGTAAAAGCTCCCACTGTGCTTAACATGGATGTTCTTATTAAGTGATAAATTATGTACTTGCTAAATCACAGTTGGTGGGGTGTGACAGTGTTAAAGGAAAGGTTAATCTGTGGAATATCAGGCTAGAATGAATACAGTAAAATAACCAGAATGACTAAGCCTTGATGAAAATATATTAGAGTTAACACACTCCTTTCTTTATTTTATTAACCTACCCAATTGCAAAGTATATGCATTTCTTCACATATGTGTATGTGTGTGTGTGCACGTGTCCTTGCAGAACTGATGAAAAGCCACCATTCAGCTGTTTGCTAAAATAATCCATATTTGCAGTCAGATTTCATATAGAGGAAAGCTATCATCTGGTCAATCCTTACTCAAACAGAAGTTTCTCTAAGCTTTTTACTAACAGTTCTTCTACATAAAGGAATAAGTTAAGACAGGTCCTTAGCTGATATAAACTCTTAAAATATCCATTGATATATCTCTCTGCTATCCAGGCACTCATTCAAAATCCTGGATACAGCAAAACAGATTAATATCAGACACCATTTTCCTATTCTTCATTTACTTGTCTAATTTCCTTGGTTTAAATTAGCTCCTGTGTGTGTGACTGTGTGTACATGACTGTGTTGAGAACCATGAACATGAAAATGGAAGATTTTAATTAGTAGAGTTTACAAAATAAGTTAAGAGTTTACAAAATGCTACAGGAGATGTTACCCAGAGAGTTAACCCTTCTGATAGAAAATGTTCTGTACTACTTCAGTTTAATTTTTTAAGTACTATTTAAGACCTCTGTACTTCCCAACTCTGATAATACAGATAAAACATTCATAATGCAGAATTGTGAGCACCTCATTAGCAGGCTGCTATTTACTGTCAAGACCAACCTCCCTACTCCCCATAGTTTATTGCTAGAATCCCCAGGGATCATTTCACAGTGGCTGTCTCAGCTGATTCTTAGTGTTAGTCATTTTGGCTATGAATTGTTCAAAAATAAGTGAACTGTAACAAATTCCATTTCAGAATATATTCTCAGTTTTACAAATAATATCAACACAGTTTGTCCTGTGTCTCACTTTTGTAGTCCTTTAGCTCAGTAAATATGGTATTGCTGAACAAGAAACCACAGGGTTTGTTCTAACACGGCAAGGCTGTAGACTGGGGCTTATCAAGCCTGATTTGTCTGGCCTTGTCTTACGCTTGCCTGGAGCTTTGTTTTAGCTTTTTTAGGTCTAGTAGACTCTTATCTAATTTGTTCGAGTTTTGCTTTTCTTTGTACAATGGTGTGCTGGTATGTCTCTTTTTATAATAATTCCAATATAGCTCAGATAGTGATAACAAGTACTATTCCAGTGACACATTTTTTTGCGCACAGAATAAATTATGTGGTGTTTTAGAACACAAGTACTGCATAACAGTTGATGCCTTGAAAAATATAAACACAGGATGACAGATGAAGGCTATCAGAAAATGATCACTGAATAACTACTGATCATTGAAGAGATGATACATTTGAAGCTGGGTGAAAATGTCTTTAGGAGTAACAAAAGACAAGCTTCCAACATACATAAAAACACCACTTACATAAAAAAATGCAGATGTAACACAGAAAAACAAAAGAAACAAGGTATAGGACATGTTAGAAAATGCTTAAAAGTGTCCCCTAGTATAAGCCCCTCAAGTACCAGAAAGAAGCAGCCCCCGCTGCATTCCCTGGGCAAAGGATTCAGTATAACAATGCACCATAACCCTTTCTCCCTGAATCAAACCAATGGAAGTATAAAGTTTTTTTATCAGTTTCAAGCATTAAACTATTATTACCATGGTTGAACTTCAGTACTTGGATAACTTGCATGGTAAGCCTTAGTACTTCTCTAACTAGATTAATAATACATTTTTGGCAAGACTTTTGATTCCAATTAGACCTATAGTAAATTCTTGACTTTACATACAAAGCATGTCTCTTTTCCAGTTGAGACACTGAAGTTTTAATGTGACATACTGGGACAGGCAAATGGACTTAAAATTTAATCAAACCTTTTTTTTTCCTCATCTCTCTCTAATATCTCTAGTGCATTCTACACCTACAGGCTCAGCCAGGTACTTCTAGTATCAAGCACTATGAAATTCGGAAACACTGACAAAAACCAATCCCTTCCAAACACAGACTGACTTACAAAAGTGAAGCAATAGTGTCACCTGGAAAAAAATGCTACTTCACAGAATACCAGGTTGGAAGCAACCTGAAGGATCATCTAGTCCAACATTTCTTGGCAAAACATTGTTTAGATAAGATTCCTCAGCACCCTCTCCAGCTGAATCTTAAAAGTATCCAATGTTGTCCAATCCATCACTTCCCCATCAAGATTATTCCAATGGCTGATTGTTTTCATTGTGAAAAATTTCCCTTGTGTGTCCAATCAGAATCTCCTCAGGAGCAAGTTCTGCTCATTACCTCTCATCTGTTCCATGTGACACCTTGAAAAAAGTCTCCACGTTCTTCGTAGCCACCCTTTGGATACCAGAACATAGTAATAAGGTCCTGCAAGCCTCTCACCTAAGCCTTCTTTTCTCAACTGACCATACTCAGTTCTCTTAGCCATTCCTCATAAGGCAGGCTTACGCATCTGTAATCATGACTAATAACTGCTACTGTTTCTTTGGCTGAAGTGAGAAACACTAAAAGTTTTCCCATGGTGGTGATCAGGGAAGAAGGCTGGTGAACTACCACAGCAAGAACAAACTGTGATATATAAAAAAAAGCCCTTCATGACTAGGAAAAACTCATTTGAAATCAAACCTGTTACATTAGATTCCCCAAAAGCATGATCAGACAATATTGAAACCTGTCCAGATTACTGGCATCCGCAGCAATTTCTGCAGTGCAGATATTTTAGGAGAGCATATAGCTTCATTTAATAGTAGTAGAGAACACTGTTAAGTCAGTTTATTTATCAGGGGACACATTTGACTGCCCTCAATGTAGCTAAAACTTAAAAACAACATTTCCACAGCAAGTCAGATCATCTTTTTGAAAGGATGGACAAAGCTATAATAGTTCTTGGAGAGCTAAAAACACAATAAAAGAAATCAATGGGAAAAGAAAGAACTGTGAAGAACCATCTGTGCAAACATTCTACTGACTCTGCTATTTGTAAAGCATTTATTCTTTATTTCAGACGACTGTTGAAGAATCATGTAGAACAATACTACATGCTGCTTCTTGGAAAGATTGCATAGGTGTCAATGGGGATGAAGCAAGAGGTGGTTTTTAACTAAGAGCTCCACACAATACTAGAACCTTAGTTGATTTTCATCTTATACTGTGTAATTACAAGATCCTGCATAGAAACAAAAAAAATCTCTAGACTTTGTTACTAATACATACCTTCCATAAAAAATGCACAGACAGTAAAGTTCTTGGTAAAAGTAAAAAACTAAAATAGATATTAAGGATAAACAAGAACATGTATAGAAACTGGTACTCGCAATTTCTAGTGTAGATGAAATAAAAAATGTCACTTTTTTCCCCCATATTTTGACATCTCTCTTTTTTCTTAGCACAGGATATTCCCCTTCAGGGCAAGCATACCTATTACATATGAGAAGGGAAAATTTACATTTTACATTGTCTAGTGTCTTACAAATACTAATGACTATCTGTGCTAAGTTACCAACGCTGCTGAAAACAGATCACATCTAGCTCCTGATTAAAGCTAAGAACTGGATTCCTTTTCCCATTCCCACTTTTTCTCCCCAAAATGGATAGAATGAGCATAAGCATAAAGATGGTGTTAGGTAGTGCTCAGTTATAAACTGTATTTGCAAAGTTTTTTGTGGAAATAATGTATTATCTATCTTAATCCATCCCTTTTCTGTACCTTTGATGTTTATCTTCCCCTGTCTATTTAAAACACTTCTACTACAATGCAACTACTTTCCTATCTTCTTGGACTAAGTTGGAGGTTCTTTTCAAATCCTTATCTGCCTAAAAAGTGTATCTCCAACCATGAACGTGTGCCTTATCTACTCAACTTTGTACATGCTACTTCTAAAACTGTTTAGAACATTTATACTGACTAAAGGTTTCATTCTTGCCATCTGCAGTGTGTAGTGTATTGTGCTTATTTTTGTTTCCTGGTGTTTGGTTGCTAGCTATAGTGTTATGGATGGGATTCAGTCACCTGCATAGAGATATCAAGGAGCCATTTCAGCAATCTAATGTATTCCATCAGGCTTCCTGCTACTTTTCTGGAAGTGCTTAGCTTTCCCAGAGGTCCCATACCATAGTTACTAGCCTCTGTGTGTCTCAGATTCAGAAGGAAAATAACAACTACACTTAACACCTACTGTACTCCAATGAATGTGATCTGTGCCTTTAACAGTAGAATACAGGCCCTATATTGACCTGACACTGCAAGGTCTCAGGATTTGTCTCAGCTTCTTTGGGTCTGAACTAGATTTGCTTTGTTGGAGCGCCCATGCTGAGCTCAGTGACTGCTGCCTGCCCCGTTCCAGCTTCAGCTCTGGGGATGGCCCCTCTGGGGATAGTGTAGTACTCACTTCCCAAGTGACTGCCAGACAAGTCATAGCCTTTTGTGCGTGAGTGGCTGCATTAAAGAAACCCAAGTGCACCCAAACACTCTGAAGGAAGAAGCCCCCGCCACCAGCATCACGCTCCTCTTCACAGAGAAGACATGAGCATCCTCATGGCTCCTCACAGCCTACACAACATTTTGTATAAGGAAGACTTCAAATGTCAGCCTTTATTTTATGGATAGACATTGAAAGTGTGAGCATAACACCAAATAAAAGACCAACACTTAAAAAAAAAAGGAAATTGTATAGACAACTCTAATTGCATTTGCTAATGTGTTTTTCTGCAGTAACTAAGCAATTCAGAGCACCAGGATGCCAAAACTAGTTCATGGCTCCACTATATATCTTGTGTTCCGCTTTTCCTAACCCAACACTGATTGCAACCCTTGCTAGACAAAGAAATGCCATCAACAGGACAGTTCCCATGCCTTCAGTCACTTCCACTGCACTCCACAGCTCAACCCACAGTGTGAAATGCCATAGACTACACCTGACTTTACTTGATAAGGTAAAAAGTTTGAAGCTACTGTAAAACCTTCTCTGCAAGAAGTGATATTGGAAGTTAAGATCTCATGATTAAGTACTCAGGAACAACAATCAGCACTTACATTCAAAGGTTTGATTTAACTGATTTCCTGTACTTTTATTCATTCTTTCCCGGCGCTCACAGAGCTATCATAAATATCTGTTAAGAAAGTTACCCAACAGTGCTTTTATTTATTTTATAACTTCTTCAGGCCTGAGTCTCTTTGAGTCAGCCATGTCCCTGGTCTGCAGTGCTCCACACCATGGCTGCTCACAAAGGTGAGCCCTTCTCAGGTGCACCATGAGTTCACAGCAGGCAGAAAAACATAGGGATTATCTAGATCTCCCCCCTAACATTCGGGAAAATGCCCTTTAAATGTGTCATGGTGTTGTAATGAAATGTATCTTATTTTATGAGTAGCAAGTTTGACATTTGTCTCTCCACTATAAAAATCTGCTAACAAGGAGTGAGGAGGGAAGGGGGAGACTTGGAAAAAAGGGGTAACTTCCCTACCCCACCAGCTGACCTATCAGGGAACAGCGAACAAGCAGGATCCCACCAATCAGGTAGCGGCTTGCAGAAGCCGTTAGCTGCAGAAGGCCCTGGAAGCTGCCAGAAGGGATGGATAGCCACAGCCTGGATCCAGGACACTGCTAACCCAGAGCCAGGGATAACCCGCCTCAGCAGCTGCAGGGGTTGGGAAAGGCTGCTGGACGAAACTTAAAACAAACAAACAAGTCAACCTGGCCCCCAACTCAGCTCTCAAAATGAAAGCACTAAAGCATACAAAAAATAAAATAAGTATAAATAAAAATAACCCCCACAAACAATCTGGGAGGAACACAAGGAAAAAAAAAGAGAGAAAAGGCAAGCAAAAAGTTCTCTGGGAAAAATGCTATCAAAATAAAAAAATATCCACAAACTGCCTGAGAATGGGACCTCCACCCTAAAAGCTGCTGTAAAGAGGGGAAAATCGAACACAAACCTACCAAAATAATTCCCTTTCTTCCTTTCTCCTGCACCTGGAAGCACTGCATGGAGCACATATATGTTGAGCCCATGGTCAGGTGCATCCCCAGAGGAGTTCTCAGACCAGATGGCAACAAGAAATTGTAGGAGACGGTCCAAAGATCCCTCATCTGCCTCACGATCATCGCCGAGGACAGAGACTGAACACAGGAGTCCTGGCCCTGCTGAGGTGGGATGTCTGCCAAGTGTTGCCTGCGGGTGTGCCCACTGGGAGCTGGTACGCATTCCTGAGGAAAATTAGTGCAGGTCACAATGGACTGTGCCGTTCTTGCTGCCCAGGTGGGAAGGACCGCACTGAAGCGGAAAGGAATGACCTGTCCTGTACGCCTGTCCTGTACACCTGTCCTGTACCTGTTTCCCAAAGCAACGGACCCCATAGCAACGGCTGTAGATTTCCCCGCCTCTTGGCCAGCTGCCCCTCGCTTCTGAAAAGGACTATAAAGGGACTTTCTGAAACAACTGAGCTCGAGATCTCCCCGCGGAAAGAAGACAAATCTATTGGCGGAAGACCACGAGGACTTCGTCTCATCTGTTGGTAGCTATTGCCCCTCCCTTTTTCTCCCTCTCTACTTTGTTTTTCTTCATCTCTCTCTCTATCTTTCTCTCCTCTATCGCATTACTGTGTTGTGGGCACTTAATAAAGGTGCACTGTTTTGATTAAAACTGAAATCCCTTGTGTCCTTTTACACTCTGAGATCTATAAACAAACCATCACGACCCCCGCTTGTATTAGCGGATCGTGACAGAAATGTCCTGCTTTTTCCTCATTCTGTACCAGGGCTGAGCTAGGTCAGTAGAGACTGAGTAAAATTCAGACACTGTAAAGTTTCTTCTGGGATTACCACAAACATAACCAGTTTGGGGAGATGTTTTGCCAGAAGATGACGCTAACCTGTTTCTTCCTTCTCATGGATTTTGTAAGTGAATCAAATTACTGAAAATCATGTGTCCAGCTCTAAACTTGAACACTTTTTGTCCATATAAACCCCACACCAAACTTCAATCTCTCCAAGCCTTCTTCAGTACATTTTCCAGTAGTGTAAAAGAGGCCACAGACACATATTTTATACTTTTTACTGACTGACACTGTCAACCTTTACAATGTTTATGCCTGCCTTATGCTACTGCTCTCTTACTCCAGTCAATTAGGAATGCTGGGACCTTGCACAGCTGAACTAAGTGGCTTTCTAAGCCCAATCTGCTCGTTCTTTTGAAGTCAATAACTTCTCACTAGATAGAAGTTATAAGTAATATCTTTCTCTTTGTGCCTCTTGCTGACAACAAGAAAAACATTAATTTAACTTCTTTGGCTGATTGTGAACTAAAGCCTTAAAAAGAAGATGAGTGACTCAAACTACTTTGCTGCTGTTGCCCTGCAGTTCTCAAAGAGAAATGAAGTACTGCAAGGATTCTAGAACAGTGACTTTCACAGGAGAGAATAATTTCAGATACAACGTGCCAAGCCATAAAGAGATACTAGTTCAGCTTTACGCACATTATGTCCCCTTGACCCTGCTCAATTCTTAAACATATACATATATTTACAGGACTTAACAAACACTTTGTTTCCAGCTGATTTCTCTCTGGCAAAGAAACCACTATTGAGGTGTTACTTTTTTCCCTAATGACTCAGAATCCCACCACTGATACATTTATTGTTGTCACTGTTATTATCATTTGTATGAATGTAACATCAAAATAGCCAGTTCACGATCAGTAAGTCTGTACACAGGATAAGAGAAAATGCTAGCAATACAAATAGATGAAGCCAGAGCGATGGGAGCACAGTCAGAGAGAAGTGAGACACTCAAGGTCATACAAAGTACAAGTGAGAAAGAACTGAGGTTTTATCCCCATAAAAATTCCTGAAGCATTCCATATGGTAGCCTTTTTGAAAGTAACATAAACAACTTGCCAAATTAGAATGATCTGAATTTAGGAGGTTATTCTACATAATGTAATGTAGCTCTAGCTTAATTTTTTTCAGTGAATCTGTAGTACACTTGCTAATCTGATCTGATGTAAACACAGAATAATCAGAAGTAATAATCAGTAATTGAATAATTCTGATGTTGGTGTATGATGATTTATATATCATAACAGTGCCTTATAGAACATTCAGCAGCGATGCAAATGATTAACCAACATTAGAAGAGGGGACGTTGTTGTAAAAATAAACTCCTGCCCTTTTTTCAAATTTTCTTTTTTTTACATATATACATAATAGCACAATAAACAATTAACTAATTCAGAACTGAGTACGTTTATTAAGATATGTAATCATTTCATATTTTAACAACTGCTTTTCTCATTCTTATTATGAGGAAAAATTTAAGCCATTCCTTGTGTTTTCAGGCTGCCTTTCTTAAAAACATTCTACAGATGGCATTTTTGACTAGTGCTCTGCAGTAATGATTTATAAAAGTTGCATAGAGGCTTATGAGACCCAGTTAATATTTCAAGCCTGCTTTCATTGGCAGCAGGAAATGATCCATCTATGCCAATAGTAGAAAATAGCAGCAACAAAAGTTTCCTTGGGAGGTCTGCCCTTTTGAGCACAGGGCAGTTCACATGTCTTGTAGTGAACTGTTCAGTGGGTACCCTGGGTGCACAAAGTGCCTCCTCTTTTGTTTAGACTCTATTTATCACACCTCAAATTTTCCATATATCTTCAGTAAGGGCAATGTGGTTAACCTGTGTAATACTTTCTACTCTCCTATCCTCAAGAAGAAATATCTCAAATTGCCCTGATTCCTGCTTGTATTTTTATACTTTTCATCAAGAACAGTGTTGAAAATAGCTTAGGTCTTCTACAAGTTTGAATACAGAGTATACACATTGAGATTTTGGTTGAAGAAAAAACAGAAATTGGGTGTTTAGCTTGGCAAATATCTCTGCAATCACTCTTTTACATCTTTGGCTCTTCTAAGTCCAATGTCTCAGTTGAGAAAGACCCAAAATTCATTTTTCTAAATACAGGTGTCATTCTATATTGCTATATCTAAAAAACAGTCAACAAAAATTAAAATATAGTATGGGATAAAATACATTTCTTGCTACAGTAGAATTCTACTGTCATATAATAAACGTTGATGTGTTAAAGACAGAAACTAAAGATAAATTTTAAAAAGTGGAAGTTTCGTATTTTTCAGTGTTCCTTTTCTCTTTGAGTAATAAAAAATCTTATTCATAAGTGAGCATGCCTACACACACACACAGGCTTTTAAGGTAGAATAAGTCCCTGCAGGTACATAGGCTTCTTCAGGTAAATATTCTAAAATAGGAAAGTGATGAAATTTTTCAAGAGCAATCACTTTCTTTTTTTAAAGCATAAGCAGAAACTATATCTATTTGTATACATTATTAATTCTGTTTCATTTTTAAATACATATGTGCACTTACATCCATATAAACACCTCTGCTCATATTTAAACTGCCTCTATAGAAGAAAACTGATTTACCATTATAAACGCTAACATTTGCAGATGTCTGTTACAATTTTAACACTATGTGTCAGAAGAAGTCCATTTGAAAGAGTTTATTTTCTGTTCTGAGTGTTGGCTTCTGAATGAATTACAAGTTAACATTCTATGCAGATTCTCCAGAAAAGATTAAGAAAGCACCTCAAAAATTTTAATACTTGGACATATCCAGACATTAAATCTTGTAAATTCATGAAACCTCTTTCTAGGGCAGGCACTTGATTTATGTATGCAGATGTCTGCAACTTGAAAAGTGCATGTGTGTGTTTAAGCACATGTATTGTTGCTGTGGCCAGATGCTTTGATGTAAATTGAATGCTAGATGTTCATTTGCTTCTGAATGAGGAAGTTGCAGAAAACCAGGCAGCAGTTGTCTAAAAAGGCCATGTAAAATGCAGCTGAGATGTAAATCGGCAGAGATATCAGTCTCAAGCACCTTTGCATACACAAAGAAGAGACACTGCTGTGGTTTTATGACAAAAAAAACCAAACAACCTAGACAGTTGTGTTAAATCTAGCAGTCATCAATTATAAAGTTGCAGATGTTTCAAAATCTGATTAGGGCTCACAGTCCTTTTGGTTTTAGGCCACTAATTTCAAGTGTTCTTAGAGATTTGCTAGAAAGCACAGTGTCCAAATCTATATAAATAAAAGTGCTGGCAAATTGCTCAGGATATTAACTAAATTCTCATAATTCAACCATTTTTTTTCTGGGGAAACAAAATACTTGAAGTTTTCTATGAGGCAGGGCTTAGCAGAAAATAAATATTCTGTAGCTCTCTTTTTTAGGTGGAATATTGAAACATATGTATTTTGCATTTATCAGAAATTATTATTTCAGTGTTATAATATGCAAGAGTTCTGATTGTATGGCCATGTAGAAAATAGTAATGAGAGTGGTATTATAATATTAATAGATATATAAGGCTTCAAAAAAGAAAAAGGAGGTATGGTTTAATTTAGTAATTCACCAACACTTTTTTATTTTTCCATCCTCAGTATCACATTAAATTTTGGTAATAAATAATATTTGCAAAATATTAAGTATTGCAAAAAATTAAGTTACAGGTAATTCTTTGTCAGGGAAGCTGTTTCCAGGTTTCTTTTCTTAAAGGGAAAGAATGGATGAGGAAAAAACTATTATTTGGACCTGAAGAAATAGTGAACATGTGTATAAGAAAAGACAAAAAGCCAGAACTGTAATCCAAGTATGAAATATGGATGCCCAAGGAAAAAAGTAAGTTTAGCCCTCCTTATTAATATTTTGACCTGTTAAAGATATTAAAGAAATTATTGTCATACTAGGAGTTGAGTATATCTAGTTCTATATTGCAATAGATTAAAATATTAATTTCAACATGGATCATAATCCCTAATTACATTAGCATTGGACTGTTTTCCTTTCTATCCAACCTTTGCTGTAGCCCTGCAGACTAATGTATTCTAAACTGAGAGGGATTGCAGCCGTTAGCTATTTAGATCTGCGGAAAAAACCCCAAACCCAAAGCAGATCATAAAACTGCCTCCAAAAATTTATTTATTAAGCCTATCAATTTCTATCTAAACAAATGTGTATATAAAGCCTCATTTTTAAAAATATCATGTGTTGAGTTCACTATTCTGCCTTCAGCAGCCAGAAGGATCACTGTTTCAAGAACCTGTTCAAGCTTCATGGTTACAGACAACTACATGTTTTAGAAAATTCCTTCTTCTTTCAGCTGGTTTTCTTTATCACTTGTAGCATAATGTACAATTAAACCTTCTCCTTCCATCTTAAAAATGCAAAAATACTGTATACTATGTTTTAAATTATATAAATCATTATGCATGTTGTTTTAACTTGAGTACTCATAGACTCTGTTCTGATCAGCTAATAATGTATTCTGAACTGCTCAGGTGTTTTATTCTGCTAGTAATGAAGAATCCCAGAGGAAGACAATCTTCATTCAGGTCTACATCCTCTCCTGAGCAAGGGTTAAGCCTAATTTAGTTATTTTGCAGTGCTAATAGAAGTAACAGACAAATAGATTAGTGTTTAAGTATTCAGTGAGGCCATATAGTTCTATCTTCAATATTAAACTGTTTGCCACATAACCTGGGTATAGAAAATATTTCATTTATTTCCTCTAACCTTGTGGATACTTTTGTGGGTGTTCAGGGAAGGAGCACTAAGTTCATTCATGACTGTGACTAGCAATAGAGTTGGTAATGATGATAGATTGCTGATGAGCCATCAAATATGCTAAAACTTAGTTTTGCTTCTATTTTCATTGTATGTTCAATTCTGCTATACAGCAAGTACCTTACATCAGTATTCAGAAGGAATCCCTCTGATGGCTATAAAATGTTACTACAAAAACCATATGTGGCTATACATATAAATATAGGGGTATATTCCTCTGTATACGCACACATACACATATATATATATACATGCACACATATACTGTGTATGTATTTACACACAGAAATTCAAAAAGGTTAGCATAACAGAGAAATGTTCCATATATAATTTACGTGGAATAAATATATCAAAATTTAAAAATAATCTATTAATAGATAAAATTTATTTCTTTATCTGAAAAAAAGTTTGGTAAGTAGTGTTTTCCAAGTGTTTTATGTTCTTTCTGCATTTAAAACACAGATATAAAATAATTGCATTCATTGTATGAAATACTGACTCATTCTCCACAACTGCTTGTGGATGTTGGTCTCTTCTCCGGGAAGAATCAATGGGACAAAAGGAAAAGGCATCAAGTTGTACAGGGGAGGTTTAGATTGAATGTTACGAAAAATTTCTTCATTGAAAGGGTGGTCAAGCATTAGAACAGGCTGCCCAGGGAAGTGGTTGAGTCTCTATCCCTGGAGGTATTTAAAGATGAGTAGATGTGGCACTTAGGGAGGTGGTTTACTGGGGGACTTGGCAGTACTGGGTTTGGCAGTGCTAGAGTCAATGACCAGGAAGTTATGGCTTATTGGCTTAGGTGGGGAGAAACTTGTAAAGATTTATCTAGGATGACTTGACCAGCAAGGCCATTGTCCTAACCATTGAAATTAAAAAGCAATGAGTAGTGAAAACAGTGGTCCCTTGGGGGAACATGTTTGCAAACACGTAAGGCTGCAATGATGGTTGAGCCCGAAATAGAGAGCGTCAGGTAAAGGCCAGACTGCCAGCCAGGACTGGGACCAGCCAGGAGTGACTGTTCTGTTACCCCAGCCAGGTCCATGGTGCTGGACACAACCACACCAGAGGATCTGGGCCCTTGGTGAGTATGAATCTGTGTGCGCGTGTGCATGTGTGCACACTGTAGAGTAGGAATTGCTGTACAATTGCTATACTTATCCCACAAAGTAAATTAATCTTATATTTTATGTTACTGAAGAGTGTGGTTCTGTTCTTGCAGCCACACCAGCCTTAATTCCCCTGTTACGATCTGTTCGGGTCAATGCTACACCAACAATCAATACTAATCAAAAATGCAGCTTGCCTCTCTGATACAGCTTTAAATCAGTGTTAAAGAAGGGTGCCTAGTAACAGATGGTATATGGACACTGGTAATTAACTTTTTTTTAAAAGCAAAGTCTGATTACCAAACTGAGGAAGAAGTTTTTTATAAGGTCCAGTATAGGTCAGAGTATCAATTATAGCATACAGAGTCTATAGCTCTTAAAGCTGTTAACTTTTTTCACAAAACAGATGCTATAAAGTTGTTGTCTCTAAGATGTCTCCACTGCCTTCACAAATTGAAGTATGCTTAATCCAGTAGGTAGTGTATACTTGGTATTAATATATAAAGCTAGGATCTAAATTTAGCAAACAAATATGCTTGTGCCTAAGGCTCAAACTATGTTGACAGGATGTGATCTGATAGAAGAAGAATTGAAGATCAGATCCTTTGATTCTGAGGATCTCATATTCTTACTGTATAAATTTCATGATTTTCTTCATTTTTTTAAACTTTAAACTAGTCATGATCTAGTCCTGTGGGCAAACCCATTGCATTCAGAGATGTGGTTTTGGAACACATCTTCTGGTTTAGTTTCATCAAAATTAATACTATTTGTGTACTTTTAGACTACTTAATTTTATGAATCAAAGCATAGTAAATCAGGCAATGAAAAGATACTTCAAAAGTGCACTCTACATAAACGAAAACATAATGTATGCCCTTCCTTATATTCCATAATATTTGATAAGCACCTAACCAGCACAATTAGTGAACCAGCTTAGAGAGAGATACAGTTTACTGTCCTTAGGGAAATGAGTCAATGACCCACACCCACTGCTTTAGACGTGAAAGACCCAGGCTTCTACCAGATCTGCCAGAGATCTGATAGGCTGTTTCGAAAGTTTTGGATACTCTAGGGCATTTGCAATGGCATTTATATGAATGCTTAGGCAACAGAACCTGGGCAAGTGAAACAGACACTTGAACTCCAGGTCTCCAGGGAGGGTTGATTTGCCTTTCTGGCTGCAGTGACTGCACTGTTTTTCATTGACTACAGTAGCAGCATAGACATCTGGCTGGCTGTATGTTTACACCTATACACAGGGACATGTGGAAATTTAAATGTATATGTTTTATTCTACAGGTAATCCCACCAGCTGTCTCCATCACACACAAAAAGACACATCACCTGTAAGAGTGTCTTGACACTTTAAGTACCAAACCCAACATCGTTAATATGGCAAGCTAAGTTTTTTTCATACTAAATGGCTGGTCTTTGCTGAGAGGTAGAATGTTATTGCTAGGGTGATATGCCTGATTTCACAGAATGGTTTGGAATGAAAGGGACCTTAAAGATCATCTTGTCCTAACACCCCCATTGTGGGTGGGCAGGAAGGACCAGAACGGGCAGGAATACCACCCACTAGAACAGGTAATTCAGGGCACCATCCAATTTGGCCTTGAACTCTTCTAGAGATGAGACATCCACACATCTACAACTTCTCTGGGCAACCTGTTCCAGTGTCTCATCATCGTCACAGTGAATAATTTCTTTCTAATATCTAATCTAAACCTACACCCTTTCAGTTTAGAAGGAATCACTACATGCTTGTCCTGTCACTACATGCCCTTGTAAAAAGTCCCTCTACAGCTTTCTTGTAGGTACTGGAAGAGTTCTTGTTATTACTGCCTAGTCTATCAAAGCACAAAAGACTTCTTCTCCAGAGAAATCTGCCTGACTGAGAAACAGCATATGAATGACAATAGCCTTTACAAAGTGAAGTTTGTGGCGATTTCATGCTTAAGTTAATGCAGAAGTGTTACCAAAGCACGGGGCTTCAAATAAGCTGTAGGGGAGGGTGGAGGGGAAGGCTGTGCTCAGCACCTTATGAGAAACACTTCAAATGGATAGATGACATAATTGGTTCATAGCACCTGTGTTTAACCTCTAGGGGTCTGGGTTCAAACACAGAACATCAGTAATGGAATGTGATCCTGAACTAATCTGTAATTGAAATTAACTCACATTTGAAAATATTATAGAAGCACTTATTATACTTCAGTAGAAGCAGGAATTTACTTAAAAGTGCTGCACCCATAAAATAATTTGGAAATAAGAGAGTTATGGAATACTGCTAAGAATCACATGAAGTCACATAATATTAATCACTGGGAATGTTGATGTAGACCATGTGTGGAAAAATGTGTATATGATATAAAACCTATTCCTCTGGATGGCCATTTCTAATGGTCTTATATAAGAACTTACGGCGGGAATAGTAAAAATAATACAATTTAAACAGAAGTAGAAAATGTCTTGCATTGGGAGAACATAGATAAACTGCCCCTTTTATCTCAGCATTGATTCTTTTATGAGGTTCTGTTAAAAAAGTAACAGAGATGGAAGTTTTCAGTGATTGAAATAGATTTTAAGAAGCATTAAGTAGTTTCCCAACATTCTTATTTTTGTAGTGAATATTAATATTTCCATTTCCCATGTTCAGAAACTTTTATTTGCCTTAATTCATGTGGTTTAATAAAACCAAAGGCGTGATCTGTTATTGTCTTTAGGGAGAAAAATTTTATTTTAATTTTTCAGTTAATTCACAAAACGAAAGTGACATCTTTTATAAAGCACTCTTATATAAGTTATTCTGAAGTTAGCATTAAAGTGGGGTGAAAATGAAAGGCTTCTCTGTTGACTATCCATCTATAGCATAATAATTCAAAGCATATTATTTCTTTGTTCTGCCTTTCAAAATTATAGAAGCCTGGTAGGATTCATATACACACACCAGAATTATATGTCTAGCTAGTTATCTGTTAATGAATACTATACTGCTTTCCTATTCAAGTCTACAAAAAAAGAAATAGGCTTGTTTTTTGAGTTTCTTTTCATTCGTCATGCAATTTTTGGATGGCCTTTTGTTGTTAGTGTTTTCTTTAATAGGAATATAAGTAATATCTGTAGTTCTGTTAAAAACACCATGTCCATTTTAAAACTCAGGTAATGTGTCATGGAGTTTTATTTTCTTGACTAAATGATTATTACATGTTTGTCTCAATATATACAAATGCAGGGAGAGGCAAAGTACTATTAATAAAGAAACCTCAACTATTCCCATTAATCTTCAGTACAACTGTTCAATTCTGGACATTAGTGGAATTATTCCAAGGCTACGCTACCTCAGGATTGGCAGAATTTCATCATAATACTATACGGCTGATTGGCATGGTAGTGGCAGAGATTTAAAGATACTGATTGTGTTATGTGGTTTGTTATTTTATGATCGCACAATGTGGGACTAATTTTAATGCCTGATTTTCTATGATCCTGAAGTGCTCATTGGTTTCCTTGAAACAAGTATTGATGAATTTGCATGTACTGATAAATCTTCAATAACAATTATGACCCTTAAATCTTGTCTTCCTACCAGATGTAACACATATCTTCATTATATATTAACATCTAATAACAGCCACATTTAAACTTACTTAGCTTGATAGACATATTTAACTACTCATTCAGCTATTTAAAAAGCTGTTCATCCATTCATATCAGTGGAGGAGTATTAAAAAAAAGAACCAAAAAAAGAAAGAAAAATATTTGGGTCAGAATTGGCACCATATAAAAGGCGTCTACTTTCCTCCCTCATTTCTATATGTAAGGAATAAGCTATAGAGAATTTGTTTTTTGGCTGTGATTATTCATCCTGATCACAGTAAATTAAAAATCATTATAATATATTGATGTGTCTTAAATCTAGCAGGCTTTAAATCTGTGTCATCTAGTTGTGACTCAAGAGACAAAGGGTTATGTCTATTTTGTCCACTTAAATTTAGCCACCTAGAAAATGCCAAGTATTTTCTCCTGTATTGAATATACTTGTACCTTTAACATAATGTCTAATGCAAGGCCATTTAAGTATGATTATGGGACCATTGTTTCCAAAGCATCCACCCACAGCTAATCGAATTTTGATACATTGGCATCTTTTAGAGATTTCTGAACAGTGTAAAATTTTTTTCTGATCTTTGCATTTTGCCTGTTCAATCTTTGAACAAATATCACGTAGTTTCCTCCTAAGCCATCCTCAGAATGCAGTAAGAGAAGATTTGGTATAACCCTGTCTAAAGCATGCAAATCATAGAAGACAGACAAAGAAAATCCTAGGCTGAAAACATCCTCTGAAGATCATCTGGTCCAGGCTTCTGCTCAAAACAAGGTTGCATAAAAATTGATCCAACTTTCTTAGGGCACTCAAGTAGTATTTGGCAGAGCTACAACTCAGCCACTGTGTCCCTCACCTGCATGGATGCAGGAAGTCAGTCCTACAATCAAGACTTTGCATTTGCTTCTGTTGTAACCCATGAGGTTCCAAGAGCTCATTCCTCCAGTTTGTTGAGCAAATGCTGCCCCTCAGCTTACCAGCTGCTCTCCCACTTTGGTTGTAACATGGTAAAATGTTCTGAGTGGGCATTCTTTCCCATTTTCCAGGTCCCTTCAATCTGCGTTAAATTTTATCAGTCCCAGTGTCAAACCATAAAGAAACTTCATTTACAAGAGTTGCCAGCAACGAGTGAAACTACTGTACACTATTTTCTGAGACGATATCAAGACAGTTTTCCAGACCTCTCTTAATCTACTCATCCTTTTCATGTCCCCTTATTTTGGCTACAAAGGTGCTGTGGAAAACTCTTTTGCACACTTTTTAAAGTCAGAGTGAATAACATCACCTGGTCCCTCACAAGGATGGAACTGGTGAGCGATGACAATCAGCTTAGTTAAAGATGGTTTGCCTGGGGAAAAGGCAACCTGGCTGTTCCCAGATAACCTGATTTCTTTCTATCGGAAATATCTTTCATGAAAACTTAGTGTACTTGGTCAGCTGGTAGGGGCTATGAATGAATGCCTTTACTTTTTTTTTTTTTTTCCTCTCATACCTTCACTTATTAAACTGTGTTTGTTCTGACTTTTTGGATACAATGTTTTTGACTGGTTGGATAAAATTTTTTCAGGCTGGACTGTGCTAACTTACTGGAGGGGCAAGTGGAGCAAGTTGCAACTAACTGCAACATTACATGCGTGTGTATGTGTGCTGTTGAATGTAAACATGGCCCTGACACAGCCTCTCTCTCTGGTTCTCAGTGGTGCCTCTGTTCCACCTCAGTCCTTTCGCTTTTACACAGTTTGGCATGTCTGCAATGTTTTGCACAGGTCCTTATTACTGTTTTACAAACAGATGTTGGCAGGAGCCACAGATGAAATCAATCTGCATTCTTATCATGCTACACCATTCCATCAGTTTCAGGTATTGTTCTCCTGTCACTTTTTGGTCCACTGCTTTGTTGTACCAAAGCTAACAGTGTTCAGTTCTTGTACACCTTGCTCATCACCCATTATGGTCAATTACCCAGCTCCTAATCAAGGCAAGGTCGTGATGTCTCCTGACAGTTACTTTGTTTTGCTTAAATTCTTTCTACCTCAGTATTAATTCTAAGTTATTTGTTTATTTGACAACATTTTTTCCCCTAATTTTACATTAAACTGGGTTATTCTTTCATGAATTCTGCTTCTTTTATTCATTATACTTTTTTTCTTGTTCCCAACAGGAAGATAACTCTTCCATGGAAGAATGGTCTCCCTGACAAACAGGAAATTTCTATGGTCTGATTTTTAATTATTCATCCTGCTATAACTGTGTTTCAGTGTGCAGATGTTTTAATTAATGCTGTAATCCTCTTGCTTAATGTCTTTTGGAATTTAAAGACCAAAATGTGAAAAAGGAACTGGGTTTGGAATTGACTTAATAGAACATTGAAGAATCTTTAATTTTTAAATAGAAAGTAGAATAGATGGATTTCAAGTGACATACCTTGTGTCTAGGATTTGGCAACCAACTTGATATTTCATTGTCAGGGTTGTCGTGCCAGCTGCATGATGCTTAGCAAAAGACAATAGGATGTTATATTTAGTTGTCTTGTGTCTTCAAGCAGGCATTATTTTCCTAAAACTGAATGGGCTATTGAAGAAATGTGCCTAAACATTTAAATAATTTCCCAGAAGACAGACCCTTAAGTATAGATCTGTACTGTCCATGGAAAATCAATATAGATTTCAGGTTCTTAAATTAAAAAACCAACCAACCAACCTCTGGAAAAAAAATAATACACATATTTTCTGTCATAATCAAGGAACAGTTCTCTAAGTGCATCTGAGTGCACAAGATTGTGAAAATAGCAGTGACCTAAAATTGCTGAATCATAACTTACATTTAATGTCTGGGTAAAATAATGGAAGCCTTAGTTTCTTTCATAATGTGACAGGGATGTCAAGGGACAGCAAGTAGGAAAAGAAGACTTGTCAATGTGGCCCTTATGTTCAACCGCTTTCCAGAGATCATGTTACACTGTACTATTGTTTTTGTCTTGCAGTGCGTGATCTGAGAAACTGTCTGACTGCAAACTGACATGTAAATCTTCACAGATGAACTTGCATTTGAACCACCAAATAATGCTCTAAAGACTGTTCTAAGGCTGCCTGGATCTATTTTTTGACACTCTACTTCTGCAAAGCAGGTCTATACTAAAGAATCATCCTGTGGGGTTTTCCTCAAACAAGTAGGTCACTAACTAGAGTAACAGGAGCTCTAATGTGCCACCTCTTTGATTTTGACATAACGTATACTTATAACCCAGTAAATCCCAGTTTTAGTCTGTACTGATGACTAACCTACTCTCACAGAATTAAAAATCTTGGAAGCCCCAACATATCCATTACAGGCCAACACAAATTTTTTTTTCATATCCTTAAAGTGGAATTTTCACAATTTCCCTCCGAAGTCACAATTGCTATTTCTTGGTATAGTTTTAAGTGACTCTTTTGGTTTGTGTATTTTTGTGCACAGCCTCTGTATTTTCTATTTTCCTTTCTTTTTTTTTTTTTTTAAGGATTGATGCCTTTAGAATCTTTTCTTGATAGAACATGTACCAAATGGGGGTTAAATTCCCTTTTTAGTAAGAGTATCAAGGGGCTAATCCAGTGTTACCAAATCAGCTGCTCTGAACCACCTCCAGGAAGCACATACTTCACATTGTTATGAAGTGCATCTGAGTGCACAAGATTGTGAAAATAGCAGTGACCTAAAATTGCTGAATCATAACTTACATTTAATGTCTGGGTAAAATAATGGAAGCCTTAGTTTCTTTCATAATGTGACAGGGATGTCAAGGGACAGCAAGTAGGAAAAGAAGACTTGTCACTGTGGCCCTTATGTTCAACCGCTTTCCAGAGATCATGTTACACTGTACTATTGTTTTTGTCTTGCAGTGCGTGATCTGAGAAACTGTCTGACTGCAAACTGACATGTAAATCTTCACAGATGAACTTGCATTTGAACCACCAAATAATGCTCTAAAGACTGTTCTAAGGCTGCCTGGATCTATTTTTTGACACTCTACTTCTGCAAAGCAGGTCTATACTAAAGAATCATCCTGTGGGGTTTTCCTCAAACAAGTAGGTCACTAACTAGAGTAACAGGAGCTCTAATGTGCCACCTCTTTGATTTTGACATAACGTATACTTATAACCCAGTAAATCCCAGTTTTAGTCTGTACTGATGACTAACCTACTCTCACAGAATTAAAAATCTTGGAAGCCCCAACATATCCATTACAGGCCAACACAAATTTTTTTTTCATATCCTTAAAGTGGAATTTTCACAATTTCCCTCCGAAGTCACAATTGCTATTTCTTGGTATAGTTTTAAGTGACTCTTTTGGTTTGTGTATTTTTGTGCACAGCCTCTGTATTTTCTATTTTCCTTTCTTTTTTTTTTTTTTTATAAGGATTGATGCCTTTAGAATCTTTTCTTGATAGAACATGTACCAAATGGGGGTTAAATTCCCTTTTTAGTAAGAGTATCAAGGGGCTAATCCAGTGTTACCAAATCAGCTGCTCTGAACCACCTCCAGGAAGCACATACTTCACATTGTTATGAACTGTATAAAGTAGTGTGAACAGCTCACCATCTCACTCTACTTAAACAGACATCATTTTTTTATACCAGAAAACTTCTACATGGTAACTACATTTAGTTTTGTTGCATCATCATCAAAAAAGCCTTCATAGATAAGCTACAACAGACTGTTTCATCTTTGTAAATCCCACAGTAAAGTATATAACAAAATCAGTGGAAATATTTAAAAGCTTCTTTCACATAACAGTTTGACTTCCCCAAAGACAGTAATTTAAAATGAAATTTATTGATTTTTCTCTATTTGGCTATAAATTGCACCTGCCTGTGCAATGTAAATATCATTCTTTGTACCCGACTCAACCAGTTCAGGATACATGAAATACAGCTAGGATAGACAGAATTAACAGAACCTAGAACTATTTCTCATCAACTCACTAATGTAATACACATTTTATCCATTAGTTTCAATTGTATTGGTCTTAAATAGAGTTTAAAAAACAGGTTTGGTTTTCTTCCTTGGCAGTCTATATAAGTAATAGAATATAGCAGTAATAAAACACTGTAGAAAATTCTGATAAGGAAGAGACAGATAGCAGAACTAATTTGCCAGGTAGCCCATAATCCATGACAGAGCCTTTTGAACAGAAAGACAAATAAAACAGTAAAGGAGTTAATATTATGGGAAAATAAATCTGTATTGCTCTACAAAATATATTTTCTAACACAATACATTGTGTCCTGTCAGACAATTTTATCAGCTCTTGCCTCACCAAACACTCACAAGTAAGTGTTTCATTCTCTTCATAGAGTTGCTTTTTTTAATATGTAACACAAAACCAAGTTACTTTGTCTTTTCTGAACTATTTCAAGTTATCAGCTAAATAATTAATAAATTTGTGATAACTAGTCTCCTTTTTTTTCTTTTTAAAACTTCATCCTATCTCCAAATTCACCTATTCTCCAAATTTTCTATTCCCTTCTAAATAAAATATTCCAACAGGTCTCAATCTCTAGGTATGATGAATCAAGGACCTGCAAAAAAATTTGATGGTGGGCCAGATGAACACAAAGACAACTCTCTACTAGCTCAGGATTTTAGAGTCTGAGTAGAAATTGAGCTTTTTCTCTATGTATTTTTGTAAAGTGCTTGCCAGAGCTTAGAAAAGACTTTTGTAGCATGAGATCAGTCAGATGTAAACTAAATTTTGCAGAAACAGCTGCAGGTAATGGAAATGCAGTTGAGGGTATATGTATCATTCCATATGTTCCTGGTATTTGACCAGGTAGACACCTCCACATGAGCTTTGTGAAAGGTTGCTCTCTTGGATGTTCTCCAGGATGCGCTGGCATCCATTGTCAGTTGGCTGAGAAGTTAAATTTCACAGCCCATTAGTATGCTACATCTGGAGGTTGTTATGTACATTCTACATAGTTGTATTTGCAGTCTACAGATGGGGCTAGAATAAAACAAAAGAGGAAAGGTCCTTGTTTTTCAGAATGAAAAAACCGAGAAGGACTGAAAACTCACTGCCATCTTTGTTTGGGACATAGGTACAGGTAAATATTTTAGCATCATAGAAACCAGGAAGAAATAGTGATTTTTAATTAAAAACCCCCAAAACAAAAAGGTTAAATCCCCTCAATATAGGCAGTGACTTAAAATGGTGTAAAGAACTGGAATAATACAGAAAATTGAAAGAACTCTGCTTTTGATTCACTGTACTGCAGTCAGGTCATTGTGTAGGTGCAGGGTCTATTTGAATTCCCACGGAATTGTCTCCATGTCAGTGCTTGCACAGATTATTCCCACTGGCTTTAGTGTGTATACTATTCGAGACAAGTTTTTCTTATTGGCTCGTGGCAAGTGCCACTGAGCTCAAAAATTGAAAAGGAGCTCCAGTGTAAAGAACCAAATCCTTTCTAACTTATGGAATACATAGATGACAAATCTAGCTCACTTTCTAAAGACACAGTTATTTACCTTAACCTTTTAATAGAAAAGTATTGTTTGAACAAAACCAAACCCATCCTACTTTTATTCATACATACAAATTTTTCCAAAATATACCCTAATTTTCTTTTTAAAAACATAACTGTGAAAAATAAGCCAGAAAAGGTGCCCTTATGGCAAAAAATATTAATGTTATCCCAGGTTGCATTAAGAGGAATTTTGCCAGCATGTCAAGGGAGATGATCCTTACCCTCTGCTCAGCACTGCTGAGGCCACACCTGGAGTTCTGGCTGCTGTTCTGGGCTCCCCAGTTTAAGAGAGAAATGGACCTACTGGAGAGAATGCTGTAAAGGGCCACAAAGATGATGAAGGGACCAGAGCATCTCTCCTATGAGAAAAATCTAAGACACCTGTGGCTGTACAACCTGGACAAGAGAAGGCTCAGAAGGGAGTCTCATCAATGTCTATAAATACCTGAAGGGAGGGCGTGTAGAGGATAGAGCCCGTCTCTTTTCAGCAGTGGCCAGTGACATCACCAGAGACAATGGGCACAAGGTGAACACAGGTGGTTCTGTCCGATCATTGGGAAACACTTTTTCACTGTGAGAGTGACTGACCACTGGCACAGTTTCCCCAGAGAAGTTGTGGAGTCTCCATCCATGGAGATATTCCAAACACATGTGGACATGGTTCTGGCAACCGGTGCTACGTTACACTGCTTGGAACAGGGCCATTGGACAAGATGGCCTCCAGAGGTCCCTTTCAAATTAAGCCATGCTGTCATTCTGTGAAACCACTATAGAGAAAAAGCTGTGTTCTGTATAGTAAAAATTACAGTCCCAGTCTACACTAAATAATACAACTATTTTAGCTATTACAATTAAAAAAAAAAAAATCCCAAAAACCCCACAAACAAACCCAAACAAAAAACCCCAACAAACCAAACAATTCAGTGCCACTAATGTCAATCAAGTTATAGGTAAAATACAGCTGCTACCATTTCAAATTTAACCCAGGGAGGTAAATGCACTGTAAGAAGATGAATTTTATGCTTTGAAGGCTCTATGTTTTGAAAGACTATCATTCAGAATCTTAAACAGTGTGAATCTATGCAATCCCCATTTTAAGGCATTTTTTCTTAGATAATGTACAAGAAAAAGAGATTCAAACCAATAGAGCACTGATGTCATTCATGTTGGTCATGCAGATATGATAGGCTGAATACCAGTTTAAAGTCTGAAATCGAAACTGGATGAACACTGCAGAGTATACAGCTTCACTTGAAACTTGTGACAAAACAGTTGTTGAAATTAGTTTCTTTAATGAAAACAGATATATTCAATAGTAGATTCGAAGCAGGCAAATAAAGACTAAAAACCAGAAGGTATTTCAGTTGGTTCAGTGAACTTCTCTATAAACTAATCATAAAAAGAACAAAAATTGTAGGATTATCATTCAAATGCTTAGCCTTATCTTTACCAAGAAACATGCAGTCATGCTACTGAGGGCAATAACCCAATGATCATGGGGTTTTTTCAGTAATTTAATGCATGAAAAAGAATTCATACAAGATGCTTACTTTATATGCACACTGGAAATTCTCAAGAAAATATTGTAAAGCTTCTTGAAAGAGCCACTCAAGAAGCTCAGGATTTTGTAAAAGACAGCATGTACTCAAAGTACCTTCCAGGTACAGCACTGACAGCATATTACAAACATGACCAGGTACAAAAATGATCATGGGATAGACTATCAGATGTCTCGTTCTTACACTTTTATGAAGCCAAAAGATTTAAACCAAAAATGGTCTATCTCTTTGTATTATGCCCTCCATCCCTTGTAGAATATTTTCTTTCTTTGGTTTTGTCTTTCCATTTGTTTCCTTTTCTTTCAGTTGCAGTATGAAGGAAAAGAGAGACTGTCTGTAGCAACTTTATTGACATTAAATAGTTTTGCATTGATATCCACATAGATTGGTAGCTGTCTGATTATTTTATGGAAAATATTAAAACAATTTTCATGAGGCTTAATGCAAGATCTGCTCTCCAAGTAGTAATCTGAGAGAATGACTTTTACAACTGCCACTAGATCTAAGTCTGGTCTTAATGCCATCAGAGAATAATTTAGGACAATATCTGAGCAAATAACAAGTTGAAAATAGCTATTCCATACCTAGGGAGAGACTCAACCACCGAGATGCTATGAAAAGACTGAAACACATATAAAAATAATTAAGCTTCAAAAATGAGGCATCTCCAAAAGATGTAGCAGTTATTAGCTATCCATTTCATAAAAGTAAAATATTAACATTAAAAATAAAATAAATCTGAGTTCTGTCTGTTGGAAAGGTAAAGAAAAAACAGCTAAGAACCATAGCAACTGAAAGGACAGGCTAGCAGTAAACCATTGATTTATTTCTGTATGTAAAATAATCCTGATAGTAAAGATTATCTTACCATAAACTTCTTACACTATACATAAATAAATTTATCTCTGAAGATTAGACTGTCAAATAGGAAACTTTTTATAGTCACATTTACAATGTAAGGCTTGTTGACTATGCCCTGCTAAGTGAATGGAAAAGTAAGCACTGACTTGTACAGAAGCAGGATTAAGCTGTAGTACTTGAGGCAATATGTACCAATTCTATGGGGATAATTCAAGTGAAAGATTATTATAGCAGGGGGAATACAAATTCTTCACTGAGCTTTGCTGTAGGCCTGTGTGGTTCATTTAAATGTAGCACAACTCCAGCTTTTGTAATATATGTTCCCCAAGTAAAGTAGGGCATCAGTTCAGAGTGAAGCTAAAATGTTTGTCATGTGAATTGTAAACAACAAGCAACAAGAAGAAAAATATAATGGAAGCAAAATCACACATCTCCACACTCCAGTCTGGCTACAAAAATTTAGTTTAAGCAGAAAAATCACTCACGTTAAACAATGGAGACTATCTAATAGAAACAGCACATATTAATACTGTCAGTGTAACAGATGGCTCTGCAGTACATAATAAAGTAAAAGACATTCTGACGAGAAAGAAGATGTATCTGATAATTTGCAAATCAGAATCCTGGCAGCACAGCAAGGGGAAGATAACTGAGTGCACTTTATGTTGGTGCATCTTTAATGCTTCACATTTCAAGACAATAAAATAATGGAGGTGAATACAAGTACTTGGAGAACTGAAAGGGGAAACAAAATATGTTTATCTGCTACTAATGATATACACTATAGCAGATTCTGGTTTGAAAAAATAATTCTATGTTTCTAAATAGCTCTATATTATCTATATGTGGGTATAGGTATGCATTGAAAATATTCTAATGAGTAACTTTATTCTAAAAAAATCTTTAAAGTTGTTACATTTAAAAAGTCAAAGGTTCCAACTTAGGAACAAGTAAATTTAAAACATGCTTAATTACAAGAATTTCTGTGTCTAACACTGTTGTTTTAACTTAAAACATACACAGAGATGCTCAGGATTTTTAATCAGTTTTCTCCAAAGGAAATCTCTTCCCCCAAAATATCAGATAGACTTAAATTATAAATTGTATGTTCAGATAGCTAGAAATGATTACAGTTAGTATATATTTTTACTGCATAGTATATAGCCAGTATATATCTTCCGTCTTCAATGACAAATTTCAGGATTTATTTCTTCAAAATGTACATTAGCCAGGGAGATTTTTAAAGAAGAAAAAATGCTGTGCACAAAATATTTTGTCTGTGACATATTTCCTAAAGTTATAAATTTGTACTAATGTTTAGTAAGTTTAATGGAGTTCTATTTGACAGAATTCTTTCCAGACTAATCACTGAGACTCAAGAGAAACAGGCAACAATGATTAACATTCCCCTAGTATTTTTGCCAACATCTGTACTGTTTTGTCAGTAGACATATACAGGTATCTAGTTATGAACATCTGCTATGGACATGGATGATGAAAAATGGTCACATCAATGAATTTGGCTTTTGTAGTGAAAAAAAGAGGACAAAAGGGATCAGAGAAGTTCAATAAAGTTTCTAAAATAATTTTTTTAAAAATTGTGTGTGTATATACATGCATTAAAAATAATAAATAACTGCTGGCAGTTGTACAACAATACAGAGGTAAAAAATACATAACCTCAGAAGAAGACAGAAACAGCTGCTACTGCATTTCTGAATGCTGTGTACAGCTCTCAGAAAGATTTATGTTGACATCTGAGACTGTGAATTTCCATTAGAGTCGGACATGGGGACACAACTCTCATTTACTCTCCGTAAAAATGTATGAGTCCTGCTAAAGACATTTCATGTATCATAAGGATATGCAATAAAGGTGGTCTGAGAATTACTGCTCACTTGACCATTTTACGATTACAAACTAATGGCAATTATTGGGCTGTGAACTTGTAGTTACATTTAAGTAACTTATAAGCTGAACATTATGAAGTGCTGCTCTATCAAGCCTGACAAAAAGGTAGAGATGGTGTATCTCTACCATCTGAAAAATATTCAAGTCAAGACTTCAAGAAACATATATTTGAAGTTAGGTCTCTTAGTTTACATTTGGTCAATATATAAATGTACATGAAGCTAGTAAGTTAACCCTCTAGGATCCAGGTCTCTATGCACATATAGACACCAGAGGTGACCCATGGATTTTTTGTTGACTAATACTTTTGTCACAAGTATCTTGAGAAACACAAAGAGAAATGGATAGCACTACAATGTGTAATGAAAAATTATAGAGAAATATATTGGGTTTGTATGGGCAGGTTTTGCTAGCCATGGGGTGGCTAGCCAGGGGTGTGACTTCTGTGAGAAGCTGCCAGAAGCTTTCTCCATGACTAGGAGACCCAATCCCAGGCAGCTCCAAGACTGCTGCTGGCCAAGGCTGGTCAATTAGAAATGATGGTAGTGCTTCTGTGATAACACATTTAATAAGAAAAAGAAGTTACTGCTCAGATGTAATTGTAGCCAGAGAAGAGCGGGGGGGAAAACACGTGAGACGAACAGCTCTGCAGACACCAAGGTCTGGAGAGAAGGAGGGGGGAAGATGTGCTCCAGGTGTCAGAGCTGAGATTCCCCTGCAGCCCATGGTGCAGACCATGGTGAGGCAGCTGTGCCCCTGCAGCCCAAGGAGGAGCAGGGGATGCCGAGATCCAACTGCAGCCCATGGAGGAGACCCATGGTGGAGCACGTGGATGCCTGAGAGGAGGCTGTGACCCCATGGGAGACCCGTGCTGGAGCAGGGTCTTGGCAGGGACCTGCAGACCTCTGGAGAGAGGAGCGCCTGCTGGAGTAGCCTGTCCTTGAAGGACTCCACCCCATGGAAGAGTGACCCACATAGCAGCAGTTTGTGGAGAACTGTTGCCCATAAGATGGACTCACATTGAGAACTCACATGGAGAACTGTGTCCCATGGGAAGGACCCCATGTTGGAGTAGGGGAAGGACTTCTCTCCCTGATCAGCAGCAGAAACAACTTGTGATGAGCTGACCATAATGCCCATACCCTGCCTCCTTGCACCACCAGGGAAGGTGGTAGAGCAGCGAAGGAGGAAGAGGTGGGGGGAAGGTGTTTTCAAGGTTTAATTTTACTTCTCCTTATCCTGCTCTGATTTTGTTGGTAGTAAATTCAATTAATATCTCTAATTTGAGCCTGGTTGGCCTGTGATGGTATTTGATGAGCAATCTCTCCCAGTCTTTATCTCAACCTGTGAATCCTTGGTTATATTTTCTCTCCCCTGAACATTTTTGGAGGGGAGTGATAGGTTTTGGTGGGTATCTGGCACCCAGCCAGGGCCAACCAGCTACAAGAAGGTACACACTAACTAGATTTAAGTGACTAAGTTTAGAAGATAGTCTAGTGAGACAAGTGACATAAAGATACAACAAAAAGACAATTTAAAGCAAGAGCCTGCCAATTCCATTTGACAGCATGTAGAAGCTTGGTGGAACTATATAATTTTAATTAATTTCTTCAAGTAATCTATTTTCTGACATCAGACTTTTCAGAGCTAGGAATTAATACTCTAAGTCAGAAATGCAGTAAGAATGGCTACATACGTCAGGTTTAAAACTTTGCTGGAGGTTGTATAGACAGCTGCTGTACTGGTTTTAGCTTTGTTAATTTATGTCCTCATAGCTATTATGGTACTATGTTTTGGATTATTGCTGAGCAGCTTGCATAGCCTCAGGGCCTTTTCTGCTCCTCCAACCACCCCACCAGAGCACAGGCTGACGATGCTCAAGTAGCTGGGAGAGGACACAGCCAGGACCACTGCCCTAAACTGACCAAACGAACATCCTGTACCGTATGGTGTCATGCTCAGCAATGACAGCTATGGAAAGAGGAAGGGAAGGACATTTGGAGTGATGGTGTTTGTCTTCCCATGTCACCATTACATATGATAGAGCCCTGCATTCCTGGATATGGCTGAATACCATGCCCATGGGAAATGGTGAATGAATTTCTTGGTTTGCTTTGTTTGTGTGTGCAGCTTTTTTTTCCCCATTAAACAGTCTTTATCTCAACCCGCAAGTTTTCTCTGTTCTACCCTTCTGTTTCTTTTGCCATTCCAACCCAGGGTAGTGAGCGCCACTGCGTGAGGCTCAGCTGCCTGCCAGGACTAACAGGCAGAAGTTACAACAAAGTATTCTTCTCCAGTAAATATAAATTAATTTTAAATGGACTGCTTTTTCATTTAAATTTACTATGGCACATAGAGATATTTAAAATTAATAGTAGTAAAGCTACCCTTGAAAATGTGTCCATCAGCCTTTAGTATTGCACCCAGTACATGATAGCAATTTATTTTTTGCTAATGAGTGAGATAAAGCCAGTCAGAATCAGTCAGATATAAATCTAACTGGTCAGCTCACTGATTTTTTCAATCATTAGATTTTGCACACCGTATGGTATTAGCTAGTTCCATGACTAGAAATCTTCCTGTTGCTGATTACTGTCTCTAAAGAAACAGCCTTTATCATTAGTATTTCTTCCCATTTTTGGACTAGAACTGTCATTTGATTATCTTTTTTTAATGGTATTTCAAATATAAAATTACCAGGATACATTGGATTTTTTTCAGGATTTACTAGAGCTGATGCCAGCATTCTGTATTGTCAAGAATACAGTGATCCAGAAATAATCTTACAATATATGAAATAATCTTTCAAGACACTGAGGCATGTCAGTCAGTGAGTAACAGCATTAGCACACAAAAAACTCACACAAGGAGGTGAACATTTTTGCCAAAGAAACAAATCAAACATGAAAAATAGGAATTAAACTGAGAAAAAGGAAACATTAGAACCATAAAAATGACACGTTTCTAAAGAACTGGCTGGTCTGTGTAGCAAAGCATTTTCTCTCCTAAACGGAAAAGTTAGTTTTGCATAGTCCTGTGTGACAAGTTTTAAGCTTAAATATCAAACACTCTAATATATGTATTTTAACTCTTTGCATCCTGGACTTCAATAAAGAAACCAAATGTCATAGGTTAGCAAGCATAGTCCCGGAAGGGACGTCCTTGCTAAGGGGTGCTTACAGTTTCCTCTGGGAACTGATAGAACCTATCAGCTGGCCAGTTTGGAACGGCTCAACCTTAAAATTGTACCCCAAAAAACTTCAAGAGTGGACCCTCGAAAGCAGTTGCGGGAAAAGCTGCAAGTCGGGGGAAAGGACTCACACGCAGGCAGAGAGACTCCTCTTCCTAAATGGACTGCACAATATTTGGAAGTGGGCGGCTGTCTCGTTGTGATAATGTTTTCATAGCATGAGCAAGAAGAGACTTCTCTTTCTAAATGGACTGAACAAGGTTATTATGGAAGTGGTAAACAGACTGAACATCTTAAGGGTTGTCTTTGAACATTGTCAGTGGGAGAAGGGAGGAAGGTGGGGGGAGGAGGAGAGTTCTGAAGGTGGTATAATTTTTTTTTCCTTCTTTTAGGTCTGTTAATAAACTTCTTTATATTCTTTCAAGTTTGGTGCCTGTTTTGCATTTCTCCTAATTCTTATCTCACAGCAGATAAACAGTAATGAGTATTTTGGACCAAACCACTACACCAAATTAGAGTCTATGTATAGATAAGTCCTAAAATATGGTATTTGATATCTTTGTCAACTATACCATACTTGTGCTAAAGGAAGAACATTAAGAAACTAGCTACGTGGACAAAGCATGAGTAAGTAATATCCAGAACTACAACTCATAGGACTTAAACTCTGAATGTGTAGGGAAGATGCTCCCACTATTAAACATAGAATTTTATATTTCCAGATTATTTAATCTCTACAGCAACTGATTTAAAATTTTGGTTGTAGTTCTAACTATACATTTAAGCTAAGTTTTCTGTTGTCATCAACAAAATATCACAAGTAAGCACTTGCAAGGCAGTCCCCACTTTCCACCACATACACACACATGATTCTGGGGTAGATTTAATGATGATAGGGTGGAACATAGTTCAATTAAGGGTCAGGAAAGGTATTTAAATGAGCAATTAACAGTTCATGAACTGAAAAATTCTTCAGATAATGAGCAATTCTGAGAGAAAGATACTCCAAAGTTATCTAATGAGATGACCTTACCAATAAAAGTGATGGTAATACATATAGGAGACTAAATATGATTTCAAATTAGAAATTTGAGAGAGAAAATAGAGAAAAGATAAGAAAAAAATAGAAAGAAATCATCTTAAACAACTATGGTGGTACTCTACTTCCAAGGTATCCTTAAACAGAGGAAATAAAGCAAGCTTTTAACATTTGAAGATGTTTGTATCATTAATATAGTTTGTCAAAAAGCTTGGGCTTAGGATACATAACTGTGCTGAAAATCTAGAGCAAAGACAACAAAATAATTATTCACTTGACCTGTATTAGAGGAGAAAAGACTGTGAAAACCACTCATATATATACAAATCTACTGAAGACCAAGCATCTAGAAGTTCTACAGTAATGCAGGAGAAAAACTATGAGATATTTCTCAAGTATTTTTCTAGTGTTCAAATGCTCAAGTTAGCTGAAAAGATGGGTTGTCACTCAGTTGCAGGCCATGACATCTATGTGTGTTTCCACCTAGGAATTTGGTTTGACTGCAGGAAGATCACCTTACATTAACAGCAAGGGGATAGTAAGCATTAATTTCAAACAAGCAATTACGATAATTTCAAAGATTTATGAAGAAAAATATTATTTATTCTGTAATTAATAAAATGTGAATTTGGCAGAAGTACAACTACAAGCCAGATACTGACTGAACAGAGTTATTTTGTCTTCAAATATATAAAGATAATAAAAGCATCCGCTAGATTTATGAAACAGATGAAATAAATACAAAATATAAAGTAAAATTAAAATATATTGATTTTGTGCTTTATTTATCTTTGACAATGAATTTAATATTTTAAACTGCAATTTTACAATTTAAGCTCAGTCTTCCAAGGAATATCTGCTTTTAATAATTAGGACCAGGATTTCTTCACTTTTAATATTAGACATTAAGCTGTGCTTTCAAAAACTTTTACCTGATACAGGGAGGTAATCACCAAGGAAATGGAAAGGGAGGAAATTAATCATTCAGTCAATGAGAAAGAAAGAATTATTCAAAGACAGAACCCAAAATTAAATGCACCTGTCCCCTTCCCCATGATTCTTGTTTTTCAGAAATGCAAGCTAAAAGGATGAAAGCAAGCTGTAGTTTTCCTCATTGCTACTTGAATAATTTGTTCAGTGGTGCCCTGTAGTATCATATTTGCCTCAACACAGTATTTGTGAAATATAAAAACACTGGAAAAATACTCCAGGTACTTCAACAGCTTTTCTGGCCTTACAGCTTAGTCCAGGAACTATACCCAGTGTTTCAAATGTTCCTTTCTACCCATAAATGTTATCCTTAATAACTAATGACTTCTTTGGTTTTTATATTCCTGCAGAAGCAAATGATTTTTAGAAGAGCTTAAGTTGGAGAGGAACTGAGACTGAACTAGATGATCTTGTTTAGTCAGCAAAACATAAGAACTAGAGCTCTCTTATGACACTAAAAAATACCTCACTTTGGTTTAGCGTAATACTGTATCTTGTGGCAATTTATAATGAAGTGAAATATTTAATGTTTAATTTAAAAATATGTATTCACAAATAAAAATAAGTCTTTACAAATGGAAATAATTTTTTCCTGTTTCTGTCTTCTACAGATATATTGTGTTTTCTAGTGTTTGTCTAATACTCCAAGGAGTTGAGAAGAAACTAGAGTACAAACCTGGTCATTGGAGGGGCCATAAATAGAACAGCTGACACCAAGTGCTTCTGTTGAAAACCACCCAGTGTAACTATGAAATGAATTGCCAGAAAACAAAGAAGAAAATCTCCCTCAGCAAGCAGTTAAAGGTAAGTAATGATAATATACCTACTTATTGCACCATTTTCAAACTGATCAGGAACATGCACAGCTAATGACACCATGATTCATTTTCTGCTCCCACAATGAACAATGAATGTTATTTATGAATAAAGTTTTTAGAAGTGCAGCAATCTTAATTCCACAGCTGCATCAAATGTATTTGTTTTTTGCTCTTATTATTTGAAATATGTTACATAACTGCTAATTTGCAGAGAAAATTAATGTTTTTATCAATCAGAGGTAAACCTTTGGTCAAGTATAGACCCATTTAAATAATTCACAAACAAGCTTAGCTCAGGATATGGGTTAGCATCAACACAGGAGGTAAGAACAGGCAGTTATTTACTGTGAGGGATCTATGCTTAGAACTTATGTGGTTCACTTTTCTTCTAAGAGATTTAATAAATATTTGAACAAAGAAGTGTGATGAGTATTTGACTTGAGAAATTCATAACCGAATGGTCCCCCAAAGAGTTCTTAATGAATAGATCAGCTTCTTAAGAATGAAACAGCAAAAAGATTCTATTGAGCATTTGGTGATGCTATTCTGTCTACTACTGTAACTGCTGGATACTGAGCCAGTACTTGGTTTTGTGGTTGCGAGTTTACCTGATCACCATGTAAATTGAAAGGGAGAACAGCTAAAGTGTTGCCGTGAGTCCTGAAAGCAACGCTGCATAGTGGTGTCAAAAAGATGGGGATAACAGTGAGCATAATTTGAACTGCACAATCTTTAAAAGTGGAAATAACTTGTGACAAGATAAAATGCAGCTGGACAAAACTCCATATGGGCCCACATAGTGCAAATGATCTCACATGAGTTTTTAATAAAATTGACCATACACTTTGAAGAAAATGTGGAAATCAGCAGTGTTAAAATTTCAGCAATATTTCCATATTTGTATGTTTCTTTTGCTGTTTCCATTTTCTTGAAAAAATTGTTTCATAGCATTGCTAGTGATGATCCATGTCACAGAAAATGCCATAGCGGCAGTAACAAGTGCATATTCTAGTGGGAACATTCTTACTGTACTGATGGCTACTTCACACAGAAGGGAACTACTTAAATGTGAATGCATAAACATCAAAGACTAATAACACAGCAGGACTTGTTCTTTGCACCACCTTGTGTATTTAAAACCTGCTATTTCATTATGCTAATCATTTAATTCCATCTGTTGAATTCCTGCCAGCCACACGTCTAACATAATGACAGAATTTGTACTTCAGAGTGTCATTCACATGTCTACCGCGCCTACGAATTTCTTCTAATGGATAATGCTATAGATGTATAAAAAAACTGTAATGCATGTCAAAATGGTAGGTGAAACATACCAATGGAGAAGGTATATCTTTTTAGGAGAAGTGACACAATATCTTAAAAAAAAGAAATAGGCCTGTGCCAGCTCTGCAGTTAGAAACAGGTGTCTCCTCCCCTCAGCAAGTAAAACTGCTCTGGCAACTCCCAAGCACTCCCAATGCAACATATGCTGCTGCTGCAGGTGTTCTTTGGCAGCTCTGTGAGCTTAGCTCTTAAAAATGTTCTTGCTTAGTTATCATTTTATCAGATAGCCAACTTTCTTCCTGAGGAGAAAGACAAAATGGCTGAGGCTGAACTTCAAATGTTTTGCTAGCATAGATGCAATAAATGTGGGGAAAAAAACCCTCACATTTCCAACCAACACAACTAGGGGGACAAAGAAATCTGTGTCATTCAAGAAGGCAGTAATTCTGGTAAAGAAGCAGCTCCTTTTGCAAGCACATATCTCTCCACCAGAGGGCTTTATTGGTATGATTATCCTAAAACTTCTTGCAGTCTCTTCAGCCATAATAGACTGGGATTTTGTAAGACAAGAAAAAAGAGCAGAGTTTTGTTCTTACTTAGCTTTGAAGGCTCCTTCAAAATAAATGTATTATTAAGGTCAAGATAATCTCTAATAACATAATTTGTCAGTTTAAATGAAGATGTTGATTTCCATGATAACTTTATCACATATGTATATGAACATGTTCACAGAGCACACTCTTACAGATTATCTGTACAGAATGGTACAGATAGCTGATATTCTAAAAAGCACAATGTCAGCTGCTCAGTATCTAAAGTGAGGATTTAAAGAGATTATTTAAACATTAGTAAACTTTTTAATATTTTTTTTCTTTATAAAAAAAGGGAGAGGGATTTTTTTACATGGGTAGAGAGTGATACGGCAAACATTTAGTTTAGGTGGTAAGAAGAAATTCTTTACTCAGAGGGTAGTGAGATCTGGAACAGGTTCCGCAGAAAAGTTGTGGATGCCCCATTCCTGGAGGAGTTCAAGGCTAGATTGGATAGGGCCCTGAGTAACCTGGTCTAGTGGGTGGCATTGCTGCCCATGGGGCAGCTGGGGGAGTTGGAACAAGATGATCTTTAAGGTTCATTTCAACACAAGTCTTTTTTTTTTTTTATGGTTCTATGTTGTATTGCAAAGGGAGCTAAACTGAGAAAATTTCTTTATGAAGTTTATGTTTGCTTCTTGTAACCTTTTCTTAAAATTTCAAAATGAAAGTATGTTTTCTTGCAGAGGTCTCTAAGATTGGATAGAACTCCCTTCCTCTCCTCTCTGTATATCTGTACACTCGGGCTCTGTTAGAGGGAACAATTTGTCCACCAAAGTTCAATACTGGGTCCAATATAATTTAGTTTATTCATCAATGACTTGGATGAAGGAGCAGAGGCCTCCTCAGTAAGTTCACTGAGGACACAAAGCTGGGGGGAGTGGCTGATACCCCAGAGGGCTGTGCAGCCCTTCAGAAGGACCTTGACAAACTGGAGAGATGGGCAGAGAACTGTCTGAAACGCAACAGAGCCAAATGCAGGGTCCTGCACCTGGGGAGTTCCACACAAAACTTTGTTACTGTGCAGGTGACTGAGCACTGGAATAGATTGCCCAGAGAGGTTGTGGAATCTCCCTCACCGGAGATATTCAAGAACCATCTGGGCACAATCCTGTGCCATGTGCTCTAGGATGACCCTGCTTGAGCAGGGAGGTTGGCCCAGATGACCTTCTGTGGCCCCTTCCAACTTGACCCATTCTGTAATTCATGCTCTGACTTCTATTCTAACCCCCACAGTGATAAGCGAGGAGGAAATAGGTAGGAAGGAGTGGAAGCTTCGACAGTATATCAGCTACTATTCCTGAGTCAGGGAGATGAAAGGATGCAGCCTACACTGCAAAGTATTTGTTCACTACAGGACTCAGGATGCTTCCCTGTGTGAGCAGAAAAAAAATGCATATGAATGGTATATAATTTATGTTGGCATTCTAGCACCATCCCAATATATTTTTCCTTATTTGTGCTAGCCTCTGAACTCAGACCATGGCTGTGAGATGTATTTCCTGTAGCATTTTCTTACTATTTTTACAATTTTGGATTAATTGCAAGCTTTTATTTGTCTGTATGTATCACATAAGTCTCAAAAGACTGATGCTGCTACATTTTAAACAGAGCACTATATTGTACGTCCCATAGTTCTATTAATTACTGTGCTTTCACTTTCAGTTTATGTTGTTTCTGAACAAGGGCAAGGTTCAGAGTGTGGCCTATGCTTAATAATTTCAAAGAGCTGCCTCTAGAAAATTCAGTGAATAAAGAATCTAAGTTAATGAAATGTATAAATAGTAAATGATAAGGTAATGCATGAGAAAACTGGTGAGTGCAGAATAGATCTAATCATGGAGATACTAAATGCTTTCAGAGAAGTACCCAATATTCAATAGTGCTTATCTTGGCTGAAATTCAGTCTTTGATACCTTTTACAATAGTATGATCGATCAGTGCTTGTAAGCCTTCAAGAAGTCTATTGAAGAGGCTTTGTCCTCTTGATTGGTGCTTTTTACCTTTGGCTATTCAGTATATTGTGTGAAGGATACAAAGTCAAACTAATAGGAACTTCTGAAAGAAACAGATAGATCCACTTTGCTTGGGGGAAACATCAATTCAAACTGGAAACAAAGATGAATGAAAATTGTAACAGAAATTTACAAACTTCAGTATTATTTAAAAAACGAAATATTAAATGTGTGTCATGTACATAGTAGTAGTGATAAACGGTAATGGTAAATGTCAAATATTTAACATTTAACATCCTCTTTCATACCACCTATATCATAGAATCATAAAATCAGAGAATGGCCTGGGTTGGAAGGGCCCTCAAAGATTTGCAATCCCCTGCAACAGGCAGGGACACCTTTTGTTAGACCAGATTGCTCAGAGCTCCATCCAACTTGGCCTTAAACATTGCTGAGGATGAATCATCCACAATATCTCCAGGCAACCTGTTTCAGTGCCTCATGACTCTCACAGTAAAGAATTTTTTACTAATATCTAATCTAAATCTACCCTATTTCAGTTTAAATCCACTCCTCCTTGTTCTGTCACTACATGCTCTTGTAAAAAGTCCCTCTCTAGCTTTCTTGTAGGCTCCCTTCAGGTGCTGGACGGCCACAATTAGGTCATGCCAAAGCCTTCTCTTTTCCAGGCCGAACAATCCCAGATCTCTCAGCCTTTGCTGATAGGAGAGGTGCTCCATCCTTCTGATCTACTTGGTAGGCTCCTCTGGACTCAGTCCAACAGGTTGATGTCCTTCCTGTGCTGGGGACCCCAGAGATGGATGCAGCACTGCAGGTGGGGTCTCACAAGAATGGAATAGAGGGGAAGAATCACCATGCCACGCGATTTCAAAGTTATTATACATAAAATAAATAGTGACTGTAAATAGGGACATTGAAGAACCATTGACATCTGAACTACCTCCAGTTTATGCTGTTATATTTTAATGTAACATTTTCAATGCTCACATTTTCAAAAATAAAATTCAGGAGCTCTGAATTGAAGACTATATATATTTTCTGAACACCATGAAAATTTTTTGTGTATCAAGTGTTGTGCCCACATATTCATAGCAATGTACAGAAGCCATTAGTCACCATTTGCTTCAGGAAATAAATTTATTTTTCCATGTAAAGGCACATTATTTTTTTACTTCCAGTGATAAGGCTTAATATAATAATTTAAAACATATAACCTAAACTCTGTTTATGCAGTATTTAGTATTGGAAATGTGGATTATTAATTTATTTTTCCAGATAAACACTTATTTTGCAACAAAGTAGTGTATATAAATATGCATATATATGTGTGTATAAATATATATATATATAGTCTTGCTGGTGCCAGTTTTTATTATGGGATTTTACTGTTGGAATCATGAGAAAAGGAGATGTCTGAAATAATATACCAAAAGCAAGTGCAGGATTCCTCCACTCCCTGCCAGCAATTGTTGGTCTCCTATTTGAAGGATAGATGCAGCTTGGAGAGGATTTTCTTTATTGTTTTGAAGCAGTTGGCTCTGAGTCTGAAGAAAACATCATGCTGAGCTACCAGGAGCTGCATTCATTCTCATTTGAAAGCAGGTCATGCATTCATCTTTTCTCTCAATTTCTGAATAACCTCAGCAATATGTGGCACACATGCTGCTTCAGCCCTCTGAAAGGACTCACATTGGTAGCATCCCTTAGCACACTTATTAGTGGTCTGGGCTGGTCTTCCTTTTACTTCAGATTCTAAGTTTCCACAATGAGGCAATTGTGAAGTCTGCCTATGTCATTAACTGATTTTTTTTTTTTCAGGTAGAAACACTCAGCGTTTCCTCAAAACGAAGTGAAAAATAGTATAATCACTGCAAATTCTGTTATTCAGAAGGCATCCACAGATTTGAAGCAAAACCAAATGAACTGTCAGCATAGTACTCAGAACAACAGATTTAACAGTGTATTTTCATCTTCAACAGGAGTTCCATTACCGAGAACTCAATCTGGGAAGCTATTTAGATCCTTTCCCCAAAGGTGTCTGTTGTTCTGTATCAGTCAGTGACATACTCAAAATTAGTACCCAAAAAGCTCTCAAAATTAGGAAGCATTGATTTTTACTTTTAGGTCTTTTGTTTCTGTACTGTACATCAAGAAAAGAGGATTAGCAGCAGCAAATGGTAATTTAGCTACATATATCTAGTATATTGTACTGTATTCACACAGCTCTAAAGAATAAATTCAGGGAAGACAATGCAAATTGGAGGCCACTAAAACACCACACAGACTACTCCATTTTTCCCAATTTGATTGTATAACAATTACAGCAGTGATAATCAGCTAAGGCAGTATGATGCTATTATTTGATCTCTTCTACTGATAGCAGCTCACTGTAGGTGTGGCTGTGCTTGTGACTGAACTACAAGACAAAGATCATGTTACTGATTTTACCACTCTATCCAAATAAAGTGTCTATTCAAATATTTAGAGATTATCCAGCTGGATCTTATAGCATGGGAAATTAACCTTTTCTAGGATCTACAACCTCTGCAATGTTAAGCAATCTAGAAAATGTTGGAGGCAATCTAGAAAAGACTCAGAAGATGGACAAGAAGGAGACAGCAAGACTAAACAACTGCTTCTGGAAGACATGCTTTGGAGCAGCCTCTTTCCAAACACATCTATTAAATATTTAATGAAATAAGTGTCAGACAACAAACAAAACAAGCAAACAAAATCAACAAAAATAAACAGCAAAAATAAAATCACAAACCAAAACAAAACCATCCAAAACTGCCAAAACAAGCAGTGGCTGCCAGACTTCAGAATAACACAATGGATTCCTTTATGGCAATTTATAGGGAGTATTACCCATGAATCCAAAGAAAATAGTAACTGACAAAATTCACTTTTCCTTTAAGAGGGATACTACCATGATCATTTGGATTGCCTTCATTTGCTGTTCACTAACCAATAGGACAAGGGTAGATGAACTGTGCAGCTGCTGTAAGAGCATAATTTATATGCTGGTGTGTATGGGATATTGCTACCATGTGTTACAAAGATTGTCAATTTTTTAAAAGTGTGTACCTAAAGTTTCCTAACTGTTTCAGTGTAAATGAAAGAATCACCAATGAAAGTAGATACTTCTCTATTTTTCTTACATCAGTGGTCAGCCACCCACCATCAATTAAGAAAAAGAAAGGTAATTTGTGAGGAAAATATATTGGCTGTTTTAGTACTTATAACAACATGGACATTTAAAGGTGTCAGTGGCCTTGGGTGATTTATTAGCTGGAAAAAGATTAATATTATGTTTACCTTTAAGAAGACAAAGTGGAAAGGAAGACTGCACACTATAGGCCAATCATCTTAATCTCTGTGCCTGGAAAGGTCATGGGCAAAGTTTCTTGGAACCCATTTCCAAACATGTAAGGGACAGAAAGTTAATCAGGGGCATTTAACAAGTAATTATGAGCTTCTCAACCACTCCTCACTGGACTTACTCTCTAGACCCTTTACCAGTTTCTTTGAGCATGTTCCAGCACTTCAATGTCCCTTTTGTCATCAGGGGCCCAAAACTGAACACAGAATTCAATGTGCAATTTCACTCGAGCTAAGTACATGGCAATGACCCTTTCCCTAATCCTGCTGGCTGTGCTACTTCTGATACAAGTCTGGATGTCATTGGCCTTCTTGGCCACCTGGGTACGCCGCTGGCTCATGTCAGCCAGTCGTCAACCAGCACCTCCAGGACCTTTTTCACCAGGCAATTGATTCCTCCAACAACTGTTCTTACTGTTAAAGTCTGAGGCAAAGAAGGCATTAAGTGCCTCAGCTTTCCTCCGTTTTCACTGTTTCACTGTTTCCCCCCTCGCATCCAAGGAAGATTCTCCTTATCCCTCCTTTTGTTGCTAATGTATTTAAAGAAAAATTTGGGTTTTTTATGCCACTAGGAAGATTAAGTTTTACCCAAGCTTTGGTGCTTCCAATTTTCTACCTGCATAACGTCACGACATAGAAAATCATAGAATGGTTTGGGTTGGAGGGGGACCTTGAAGATCATTTACTTCCAACCTCCCTGCCATGGAGAGGGACACCTTTAACTAGACCAGGTAGACTACATCCTTGTAGTCTTCCTGAGTTGCCTGCCCCTACTTTGAAAGGCCACAAAAGGTCACAAACCCTCCTGTTTTTTTCCCGAGTTCCAACCACAGCTCTCTGTTGATCCAATGTAGTCCTCACCCCCAGCACATCTTTCAGCACATGCACAGTATGAGACAGTCTATCCATTTGATTAAGATTATGAATAGAAAAAGAAAGCTTGCCTTACTTCAAAACAAGTGAAAATAACAGTATTTGTTACCAATATTGGTGCTCATAGAATTTGTTCCACTGTCTGATTTTCCCAACTATCTAATTTTTATTTTGTCATTCAACCAGACTGTACCAGAAAAATTCTCAACAGTGCCTAATGTACCATGTCTGGTAGCCTTCCCATTGGAAAGATTGCTGGGATTACTCACCAATAAGCTATAAATTTTATTTCTCAGTTCAAACTGTTTTTATTTGCCAAACCTGGCAAGACCTAGAGTGAAAAACAGATGCTTCTCATTTTTTCCCTAGTGCCTGCAACTTCTCTATATTACAATATATTGCAATACAGACTATATTGTAATATAGAACATATTGTAATATAGAATATATTACAATGATACAACTAAGGCATTGCACAAGATTTATAGCATACTGTTTTTTTAAAAGTTTATCATTCTAAGCTAACTTCAGTGCTTGCATTGCCAATGTAGTGCCTAGAGTGCCACCCTAATTGCTTAATCTAGCTAACTGTAGATACTTAAAATTGTTTAGAGGTGTACAAAACATAACACAGAACAAATGTTGTTACCAGCATGCAAGTAAAAGTGGGACAGAAAATAAATCAGTTTAATATTTAGAATAAAAAAA
This sequence comes from Corvus brachyrhynchos, assembly GCF_000691975.1. NCBI lineage: Eukaryota > Metazoa > Chordata > Aves > Passeriformes > Corvidae > Corvus > Corvus brachyrhynchos. Next base: position 3,943,589 of record NW_008239080.1, on the reverse strand, counting down.
AAAAAATTTCATTCCAACAGACCGCTGGCAGTGGTAAATCAGTTTAATATTTAGAATAAAAAAAAAAATATTTTCATTCCAACAGACCGCTGGCAGTGAAGAATTATATTTTCTGCTCCTTAATTTCATAGCTTTGCAATTAACTAAGTTCTCTCAGTCCTCTACATTTACTTGGAAAGCAAAGATGGCTAAGTCTGTTTCTTGAAGTCTTTCTGTTCTCTTTATTTATTGTTTGGGACAAAACAGCAATTATATTTCTCACTGTAAGGCCATCACAAGAAGACTGTTGATGAGAAATGAGAAAAATAATAGGAATACTTAGTAGGAACCAAAGTACCTATTGTCTGAAGTACATATTCTGTAATGCTCACTGAGAAGACAGAGCACCTGCAATCATGCAGGAAACTGTTTGGGGGACATCTATCCAGAATGACTAATACTTGTTTTGGATAAACTGAGTTCTGGAAAAAATCAAAACAGAGAGACATGTAAAGCAATACACATGACTTGCACACCACTGTTAGAGATCACACCTATAACAGATGAACAATTTTTAATGGCAGACATGTGAAGGAAATATTGGAAAGGTGTTGAAATGTTACGGATACAGAAATATCCATATTTAATGTAAAAATATTTTTAAATAACCTTTGGGAAGGATCTTGAACTTACGCTTCATGGCAATCACTGCCTCCAGCCAGTTAAACTGAGACCTACCCATATGTGGTGGTAGATGAAGAGTTGGGGAAAAATATATTTTTCTACTGAATTCCTCAAGCATTCCTCTGAAGTCTGGTTACAGTACAAGATCAGATGAAGAACAAAATGAGGCTGAGGTCTGACCCTAAATGACAGTTCCTATGTTCCATTTTCTCTCCCCCAGTTCTCTAATATAATAATGAGTACAAAGAACTATGTTTCAATATTAGACAGAAAGTTATTGAAAATTGTATCAAAAATGAAATTAAAAGTTTTACTTGAATGCTCAAACCCTGAGGAAGATTATTTTACAAGAGTTATGTGTCTTGTTTCTAGCATTAGTGCTTCCTAAGATAAGGTACTTCAGCATGAAGTAATTAATGTGTACACGGAGGAAAAAAACAAGTCTATAGCTGGTACTACCTGGTACTATATACTACATTATCTTCTGAAGGGAAAATGCTGTTTTCCTGTGTTGAGCTCCTGGGAAAAGCACCTAATTCACCAGTGCAGGTGAATGGAAACTAGGTGAACACTGATCTTTAGCTGTGTCCTACATAACTGAAATTGAGATTTTCAGCATGAAATCTTCAGGAAATAGCAAAGCATTTCAGGTAAACCCATATAAAGAAAGAATATGTAATTCCAGTTACATTAATATACACAATTTATGACACTTTAGAGAAATTCTAGTAGAATTAAATTGTGAGTAACATTCAGGCATAGAACACAATGCCTTATATGTCTATTTTTAAATTTGATTAAATAGTATTTGTAATTACTAAATGGCTTTATGTATAAAAGTATCCTTCCAGTATTACTACTCAGTCAGATGGACTTATTTATACTTATTTATAAACACAGAGTCAAATTCTAAGGTAGTAACTAATCACAGTCATGCATACTGGCATATACATGTGCTTGTAAAAAATTGTATGGCTCCCCTGGAGACTAATTCTGAAATGTCCATTTTCAATGCTGAACTTAGATGGAAAAAATATTTTTTTGCTTATTATTTTGGGCTTCAAAAATGACCAAGTTACCTGGATAATACCCTCTTTTCCCTTTTTTTTCTCCCTTTCTTTTTCCCTTGTCTATGCCCTTGCCCATCTCTAAAAAGTATCCATCTGTACATCTGAAAGACAAAGTAAGCTTGCTCTTTAAAAAAAATTTTAAAAAAAAGCTCTAATTTTTTTAGACTTCATTTTCTCACCTTTTTAAATGCAGGATACAGAAGAATGAAATAGTCCTAAGCTACCCTTTTTCAATAAATGCCCTTCAAAAAACAAAACCCAGTCAATCAATCAATCAAATAAAACCTGCAGAAATTCTGTTGTTTTAAGCAATGACCCGAAATGGAATGTCTTTCAAGTTCTTTATGCTACCAAGGTCAATGGACAAGTGAATGCAGCTTAGAAAAAGCCTTTTTTATACAGACAAGTTGAAACACTAGTACTTCTATCTTGGTCTCAAAATAAGGAGTAATATTTTCCATTGCTTTTTTATATTTCTTGCAACTATTTTTATTATAAAAAGTGAGCATAGCCATTTAATTATTCAAAAATACCCTCAAGGATTCTAGTAAACTGTTGTCTTGTAGTCCGAGTTAGCAGATTTCATATGAAGCACAGCCCTTTTTTCCAAATTGAGGGCTGTCACTCAAGATACAAGGTAGTAAATTTCTTATTTTTGTAAAATGCCAGTAGGTTTCAACTCTGCAAAACAGTAAATAAGGGATTTTAAACCATAACATAATAAACATCTTCAACTGCCACTTTATATGACTTGTTAACTTAATATGACCAAATACAATAATCTTATTTTTAAATGATGTAAATTCTGCGATAGGTTTCTTGCTGCTTTTGTAAACAGCCACTATAAAATGCTAAGTCAGTTCACTCTCAGAAGTATATTTTTCATTTGTGTACATGTACTTGGAAGATACATTTTAGAAAGAAAAAAAGAATGCCAAAAATATGACAAAGTTTTGAAGATTAACAGCAAAAATATCAAAAGTCATATATCTTTGAACCACTTGTGTAATATTCTTTAGTATTTCACACGGTATGCTGAATAAATAAGCAGCATATTATATCTCAAAATGCTGTGAAATTTTAAATCTTTTTCTAGGTCTTGGATTTTACTTATGTATTGATGTTTTAGTTAATGTTGAATTAAATATTCTCTGTGTATGACTAGAAAAAACCGAAATGTTCTGTTACAGGTAGATTCCCACTTGTTTAGTCCCTGCATCTTGTATAGTGCGGATGTGAATGTGATTCCCACTAGCTATTTTTATTTGGCTTCTGTACCATAAAGTCACAAAACAACTTAGCTATAAAAACAAAACCAAAACCCCAAACCAGTATATAGATAAAGGCATCCTATGTCTTTTCAGGCAATGAATTTTTAAAAGGTTTGCTTAAAAAAGAGAATATAACAATTGGCAATAGCTGTTCAGATGTAAGATTTAAAATGGTTTTATTCTGGGACTGGGCAGATGGGTGATTTGTATTAGATTTGTGTTTTGCTTTTGGGTGTTTTTTTTTCTACTATATTTTAGTGCCTCATTTCCAGACACTGCTGTCTGCATTTTTGTAGACAATGCTAATTCTCTAGCAGATTGCACTTTACTGTTGAATTTTAGAACAGTAAAACTATAAGGAGAGTGGGTAATTTTAACTAGATGGAGTGCTGCCATTGTAAATATCACTAGTAAAGGGTGAAAAAACATAAAGCATGCATTTATTTAAAAAAACCCCCATATATATAGACATGTTTGGGATATGTTTCTTAATGCCTTGCCTTTCTTCATGCTCCACTTTAACAGCTTCTAACCATTTTCAATTTTCCATATTTCCCTTTTGTTATTTAATTAGCTAAATATCACAGTGGGTGTTTTACATTTTTTGATATGTTTGCATATCAAAACATATAATCTACTTAAGTGACAGAACAATAATTTTTCTCTACCTTTGCCCAGAAGGTCTAGGAGACAGGTATTCCATCAGGCATAATGTATACATTAAACATCTTTAGATACATTATTTGCTTGGTTTACATATTTATTCCAAATCCTGTGATTTTCACCTTCTGGTTAATTTGCTAATAACAGGCACAACTCCTCCAAAACGGATCTGTTGCCTCTTTATGACTATGATAGATTCCCTTACCCTTCATGCAACATCATACAAAAAGAGCAACATATCAATTTGATATTCTTCTCAAAAATACTTCTAAAAAATATTTCTAAAATAATTCAGAAAAATAATTCACTTGGAAAACTACTATTTTTTTAATTTCACGTTAACCTTCTTATGATTACAATTCTGTTTACAGTTGAATGTATAGAGATACGTTAAGACTAACAGTAAATGCAGTTTATTAAATTAATTGTTTATATTAGCAGCTAGCAAATAAAGACTATGATGGGCTTGTGCTTTTTTCCCTTATAAGCTTGTCATGTAGGTAAGAAAAATACAGGCCAAGATGTGCATTTTTATTATATTATTTCATTTGATAGTGTTACAGTTAGTATTTTTCATACGAAGACGCATTTGTCATTATAAAACGGAATAAATAATTATAAATTGTCATGAACATAATTACCTATTCTTATTGATCTGACAGTAAGAATGAGATTTTGATTTTAAAAAAAGTGTGATGTAATGAAAAATCATGTATATATACATTTATACGCCTATATACGATATATGATATATTGTAATGACACATACAGTAGTATAGACACGTGTAGCATGCCAGCTTTAACTATTCTCCATGGAAACTACATTTTATTAATAGCCAACTTAAGAGTAATACTGAAGCACCTGTGTTCCCTTTCCTCACAGCATCAGTGAAAATTTAGTTGCTGTTTTTACCGGAGTGTCTTGGGATGACTATCAGAGGACGTTCATTTTGGATGTTCCTCTGAATTTGTCTCAAACCAGGACAGGGAGGAATAGAGAAGGAGAAAGAAAACATGCCATTGTATAAATCACAGCATGGCCCATAGCCTGGATACTGCGTGTACTTCTCTTCCCGTTGTCTTAGTAAAGGGAAAGTAGGAATTAAAAAGCCTTGAAAAAGGGTGACAAGGATGACTAAAAGTTTATGATGGCTTCTGAAGGAGGAAGGACTGGGAAAACATGAAACCTTTACCCTAGAAAGCAAGGGGCATGGGGCAATGTGGCAGTGGCCCACAAAAACAAGGGAAGTTTGGCTTGGAATCATCTTTTCATTCTCCTTTTCCACACTAGACATGGGATAAAGCTGGCAGCAGCAGTGATTAAAATTTAAAATAGGGAGGTATTATTCTATGCAACAGGTGAGACCTGTGGGTCTGTTTGTTCTACCATATTGGCACAGAACAGCTGATATGGGCAGGGATCTATGGGGATTGGGTAGTCAAAGCCCCCTCCTCAGAAGAAAGGTTTATATATGTTCAAGGGAAGATGGTGTAAGTAAGACTCACTGACTTCTATTGAGTGAATCAAAACAGGCTGAGGAAAACACTCATTTGAGAGAACATGGGAGAATACTGGAGGACAAATAACGTGTGCACTTTTCATACTTTTTCCCAGCAATCCCCTTAGGGCCACTGCTAGAAATAGCATACAAGATTTTATGGTTCTTGGCTTGAATCCATAAACACCTTCTTTTATTTTCATGTAACATATTATATATATAAACAATGAAAACATTAAAACATTCATGCTTCACTAAGTGTTAAAAACTAGGCAGTCAATTATGAAAATAGCAGAATCCATCTTGTTATCTACATATAAATGGAGGGGCATCTGTTTTCATAGATGAAACAGAGCGTACTGCATACATATTCACAGTTCATACAAATGTGAGAACCTACTGTTTTATGGCTTGCCAGTTTTAAGAGATTCAAAGGATCCATTGAAGTTGTTTCTTCCATATAATAGAATGACTCGCTTATTACATTTATTGCAGTGCTCTGAGAAATTTAGATGCATAGCTCTGTGTAATGTGTACTCTGCAGATTTGGTCAGGCCTTGCAAGCTGTCTATCACCATCTAAATGAAATGAAACTTTTCAATTAGCAATCTTCCAGCAGATGCTTTTACTGTTACCCAGCATGTAAGACCTGAGTGAATCTCAAAACAAATACTTTACCATTAAGTCACTTTTTAAGTTCATGGGGGCACACAGCTGTGTAAATGTTCCCCATGCTAAGCCTTTCAAAGTACAGGAGAACCTTTTGTATATCACCTGGAGAGCCAGCTGACATGAACAACTTCAAAGAATAGTTCTATTCCCTTTGGGGTAAAGGACACATGTACAGTACTGATAAATTACATTTCTGTTTAAAAACACTACCAAACCCTAAACAAGTGTGATTCTTCAAAAAAAAAAATTTGTTACAGTTGCCTAGGTTGCCCTACAAGACTGCACTGCTAGGGTCCCCCCACAACTATTTGCTTCATACTAGTAGTATATCGTTTACCTTATACATGCTCTGCATACCACAGCCACAGAGTAATACGTCTTCCAGACTCCAGTTTTGTGCTCATACAGCATCTCCATGCTTGAATTGTTTTAATCCCTTTCCTAGATCCCTGGAGAGGTCCTAGCTAATTATGAGGCCTCCTGCTCCTTGCTCAAACAGATCAAGAAAATTAGAACACAAAGGTGCTGGAAACAAGATGCTCTAAAATCTAACCTTTGCTTCCTTATCAGTAGAATAAAAGAATAGATAGGTAGACATCATAATGAATGTTTAAAAATAATCTCAGTTTATTTGGGGGAAATGTAGAATAATATATTCCTATTTTAGATTTTTTTCTAAGATCTCATGAGCTGAAAGGAAAAAAACTTGGCATTTTTTTGATCAGTAATTCTGTTGATCAAATATTCACTCTTACTGTCTTGAGTAAAAAATAATCTTGTAAAGATGCTGCCAAAAAAGCTTCAGTTCTGAAACAAATTATATAGTCAAATATAATCCAAAAAGTGCATTTAAAAAGCACCAGTCTTCTTTGTGAATCAAAAGATAGGGTCAAACTTTCTTGTGACTCATCACACCTCTCAGACCCACAAACTTAAAGCAATAAATATATTTAAATTATGAAAAAATTGAAAAAGACAGAATGACATCAAAAGTTTCCTCTGTTTTCCCTAAAAAACCCAATTACAAAGCCCATACGTGCTATGAAGTGCTGAAAAAGTACAATGAAGCTATAATATTAAAGAACCTGATCTAAGGCAAGACCTGTACTGGGGCTGTTGACATTATTTTCACCTGATCAGACTGAAAGCACTACCCAGATAACCCTTCCAAGACACTATGTCTTCTCAACGAAGGCAGCAGGAAGTACCTGCAATGCACATTTGAAAAAGGCCAATACAAGAATGAGTGAGGAAGGAGGAATATTTTATATTATTATCATGCTTACATTTTGAAATTCCAAGCCAAACATACTGAATGGTCAGGGACCAAAAGATGAGAAAGTGTGGATGAGCCAACTGTGGATCAAATAGAATGAGAAATTTCAGAGTATTTTATGTAAACAGTTTCTTTTCTTCAGAACACTTGGAACATACCATGAAAAGGCTTTGGAATTCCTATTACATATTCATTATATCAATCATCTGTATATTGGATTGAATTGCCTTCTGAAAGGCCCCCTGAGCCCAATGTTATGTTTATTATTAATTTGCTGATTCATATAATGTTTATTGTTGTGGCAGCCAGCACCTTTAATTAAGAAGACTGAAATACAAAGGAAGGTAGGTGGGCATCCTTTCAGATGGTAATCTGTTTCCTGAAGCACAGATTCAGTGGCAATCTGCCCAGGATAGAACTGAATTACAACTCCCAGCATCCCTCTCCTTTCCAATGAGTTGTTTTATTTTTATATCAAGGGTTTGAAGACAGAAAGATATTTCAGATAACACACAATTCAAGGACTATCCCAAAGGGTATTTTTCATATTCATTTCAGGAAGTAGCCTGTAGGGTTGTTCATGTAATTAATTCACACGTAATTCAAGGAAAGTTGAACTGTTCATTGTACTACTGAGTAAAATATCACATACATCATAGCTGAAGCTGGCAGTGGTGCTCACAGTTAAGGCAGCCTGACACTTGCCCATTACTACACCATTTCAACTACTTCCTATTTCCTGATCTACCAGCCACAAAATTGAAACATCCCAAGACATATCCTCAAAACAAGAAGACTCTAAGCAATATTGGATTAATGTCTTTTTGCTTCCTATTCCACAGTGTGTAACAGGCATTACGACTCATTATGCATTTGAATGTTTGTGGTGTTTTGCTAGAGTAGGAGATCTTTCTCTCTTCCTTTTTTTTTTCAATTCCACTTTTCCATCCTACATGTAACTCCTATCCTCCAGTCTGTACATGAGCATGGTTCAGACTGCTTAAAACATGTGGACAGAAGGGTCCAAAAGGAGTAGGGTTTACATTGTAACATTCATAGTACAGGAGCAAACCTGACTTTATGATCTTGTTATATTTCTTACTTCTACTTGTACACGTTACTTGGAATGGTAGCACCTGCTGAAGGATAGGAAAGGGAGTTACATTTTTTTTCTAAAGCGTATCAATATAGGAGAGGAAATCAGCTGAAAAAGTCCTTTCCCTGGTCCCCATCAGAAGAAATTGATGTATCAAGTATGTCACTTCTTTTTGCAGGATCATAACAATACCTTACATCAACCTACCTTACTGTAGTCTTACAACACTCCTGGAAACCTTTGTAATCTTGGCAACACTAAAAATTCTGATTATAATTGCTTCCAAATTCCCTGACTCTGGTTCCATGATGTCCTCCTGATGGTCAATGCTGGGCTCAGAAGCAAGTGCCAGGTAAATACCCTTACAATGTTTGGCATAAGCTCCCAAGAAGAAAAGGAGAGAAATAAAAGCAATTTCATTTAATTCAGAGGATTCATCTGTGAAAGAAGAAAGGATGCTGTAGTACATAAAACTTGAAAAAAAGGAGTTGTCTTGGGGTGACTTTATGATGTGTATCCCCTATCGCTGCTCTATGCCCAGAAATTATTTTTGTGCCTTTCTGTGCCTTTAAACTGAGCCTGAGAGGGAGGAGAGGAAAAAAAACCTGAGGGAACTCTTCAAAGCAGTTTGTTCAAGGACACAGAGATACAGACTCCTTTGCTTCTGTGGCAGCAAGCAGCAAGAGCGGAAAAGCACCCTTTTTTTCAGCCAGTTTTTCAGCTCTTTTTTATCCGGAGGGAGACGGAGAGTTGAACTTTGTTTTCCTGGGACTTTGGTTTTTTCCCTTCTTCTCTTCTGGACTGTTTCAACATCAGAACATTTCGGGAGAGTTCTCCACCGAGGCCCTGGAGGTGGGCACAAGACCCAGCCCCGAGGAGGAGGAGAGAGACCACATCTACAGAAGGACTCGGAAATTTTCCCAGGTTTCTCTCCACAGTGAGAGGTTTTATTTTTTATCATTATTATCCTTCTCCCGTGTGTTTGTTAAATAAATAGTTTTTATCTCTTTCACTTTCCTCCGAGGAAAATTTATTTTTTCCCCGAACCTGATGGGGGAAGGATAGTTGTAACCTGCCTTCTATAAGAGGATATTTTTCCTCCAAATTTGTCCAAACCAGCACAGGAGTCTACAGTGAACATGAGCCAAGAAAGAAGAAATAGGAGAATACACAGGATTGAATTTTCAAACTGGTGATCAAACGAAAATGAGCAAAACAAATTATCAGACATCTGAGTCACAACAGAAGTCTTTGTGCAGGTAGTAGCCCACTGCAGAATTAAAAGAGTGTGAATTACTTTAGCACGTATTGAAACGTTTGAGCCAAACCATCATATTTTTGAGTTGGCATAGGATAAACACTATTTAATATCTTCATCAGTGACATACATAGTGGGATCAAGGGCACCCTCAGCAAGTTTGCATATGACACCAAGCTGAGTGCTGCAGTTGATTCACAGGAGTAAAGTACCCCGAGGGACCTTGAACATATGATTGTATAGGAGAAGATATTTGTTTCCTTCTTAGGAATGTTTATAAAATAAGTTCTTAGTATTTAATATTTCTACAAATGTAGCAATTGAAAAGGGACTTGGATATTAAGATTTGATATAATAATGTACACAGTCTATAAAGTAGCCTAATTTTAAAGCTATATTAGAAGTATATAAGCTATAAAATTACATGTATTTAGGCAGAAGTCTTTAACAGCTGGAGAATGATGATGACGGATCTTAGGAAGTTGCTTTGGATATGTGTATGTGCACACATAGTATATAAATTACCTATCATCTAAATTTGATTGCAACTTAATTTTCCCTTTGAGTACAAAACACATGAGTACATACATATCTGTAAACATAATAATTTAAAATATTTTAGGGTCACTTTATGTTAGAAATTTCCACATATGATTCCAAAAAGCACTTGAAGATAACTTTTCAGATAGAAGGGTCTCATGTTAAGCAGTGAATGGTTTAAAATAACATTATTTTTGAGCATTAGACTGAGCACCAAATCCATTTGAGTTCACAAAGTGCACACAGTATCAGTACTGCCCTGAAATATTAACAAATCAATTTGTATTAACTAAACCAATTATATGACAGTATTTATACTTACCTGCAATGAAAAGTTCTTCCAGGTCCATCAACACATACACCTCCATTGTAACACAGAACTGAGTTCAGTGTAGACTCACTGCAAACATCAACATCAACTTCACAAAACCTGCCAGTGTACCCACTCAGGCAAGTACAAACAAATGCATTGATGGCATCTTGACAAGAACCTCCATTAATGCAGGGAGCAGATTCACATTCCTGAGAAAAGAAATAATAATAATACATTGATTACACATCTTTAAAACACATTAGTTACTCATTCATCTCAACAGCAAGAGACTGAATCTGCAGATTAGAAAAAGTATCGGACTTTTTTATTGTCTGATAAACAGAAGTCTCTAATTTGGGACAATTTTTTGTTTATATAGAGATCCTTTGATTACAACTCACACTCACTATATTTGTTCCTACTCATTAATCTTGCAGAGATGCAAATATAGCTTTATATATGCAGTCTTACAGCCAAAAGTATGCAATTCCACTCATAATTAAATTTTTAAAGCATGTTTTTGAGCCACAGTCTATACAATTATTTCTTCTAATTTTTTGCATTAGGGCTGACTGCTGTAAAAAAAAACACATTAGCAAAGCAATTCTGGACAGAATAAAGAATTATATAAATGAATGCACACAAACCTTTTATCAGGATTTCCTGAAAAATATTTTCTCATTGTCAATTAATGCATAATATTGCAAATAGAAACGTGAAAATGTTTATGTGTTCACATAATAACAATTTCCTCTGATAAAGCTAATGTAAAAATCAGCAAATTCAAACCACGCAAATTAGCAGCAAGTTCATATTTCTCCAGAATTACAGGAGAGTTAGTGCAATAGCCAGTGCAAAAAATGTGGGTTTGCCCTTGAGCACAGAAACCTACGTTTAACCTGTACCTGAAAGGAGTTGTATTTTGCAGCTACAACCCAAATAATCTAGCTAAATCCAGTATTCTAAATTTACTTTCACACTCCCGTAACTTTAGAAGGTTTAATTCTTTAAGGATATCCAAGGGCACTCACATTTCCTGCAGGTACCACAGTAGCTTTGACAGAATGTAAATGCAGATATCCATGGGGAATTGTGAAAAAACAACTTATTTTCCTATAAGCTCTCCATCTGGGTGTATATAGGATGATTTATTAGTGAGCATTACATAAGCTAATCGAATTATATATCCCACAGGAAGATGGAGATAGTCCTACAGACTGCCAAAAATCCTGTGTCTAGGTTCTAGAAGTAGTCTTTTGCTATATTAATTACATTTTTTGTTGGCAGACAGTAGTGTCCTTTTTTTGTTTATAAAAACATCTCAATTCTCAGTTCCAACTCCCTGACTTTTTTCTATTCCATTAACTTGTCTAGTCTTCTTAATTTGTATTCACTAGTATTCTACACTAAAAACCCAAAATTAATTTATTCTCATTAGCAGAATAAATTAAATATATATCAATTAATGGATCAAATATGATTCAAAAGTTAAAGTCCAAAAAATACCAAAATCATCAAAGTAACTAAGGATAAAGCTCAGACAAATGCTCTCAGCTTTCATTCAATACACTATCACAGTTGTACCAAGTTGTGAACAATGCAAAACCTTTTTATTTTCTTTTGTGAAATGCATTGTTCTTTTAAGATTTTACAGTAAGATAAATGTCAGACAGTTTTTAGGAAAGAAATCACACCTATCACTTTCCAGTATATTCTGATGTGCTGCAGCTAAAAGTTCATCATTAGACTCACAAAAAACCAGAATACACGATACCCAGAGACTTGCTAGTCTGAACTGCTCTTAACTCATGAAAGAAAATTTGTGTCAGTGAAAAGACAGAACTATGTTAAAAATGCCACAGATAACTTTATTGCAAAGTTCATGAGCTACCACACTACCACCAAATGCTGTAGTTTGTAGTTTAAAGAACAAGGACATGAAATGACAAACTGAAGTTGCAAGATAATTGTTACCAAGTCTTGCCTGTCTTAGATCCCATGAGAGACCAATTTTACACAATGACATTAGGGAATAGCTGACTGCAGAAAATTCCCAACTACCCTGATTCTCTGAAGATAAGCTCACTGAAACACCAATGCTATTTTCACTTTGTCTTCCTTTATATAATGGGAGATTGAATCTTAACTATGACCCCAAACCAGACAGTTGCCAAATCAGAACAACAATTGTAGGGACTCGTGGTCCTAGAAACATTGTCTCTCTTCTTCAGTACAGTAGGAGAAAAATACTTTCTTGATCACCTCAGGTGCCCAGTTCCCAACCTAATAAGATATTTTTTAACCTTTTCTTGCTTAGAAGTGATCAGATAAATTATTCATAGGAAAATTGTCTCTGAATAACTAAGAAAAATGAAAACTACAAGAATAACATTCACAAAGATGGGTCATTTTATCTTTTGCAAAACACAAATTTCTTGATACATAGGAGTGTCACAATTACTGACTTATTCATCCTTAAATTTGTACGTTCTTATATTCATGGGGTCTTTTCAATGTTTACTAAATCTGAAACTTTAATTTCAGTTTGAAAATGCATAATTTTTCATCTTCAGAGACAAAATCTTAATCTGACAGCAAACCTCTTAAGACTTTGTTCAAGTTCTACTAACAATTTGCTAGCAATAAATGTTTAGGAACCAAAAAAAGAACCAAAGACACATACACAGACAAAAAACACCCAAAACCAAAAAATCAACCAAGCAAAAAAACCCCACCACAAAGTAAATAATACCAAAATGAAACTCCCCTCAAAAGGCACAAAATTACTGTCAGCCCTGTGTTGGAGTTCTCAGCAGAATTATTCCATTTAGAAAGCAGAGAACATGCTAAGACCTCCAGGTCCCACTGAGCAGTCATAACACTGAGAGGTCAAGGGGCAACAGTGTCAGCTTTGGTCTGCAACTTGTTTTCTTCCTCAGAACTTTCTACAAACATTAAGTACTCTTTTTAATTACTATCTTTCAGATATCTTAATTTTTTTCAAGCCCTACTTTCATTTTTAGTTTCCTCTGACAACACAGAAAATCTCACTGTATGATTGGGTTGCCTTCGGCTCACCCAGCTGCGGCCAGGAGACCCAAGGCCTCCCTGTGGCCATGGCAGCATTGAGGCCCTGTGTGCATGTGCCGGACTCTCCAAATTCACACCCACCTGGCCTCATCACTCTGGCCCAAGCAGCAACACACTGTTACGGGCCTGGCAGACAGCTTTGTTTAACACAAGTCATTAAGATAACTCGGGTATCTCTCTGCTGCAGTCTTGTTAAAATAGCTTAGTGCGGCAAGGTTTTGCTTGCAGTGGGTGGGGGGGCCCAACCACCCACCGCAGGGCACGGCTGAGCCCACGCCCGGGGCGGGGCAATGTGTTTAGAAAGGGTATAAAACTGTGCAGAAAATCATCAGAGACAGGAGTGAGAAAAAAAGTGTGAAAAAAACCCTTGCAGTCATAAAGGTCAGAGAAGAAGGAGAGGGAGGCGGTATCCACCAGGGATCCCCAGGAAGGTCCTGGAGAAGACCATTGTGAAGCAGGTCGGCCCCTTCTAGCCCACAAAGGACCACACAGGAACATATATCCACGCTGCCATGGGTGTGACACCACACCACAGCAGGGGGATGTGCCCCAAAGGAGGCTGCAGCCCATGGAGAGCCCATGCTTGACCATGCTCCTGGCAGGAGCTGCAGCCTGTGGAGAGGAGGCTCTGCAGAAGAACGTGTTCCAGCAGGTTGGAAGGAAAGTCTTTTAGTTTTTCATTGACAGTAAATTAAATTAATCTTCCCCAGGCTGAGTCTGTTTTTCTTGTGACAATAATCGGTGACCATGACCAATCTTCCTGTCCTTATCTTGACCCACAAGCTTCCTTTCTTATTTCCTCCCTCTCTCCTGATAAGGAGGGGGAGTGCTGGAGTGGCTGTGTGGATGTCTGGTAGCCAGACAAAGGGAACTCATCATACCTGGGTATTCATAGGCTGTAAAACTTTCTTTTCTGTCCTATTAGAGCAAGTAACCTGTCCAAACAGAGCTATAATGCCTAGCTTTCCTGTGGCCGTCATTGCCCCTTTTTCTTTTTCCCTTTCTGTTTTGTTTGTTCTGTTCAAGGGCAGCTTCAGTCAAACCAGGGCTACAGCCACCCACAGCCAAGGAAACCACAACAGAAAAGCAGCTCCTAAGGCCTCATCTTCTCATCTTTTTCTTGTTCTGAAGGGGTTTGTTCCTTCCACTGTCACCAAACAAACCCAAAAAAACTCCACCCTTATTGACTTCAGTTGGGGTGCTCTGCTTATTCCTCAACCTTCCTCACATCTTTTAGAGATGCCCACTACTCACACTTTACAGCCTACCATTGCTCCCCTTCCCAGCTCATCTTTAAAAGCATGGATGGCTTTAATAAGCTCCAACGTAAGGAAATGATTCAACAAAATAGAAGTTAAATAACTGTAATTACTTGTATAGAGTTTTTAGCAACTCTTCATGAGTCTGACACACTTTATACTCATTCAAGTATCTTTTGAGTTTTCTCATATCTGACCTCGTAGGAGTAAAGCAGGAGGGGTCCCTTTCAGTATGCATTTGTTATTCTGAGTTTGGTATTTTTTTTCTGTGCAGCAGGAGCTTTCTCCATTTTGACCTAACAAGGAATCCTTTGAGTTTATGTGTTGTTAACAAGTAATGACCTTGGAAAAGATTTAAAAATTATAATGGACAAACTATCAGCATGAACTCCTGTTGGAATGCTATGGAAAAAATTGCTAATTCTACCCTTAAATCTTCAGAGAGGGGAACTATGACTTACACTATAACTTACTAAGACAGGTGATTATTTCTCTTTTTATGGTTAGTGGAAACTGAGATATTGTGCCAAGTTCTGGAATCTGTTTACTACAAAGGGTGTCAAAAAATGTAGACTATTTA
This sequence comes from Corvus brachyrhynchos, assembly GCF_000691975.1. NCBI lineage: Eukaryota > Metazoa > Chordata > Aves > Passeriformes > Corvidae > Corvus > Corvus brachyrhynchos. Next base: position 3,928,339 of record NW_008239080.1, on the reverse strand, counting down.
AGTACTATCTAAAATACTTCACAGTAAGTTAAATCTAAGAAAAATAAGACTTAACAGAATTTTTAGGATAGGATTTTTTTCATAAACATTATTACATCGTATATATAATTTTCACATGATAGTGCTAAAAACAATATATACAGGTTAAAAATTATTAGAAAAATTTATGGAGTAAAGATCTGTTTCTAGCTATTAAAAGCAATAATCAGTGTGAGTTCTTTGCTATAAGAAGTCCCAGAATTCTTGATGACTCTATGAGTGTTCTCAGGTTTATGTAATCACCAAAAAAATTGAGAGAGAGAGAGATAGATAATGGCTGTGCACAGTTATTTTCACAAGAACTATTATAAATTAAGTATTTAACTCCCAGAGAAAGTCAGTACAAAAATAACTACCTGGATTCCCCAAATCCAGATATATCCAGCAAGAGATAAGGTTCAACTTGACTGCTGAGAGTCAGTCACTGTAAAACTTCCTTATATTTTCAAATAAAGGCTCAAGGCATCTCTAAAACATATGCTCTAGGCAAATAAAATTTAAATACAAGTATTCATTTCCATGGAGGTGTAAGTAAATGGAATATACAGACTTCTGACAGGAGAACAGAATGGCGATTTTCTGGCGTTATTTTTACTAACTATTTTTACAGTAAATATAAGTCCTTATTGATTTTCCTAGCATAGCAAAGCAATTTAAAAATCAAGGCAAAAAAATGAAAGAATATTGAGATTTCTAGTTATGCAGGTCTTCTAAGGGTAGATTTTTTTAAAAATCCTTAGTTCAAACAATGTCATACAAGACCCACTACATTTATTAGAGCACAATAATTTATTCTTCTCTGTATTTCCTGTTCCTTGAATGTCATGGTGCAGTAAATCTTGTTTTTTCTAGGAAGAAAATGACTGTCCCTTAAGAGGGTCCACCTGGCATGGCACAGTTCACTGCTTCTGCTGGCATGGAATTGTTCTGAAATCTGGACTCTTAACAACTGACCTAGAAAGGCACTTTGCTCAAGGCATTCTACTTCCATATCCAAATCTGCAGGTCCATACTGACATCTGTCTTTGGAAGTGAGGTTGGTCAGTCTAAGAAAGCCCAACCTTCTACATATCTCATTATATTATCTCCAAATTCAGAATCCATAGCTTGAAATAATTGTAAGGGAACACATTTTGGCAAACTAATAAAAAATAG